>NW_026914830.1:0-511110 GCF_034315485.1 Pezoporus occidentalis
GAGCAGCCCCCCCCCCCCCCCCCCACGGCCGGCCGCAGTCACCATCACACCGCGGGAGGCGGCGCTAACAGCCGGTCACCACCACCGTCCGCACCGAGCAGCCGCCGCCATGAGCAGCGAGGCCGAGACCCAGCCGCCCGCCGCCCCCGTCCCCGCGGCGGCCCCTCCCGCCGCCACCGCCGACTCCAAACCTAACGGCGGTACCGGGAACGGGGGCAGCGGCCTGGCCTCGGCGGCTCCTCCCGCCGGCGGGGACAAGAAGGTCATCGGTGAGGGGACGGGGACGGGGGGCGGTTGATGAGGAGGAGGAGGTGGGGAGGGGGGGGGGAAGCGGCGGCGCGAGCACAACCGCCCCCCCCTTCCCTTCCCTTCCCTCACACGCCGGGCCCGCCATCGCTGAGGGGCGGCGCGCGCGCGCGCGGCGGGAGGAGGAGGAGGAGGCGGCGGCGGCGGGGGCGCGCGCGCGCGCGGCCGTTGGGGCTCCCAACGCCTTCCTCCTCCTCCTCCTCCTCCTCCTCCCGCCGCGCGCGCCGCCGGGCCCCGCGTGCCGGCGGGGGGGGGGGGGGGGTGGGGGCGGGGAGGCCCCAAGATGTCCGCCACGCGGGGCCTTTGTGCGCGCCGCCCCGCCACGTGCCGCCCTGACGCCGCCGCCTCTTCTTCTCCTCTTCCTCCCTTCTCCTCTTCCTCCCTTTCCCCAGCAACGAAGGTTTTGGGCACTGTCAAATGGTTCAACGTGAGGAACGGTTACGGCTTCATCAACAGGTGAGGGGGCGGCCCGCGGGGAGGGGAGCGGGCTCTGTCACTTCTCCGTGACACTGGGGCCTACCCCGGTGCCGGTGCTCCTGAGTGCTGCGGCCTCACGGGCTCGATGCGTTTATTGTGGTGGTCGCGGTTGTGGTGGTGAAGTGATGCCTTTTCAGGGCGGTTTTCGAGGGGCTTGGTTTGGTCGGGTTTGGGTATTAAAGGCCGGCTGTTGGCATACGCAGAGGTGTTTGTGTAAGCTCCTGCGTGAGGTTCAGTCCATCAGTGTCAGAAAATAGGAGGTGAGCGCTTGGTGTAGTTAAAAGCCCGCTCTCCTGAGGAGACCCAGAGTGCATGGGGAGAGCAGCAAAATCCAGGTTGTTTTATATCACAAGACCGGAGCCTTTTAAGGGGCTCTCAGGACACAAGTGCCCAGAAGGGTGTTTCTGTGACAGTAGTTGGTTTGAAAGCAAAACTGGGGCACTTAAGGAGTTGTATAAGTGCTTAACACAGGTATTGGTGAGGGTGTGCAGCACTAGAGGAGTCCTGGAACTGCTCTGCAAGGCAGTTCGGGTACTGGGTAGCTCTGGAGGTCTCCCTGTGGCTTGTTCTGCAGAGGCCACATTCCAAGGAGCTCTTCCCCTTAACCATGTGGTGCTTCAACCCCACAGTATCAGAATTTGCCTGAAGGACTTGGGGAATCCATCTTCAGGGGAATTATAGAATCCCAGCCTGGTTTGTGTTGGAAGGGACCTTAAAGCTCACCCAGCTTCAACCCCTGCCACGGACAGGGACCCCTTCCACTGGAGCAGCTTGCTCCAAGCCCCTGTGTCCAACCCGGCCTTGAACACTGCCAGGGATGGGGCAGCCACAGCTTCTCTGGGCACCCTGTGCCAGCACCTCAGCACCCTCGCAGGGAAGAGCTTCTGCCTAAGAGCTCATCTCAGCCTCCCCTCTGGCAGGTTAAAGCCATTCCCCTTGGTCTGTCCCTACAGGCCCTTGTCCCAAGCCCCTCTCCAGCTTTCCTGCAGCCCCTTTAGGCAGTGGAGCTGCTCTAAGGTTTCCCTAGAGTATGTAGTGGTGCTTTATATTTGGCCTTTTATTTAGGTTTGCTTCAGTACTGCCTTTTTGTAACTGTCTGTTACCTTATGACCCAGTCTTAACTGTCTGCCAAGCTCCTTAATGGGTTTCATGCCTGCAACACTCAGAACTCCACTCTCTGCCCAGTTTGCATTCTTCATGTAGCGTTTCCATGTTAAGTGTCCTGTAGTCATCAGTGCTTTAAGCTGCTTGGGCTGTTGTAAGCACGTGTAAAGTCACAGGCCGCAAACCCTCCCTCCAGGGAAGGCTTTTTTCCTGTTTCCCTCAGTAGTGGCACAGCTCAGTGATGTGAGTCAAGTGAGGAGGCAGCAGCAGGAGTGAAGACATCCGAGTGGCTTCCCCACTCATTCATTTGGCAGCTGTTTAATCCCTGAGGTTGCCATTTTTAATGAGAAACCCATCATGTTATCAAGAGATTAGAGTCACAGCCTGGGAACGGATCTGGAAGACATTTCCTCAACTCTGGAATCTCTCTGGCTTCTGTGAGGGGAGCTTTAGCTGGGCCTGCTTGCAGCTCAAATGAGCTTTGGAACTAAAGTTTAGCTTTGATGAAGGTGCACGTCAGTCTCAAGCATTTCCTGTGTTCTTTTCATGTTGCAAGTGTGGTTCTGTTCTGTGTGTTTCTGAATCAAACTCAATAGGAGTTTGGATTCTGAGTGTCTGTCAGTTGTTTGTCACAGTTGTCAAAGTAACAAATGCCTGTGCAGGCCCTCTTGCCATGACTTGAGCTGCGTGTGGGGTCTGGCTTCCTAGTTAGTGTTCTGCTGGACTTAAGGTGGTGTTTGCTTGACTTGTGTTGCTTTGATTCCTTTATTTTTATGGATTAGGAGGTTGCAGAGATAGCCATTTAGTGGAAGCATGAGCTGAATGGCTTTTTAGGCCTGGAGAATGGGGCTTCTTTTGTACCATCTCAAACTTGCTTTGAGAAAGTGATTATTGCATTTGCACCACCCAGGTGGCCCTGTGCTTGCTGTGTCTAGATGGAAAAGTGCGTCAGGAAGCGTCTTGGGTGGTGCTGGGCTTGCAAACTGATCAGTGTGTTTTATCTGTGTGTACACCTTGAGCTCTGTCTGTGCAACTGAGTCATGTGTTGATCTAAACCTCCAGCTTTTCCAAAGATCTAAACCTGCTTTTCCAAAGGACTTTGGGAACAAGCATCCAGTGGGATTGCTCAAAATCACCCTTGGGAAAGTATGTAGGGTGTCCTCGTGTGCAGAGCACGACCACAAGAACTTACTACCACTTTTTAACCAAGTGAAGGAAGGTGTTCAGCACTCTATTGAAAGCCTGTTACTGGGCTCTTGGGAAGCTGTTGAGCTTTTGGGGCATCTGGTAAAAGACCTTGTGTTGTGAAGAGGAAAGTATTTAGGTTCAGGCTTTGCGAGAGCTTCTGGATGCTCTTTTATGATGATCAGACTGGCTCTGCTTTGTGCCCTTTTGGCTACCATTTTCCCAGTAACCTTTGAGGCTTGTAAGCATCTGGTCCATGAGGGGACAGAGTGACTTAATTCTGCTGGTGCTGTCTGACAGAACAGCCATAGCTTGGTCTGAGTTTTTGGAAGAGTCTTCCTGTTTTAAAGCCAACTGTGAGAAACACCTGGCTTCACCTTAAGGAAATACAACAAAATCCCTTCTTCTGTTCTCCATACCTGCAAGCTCTGCAGCTCTGAGCACAGCTCCACACAAGCCTGCTTTGCAGTGTCCTCAAGCAGTCATTGTAGGAAATAAAAGCTGCTCTGCTGTGGATTCAAACCCTTGCATTGACTGAAGAAGCCAACACCACAGCAAGGTGCTGTTGTAGGGTGCGAGCCTGGTGCAGGGCTGTGGGTCTGTTAGGAGCCCTCACAGCGTGGAGGCTCTTTCTGCTGTAGCATTGAAGTGCAGAACAGAAACTCTCCTGACTTCAGCTGGTGCCGTGTTGTGTTTGTCCAGCCTCAGCATGGAAGTTGTGGGAGCTCTGTCATGCTCACGCTGAGGGATGCTTTTGGATCCTTGTAGGTAGAGACATGAGCTGTTTTCTTGGGAAAGCCAAGCTCTTCCCTCTCTGCTCACCAGTGCAGCTTGGCTCACCCTGGAGCCTTTAGGGGTTGCTCCTTGAAGGAAGGGAATGTTGAGGTGGAGAGGCTGGAGCTCTGGATTCATCACACAAGGCTTGAGTGGTGATACAGCCTGTTTCAAAGGCTGCTCACTCTCAGGAGTTCTTCCTTCTTCAAACATGTCCATGAGAGGGGTGTGAAGGATAGAGGGGGTGTGCAAAAGAGAGGAAGAATGCTTCTATACGTGACTTACTGGACCTGTGTGTGTGCTCTGAACATACAACACGTATAGCTATGTTACAGTCTGTTTACTTCAAGCAGTAAGCTGGTAGGGAACTAGTTGAGAGCAGGTTGGAGGAGCAAGGCAGATGCTGAAAGCTAGGTGTCTTGAGAGATCCATGTTTTGTCCCCACCCCAAACAACTGAATTCTTAATTTACTGTGCATTTCCTACATGAATTTCAATTTCCTGTTGTCTTGCAGGAATGACACCAAGGAAGATGTGTTTGTCCATCAGGTAAGATCCTTGTTACCTCTGAAACTTGCTGTGTGTCCTCTGGGGGTAGGCTTGAAGTTGTGAAGGAGCCTGTGTTTTCCAAGAGCTGTTACTTGAACAGAAACTGTTTCTTACTACTGGGTCACAAGCAGAGCCTGCTTGTGACCAGGGGCTGTGTATGTCCATGTACAGCTGTCACAGGAGGTGAGATAGGTGGGTTGAGCAGGCTGCTACCTTGTATGCTGTTGGCTTGGGGTAAGTTGCTTTGTGGATTCAAATACCTGTTAGGTAAGGATGTGGAAATAGATAAATGAAAAGCATGCAGCAAGGAGAGAAATTAGTTGTGCTGTGATCAAAATGAAGTGCCACTGAAGACGTCTTGGGTTTGTTGTTTCTTCTAAGCAAAACTTGTGCAAGATTTATTGCTCCAGGCTTTCAGTGGAAGCCTGTGCATGCTTTAATAGATGTAACTTCCAGTGAGCTTGTAATCTCTGGAAGCTAGACCAGAGTGAGCACCACACCCATGGCTTATTCCATGCAGCAGGTTGATTTTAGCTTAGTCCTCTGAGTTGTAAGGCTGTGTGTAAGCACTGTGCTTTTCTACCCTTTCTCTCTTGGGCTCTCCTGTTGTGAAGCAGCCCACAGGAGTGCCATGGGGAGTGTGGGTTATGGCTGGAGTCCATGGGTTGTTCTTTTGTTTTAAGTTAGGGATACATGGCCCCTGTTGTAAACACAAAGAGAGGGAAAAGGAACCCCGGAAAGCGTTTGACTCGAGTTTGGTTTTGCCAGCTCTTGGCTTCTTGCTTGGGCCACATCTAAATTACCTGTGATTAAAATGTAGAGGCGTTTGTTTATGAAAGGTTATTCTGTAATGGGCAGTGGAGAAGGGCCAAGTGGCTGTGCTGTGTCTGGATGTTCTGAGGCAGGAATACACACCCCGAAGGAAAGCTGTCAGACCTCATTACTCAGTTTGCAAGTAGAGTAACCTGTAAATGACCTTGACTTACAAGTCAGCTCTCAGGACTTGTCATGTAGCTGCTGCCTGTGTTTCTGAAAGCATGGTTTGGCAGCGATGTGTGTCAGAATTTTCATTGCAAACCAGTTTCGGGGGTCTAATCTGAAACAAAATTGGTCTGTTTGTGCTTTTTCCCCATCTGCATCATGGGGCTGGGGTCTCATGAAGAGCTGTTGGAATAAGGCTTTCCCTTAAAATCACTGCTTTATAGGCTGAGACCTGTGGGCATGTTTTGCCATGGATTTGATCCCATTGAGGGGGAAAAACCTCCTCAGATGGTGTTGCTGGTGATTTTTTGTGAAGTTGTTACACTCGTGTTACTGTTCAAAGTGTTTGATAAGCAGGATGTGGCTGAGCTGTGCACATCGAGCATTAACTCATCTGTCAGAAACTTAATCCACTGCTGAATAGCACAGAAAAGTCAGTGTTTTCTGGTACTGTCATTTCTCATGCAGGCACCGACACAAAGGCTTGTCTGGTGCTGACACCTTGGGAGGGCTAATCCTTGGTGCAGCATACACAGCAGGAGTAAACTTGTGATCGATTGGTAAATACTGTGGCTGAAGTGGTGGTATTGGAAGCCTTGGAGGAGGAAATCTCTTGAGTTCTGGCCATCGATGGCCGCTGCACGATGTGGTGGTGTGGGAGCTGGTGGGGACTGGGAGTCTGAGTGTGCAGCTGGAAGGGCGGGTAGGTTTGTGTGTGTGCTTCAGAGGGATGTGTAGCTGCTCTGGGGGCTTTTCATCTGAGCTCTGGTTAGGGATGCTATGGCCGGTGTGTATGGGGGGCGAGGGTTTGTTTTCAGACTGCTTTTCCAGCTAGCAGACAGCGTGTTGACAGTTGTTTGCAGTGCATGGTAAAGCTGCTCCATGTTACAGATAGGCCACAGCTGTAGTACTGCAGGTACATTTTATGGCTTCCTGGATTTTCACAGCAGCTCAACTGGTCTTTCTCCTAAGATACTAATACTCAAATTCCTTAATGTTAAAATAAAAGGGAGAGTACGAAGTAGTGCTGTGCTGTAAGTGTAATTGTGCAATGTTTTGTTGTTAGACTGCCATAAAGAAGAATAACCCCAGGAAGTACCTCCGCAGCGTAGGAGATGGAGAGACCGTGGAGTTTGATGTGGTTGAAGGAGAGAAGGTAAATGTGACTCTTGGGTGTTGGTGGGTGCGTGGAAAAGCTGGTGTGAGGTCCCTGGGGCTGAGCTGATGCCTGATGACACCCAAGGAGGTGAATGAGTTTTCATTGCTTTCCAGTGGGGTTATAAATCCTTACTGGGTGCTAAATGACACAGGGATTGATGTGCCTGTGCCCCTAACACCATCCCCGCTCTGCAGGGCGCGGAGGCAGCAAACGTTACCGGTCCTGGTGGAGTCCCAGTGCAAGGCAGCAAATACGCAGCAGACCGTAACCATTACAGACGATACCCACGTCGCAGGGGTCCTCCACGCAACTACCAGCAGAACTACCAGAACAGTGAGAGTGGGGAAAAGAACGAAGGAGCAGAGAACATACCAGAAGGTCAAGCCCAGCAACGCCGTCCCTATCGCAGGCGGCGGTACCCACCTTACTACATGCGTAGGCCCTACGGGCGTCGACCACAGTATTCCAACCCTCCCGTGCAGGGAGAGATGGTGGAGGTAACTCTGCTTGAGAGGGAGGCTACGCTGGGTGCTGGGCTGCTGCTTCTTGTTGTGCAGGGAATGGTTAGGGTGAGGTTTGGGAGCAAGATGAAGAGGTTGCAGCGGGTTTTGGATTGCAGCAGCCAATGAACTGAAGGTCTTAATGTCACAGTTTAAAAAGCAGTTTGGATTTGGGTTAACTTACTATATGATTAACGTGAGGAGAACAACTTCTACGTCATATTGGGGCTTGGAGCTAGAGCATCTTAAGGTCCTTTCTCACCCAAACTGTTCTGTGATTCGTTCTATGTGTGCTGCTGTGCCCTAGGACCGCTGCCCACCTTATGTGCCTTGGGCTTAACTTGCCAGCCCTCTCACAGCCATAGAATCAAAAGGGCTGGAAAAGACCTTTAAGATCATCAAGCCCAACAGTTCCCCAGCGCTGCCAAGGCCACCACTAACCCATGTCACCAAGGGTCTCATCTATATCTACCTCTTCCTCACAGCTTGACTAGTTGTAGCCTTAACACACTTTTGCAGGTGGCTAAGGTGGTTTGTTGCTGAATGTCTTCCAGGGTGCTGACAACCAGGGTGCAGGAGAACAAGGCAGACCAGTCAGGCAGAACATGTACCGAGGTTATAGACCACGATTTCGCAGGTATGCTGCAGATCAACTTCTTCCCTTTTAACCCTCCCTTTTAGCAACAGAGACAGAACATGGCGATGGTCAGATGCTGCACTGTTAAAGCCTAGCTTGACTTTCAGGGGTCCTCCTCGTCAGAGACAGCCTAGAGAGGACGGGAACGAAGAAGATAAAGAGAACCAAGGGGACGAGACCCAAAGTCAGCAACCACCTCAACGTCGGTACCGCCGTAACTTCAACTACCGACGCAGACGCCCGGAGAACCCTAAACCACAAGATGGCAAAGAGACGAAGGCAGCCGAACCACCAGCTGAGAACACGTCCGCTCCCGAGGCCGAGCAGGGCGGGGCTGAGTAAACACCGGCTTTCCACCTCTACCATCATCCGGGTGCGTGTGCGTGCGGTGCCTCCGGAGCATCACCGGCCCTCCCCTGCTCTTGGCGCTGCAGAGCTGGGCTGCGGGGCCGATCCTCATGAGGTGGGGAGGCCTCGGTGAGCAAGCTTTAATGGGTGTTGCTGGAGTCACTGCCGTGGGGTAGCTCCTGTTGGCTGTGGCTCAGTAGGTGATGCTCGGAGCTGCTGTTGTCCACCCAGAAATAGTCGCTGAGGTGGGGCTGGTGGAGTGGCAAAGCCGGGAGAGGTGGGGACAGGGGTTTATTCTGTCCTGTGGGTGCCTGAGCCCTCGTCACTCAGTCCCCAAGGTGAAGCAGGTGGTGTTAAGTACTGTCAGCACTGGTGGGTAGGAAGCTGATGCGAAGTTCCCAAGGAAGTGCTGGAAAACCTGGCAGAGATTGGCCACTTTCCTGTGGAGTGTGCGGGGCACCTGTTTGAAGCGCTGTGGTACCGGTGGCTTTGCCACTGGGGAGGATGGCACGGATGTGAAAGGTGGATTTAGTTGTGAGGTAGATGGGTTATGATCCGACTCTTGCTCTGATGGTCTGAGCTGTCTTCTGGTGGGCAGCTCTGCTGATTTGGGAATGTTTTCGTTGCTTGGACTCTTTCTACTTGTTCTGGCACCTTCCTTGCCTGTTCTTCTTCTCTCTTTCTCTGTATTTCCTCTCGCCAGTGTTCATATCCCACTCTGTTGTGTCTCACTCCTCACTTGTTGCCTCGGAGGGCTGGCAAACAGAAGGGCACATCTGGGTTCAGGTGGGACCCATCCTGTTAGTGGGATGAGCAGGGAGTGCAGGAGCTGGGCAGAGTTTGGTGCCAGCAGCCACAGACCTCTCTGTGAGGGCTGAGGGGCTGGAGTGCTGATGGATTCACATAACGGGTTCAGGCCTTGCTGTGGTGTTCTCTGTGTGCTGGGCACGAGCCCTGGTTTGATCCTGGTGTCCATCTTCATGGTGAACGCGTTCTTCATGTCACAAGCTTCAGAGAAACGCCACAGGGACCTTTTGGTTGCTCTGTCTATTGATAGTATTGGCTGGTTGTGGTTCCTGTGGTCTGGGCAGTGGCTTACCACGGCTGCCTCTGTTAAGTGTGGGTAGATCTGCTCGTCCATCACCTTCCCAAGATACTCCCTGTCCTCCTGCCTGAGCTCTGTGTGTGTGCAGAACCCAATGGGAGCAGCTCTGCCCTGGAGGGGATGGGTGTGATGGGGTTCCTCTTCCCTTTCTGGAGTCCTTTTGGGTTGGTTTTGTGTGGAAGGCACCTGGTTTGGTCCCTGGGGTGGGCTGAGGGCAGCAGGTGCAGCTGGGGAGGGTTTCTTGTGTGTGAGAGGTGGCTCAGTGAGGATTTGTGCTCCCAGGTCAGTCTTGGTGCACAGAGCATCCGTGTGACCCCTGGCACGGGT
This sequence comes from Pezoporus occidentalis, assembly GCF_034315485.1. Lineage (NCBI taxonomy): Eukaryota > Metazoa > Chordata > Aves > Psittaciformes > Psittacidae > Pezoporus > Pezoporus occidentalis. Next base: position 9,452 of record NW_026914830.1, read on the forward strand.
CTGATGGTCCTTTTCTTCCTCTTTTTCAGTTTAGTCATCAAAGAAAAGACTTAAGAAATGAAGAAGAAAAGAAAATGAAATTCCAGCAATAAGAAATGAACAAAAGAATTGGAACTGAAGACCTTAAGTGCTTGCTTTTTGCTGTTGACCAGATTACTCGAACTATCTGCATTGTCTATGCAGCATGGGGTTTTTATTATTTTTACCTAAAGAAGTCTCCTTTTGGAAACGATAAACACGTTTTTTAAAAGTCTGTTTTTTCTCAATATACCTTTAAAGGTTTTTAAATTGTTTCATATCTGGTCAAGTTGAGATTTTTAAGAACCTCATTTTTAATTTGTATGAAATATACACCTGATTTTTTCAAGTCAAACTGCAAGCATCTGTTAATAAAGGTCTTAAAGAATTACCTGGTGCACATGGTCCTTTTAAAACCCTCGTTCCTGTGACAGGGTTTGAGTGTTCATAAAGGGTCTTGGGGATGGGAAAGGACTGCTTTAGTTCTTGAGCACACAGGCTGAGGGGTGAAACACAAAAATCATTACAAAGTAGTTGAGGTGCTGGGTGGGAAGGGGTTTGGTGTCGGTGCAGGGGGTCCAGCCCTGGTGCCTGCTCACACTGGTGGTGATGGAGCACAAAGCAGAGCTGTGCCTCACTGCGGAATGCCTCTGGGGCTGCCCCACCAATGCCAGGGCTGCTGCTTCTGGTCACTGCTGGCTCAGCCTTGCCCAGCCCCACGGCTCCTCAACACCAGCTGGAAGCTGCTGGTAAGAACAGGAGGGCTGTGGAGGAGCTCCCAGTGGTGAGGGGGGTGCCAAGGGGAGACCTTAGAGCAGCTCCAGTGCCTGAAGGGGCTGCAGGAAAGCTGGAGAGGGGCTTGGGACAAGGGATGTAGGGACAGGCCAAGGGGAATGGCTTTAACCTGCCAGAGGGGAGACTGAGATGAGCTCTTAGGCAGAAGCTCTTCCCTGGGAGGGTGCTGAGGTGCTGGCACAGGGTGCCCAGAGAAGCTGTGGCTGCCCCATCCCTGGCAGTGCTCAAGGGCAGGTTGGACACAGGGGCTTGGAGCAAGCTGCTCCAGTGGAAGGGGTCCCTGCCTGTGGCAGGGGTTGGAGCTGGAGAAGCTTTAAGGTCCCTTCCAGCCCAAACCAGGCTGGGATTTTGTGACTTAAAAACCTTCCGGCCCCCTTCTGCCTGCACCGTGCCGATCCTTTGGACCAGACCCTGCCATTCCCAGCCAGCTCTCGGTCATGTTCTTCATCCCCATCACACAGCTTTAGTGACCGCATCCTTTTCTCCAGGTCCCTGAGCTGTTGGATTGGAGGTACCAGTGTTGTGCAGCAAGCCCAGGCCACAGCAGCACTGCTGTGGGTCTCCTCTGCCCCCCTTCATTGCAGGGCCCTGGTCCAGCTGAGGGCTTGTTCTTGAAGTCACAAAGCTGCTTCCCTGCGGTGCCACAGCTTCTCTGTGCTAACCTCGAGGTGAGAAGTAGGGGAATAAGGACAAAATCAGCAATTGGGGGCTGGTTGGGGGGGGTTTGGGGGCTCTGGCTTGATTTTTGCAGTGTTTTGCAAGTGAGGGTTTATAGTTCATGTAGAAAACAGAATTCCCTTTCCGTGTGGCCATAAAACCCAACTTCGGTGGTAGAGCAGCTCCAATGGGCTTCAGCTTGATCCCCTGCAGCGTTCCCCCAGTGCCCAACCCCTTTCCCAACTGCTCTGGGCTCTTTGCCCTTCCCAGCTCTCAAACCCTTGAGCTCAGGGGTGTTTGCAGCAGCGCTGGTGCCTGCCTGACCCAGGGCCACGTGGAGTCAGTGTTGCTCTGTGCAGAGCTGGCTTTCCACTGAATGCCTCCAGAGCACGGGCTGAGTTTTGGAGGGATGGGAAGAGCTCCATTGGCTTCTGTGTCCCAGAGGCATCCCCAGGGAATCCGGGGACATCTTTCCTTAAAGCAGCACGTTTCTGGGGTTTGTTTGCATGAAACCTGTCTGGAAGTGGGGGAACAACAGGAGCCTGGGATGGACCTGGGGGTGGTGGTCAATGAGAGGCTCCCCATGACCTGGCTTCAGTGAGCGCTTGAGCCCAGAACCCCCCCGTGTGCTGGGCTGCACCCCCAGAGTGTGAGCAGCAGCTCAGGGAGGGGATCCTGCCCCTCTGCTGTGCTCTGGGGAGACCCCCCTGCAGCCCTGATCCAGCTCTGGGGCAGCAGCACAAGAGGGACGTGGAGCTGCTGGAGCGAGGCCAGAGGAGGCCATGGAGATGCTGCGAGGGCTGGAGCAGCTCTGCTCTGGAGCCAGGCTGAGAGAGCTGGGCTGGGGCAGCCTGGAGAAGAGAAGGCTCCTGAAGGGGAGACCTGAGAGCAGCTCCAGTGCCTGAAGGGGCTGCAGGAAAGCTGGAGAGGGGCTTGGGACAAGGGATGTAGGGACAGGCCAAGGGGAATGGCTTTAACCTGCCAGAGGGGAGACTGAGATGAGCTCTTAGGCAGAAGCTCTTCCCTGGGAGGGTGCTGAGGCACTGGCACAGGGTGCCCAGAGAAGCTGTGGCTGCCCCATCCCTGGCAGTGTTCAAGGCCAGGTTGGACACAGGGGCTTGGAGCAAGCTGCTCTAGTGGAAGGGGTCCCTGCCTGTGGCAGGGGTTGGAAATGGATGGGCTTTAAGGTTCCTTCAACCCAAACCAGGCTGGGACTCTATGGAAAACAGCCTCCTCTGTGGGTGACTCCTGCAGCTGCTGATGCTGTAGCTCGCACAACTCCTGCCGTTGGAGCCTTAACCCAGCTGCAGACATGTCCCAGTAGAGAAGATGGTGCTTTAATGTGGTCAGCTTGGAGGGGGAGAGCATCCCCCAGTGGTGCTGGGAGCAGGAGGTGCTGCTGCCCATCACACACGGGAGTCCATGGCGTACATCTTGCTCGTGGCCGTTCGGACCCGGGGCTGGGGAGTCCTCTGGGGTTGCTGGGGGCTGCTGGGATCTGCTGGGAGAGAGGTGGGGTTATGGCATGGTTGGCAATAGCAGGGACCCTGGGGTGCTGCAGTGCTGGGGACATGGCAAGAGAGGGACCAAGCGTGAGGGCTGGAGGTAACATCTGGTGAGGCATCACCTGCCCCATGTCTGTGATGGTGATGCCAGGTTTCCACTGGCCACATCCATGTGGCCACCAGCGCAAGGCTTTGACTGGGCACAGTGATGTAGCTGCATCACAGCCACTGCTTTGGGTAGGCACCAATGCACCTTCCTCAGGACCTTGAGGTCCCAGTGATGTGGAAGGAGCATTTCTGCACCTCCTCTGTACCCTTACGGGACCCAGCTGGGGTCCTTGGCATGACCCAGCCAGGGCGCATGGGCTGGACCAAAGGGGTTCCCCTTGGTTTGGCTGCACCCCTGAGCTGGTCCTTCACCCATGGGCAGGGCAGGAGGCTACTGGATGGGGTGGGATGGGATGGAATGGGGCAGACTGACCTGTGCAGGCACAGAGGCAGCAGGCCAGCAGCACCGATGCTACGAGACAGCCCATGGAGCCAGCCATGCCCAGCCAGCACGACCACCCGAAGTCGTAGTGGACTCCCAGGAACACGTTGTGCGACACCAGCATGGCCCTCTCCACGTAGACATCCACCGCGTACCACACGGAGCCCACCAGACCCAGGATGCCTGAGAGGAAGGGGGCTGCTTGAGAACCCCCTCGTGCTCCCCAAGACCCCTCTGAAGGGGTGCCCATGGGACACGAGGTCCATTTGCCCCCCCCCCGAGCGCTCCAGCCACGCACTCCCAACGCCGAGGATGCCGCTGGCCCCGTAGCGCATCTTCAGTTTGACACCGGGATCTTCCTTGAGGAACTTGATGCAATCCAGCCCGAGGAGCAGCATGGCCAAAGCCAGGCCAGCCAGGAGGTCTGCTGTGATCAGCAGGGTCCGTGTCACCACGATCTTCACTGGGTAAGCAAGGGGAAAAACACAGGAGACTGAGGGATGGTCACAGGGACTGGTGTCCCAGCTCCAGGTTGCTCCCCGTGTCCCTGCTAGACCCAGCTCTGCATGGCCGTGTCCATAGGAGATAGCTACAGTGGGACTCACCAACCCCATGTCTGCCATTGCCATAGGCAAGGAGCTCACCAGCAACCCTGCAACAGGACTTAGTGAGCTCATTATTAGACCAGCTCAAGAGCCCAAGTAACTTAAGGTGCACCAATCTGCACCGGGATGCGGCCTCGAGACCGCCTTGTATAGGCTTGGGCAGGGGATGCTGCTGCCCAGACTGGTTTTACCCCCAGGTTGATGTTTAAAACACCAAATGAGAACAGAGGGGTGAAAAGTAGGAGAGGTGGCCTGGGTGACACCACGGCTGTGAGCAAGGGGACTTCTGCCTACAAAGCCCTGCTGCTGGAGCAGGAGGCCAGGAGAAGCCCTGGTCCTGCATCACCGACTGGTGGAGGTGAGCCCTTTGCAATGAGGATCCTCTTGAAGAGGGAAGAGGGGAAACTCTTAGCTCTGAACTTAAAGGAAGGCCTCCAGGCCGTGGCACTTACCCGGATGGTCAGCCAGGATGGAGTCATACTGGTCACAGGTCCTGACCCCGTCCTGCATGTTGGTGACACACTCCCTCCAGAGCCCCCGGCATTTGTGGCTCACCTGGAAGCAGGAGAAAGTCACAAAGCCCCATGGAAAAAAACAATGGGTTTATCCCACCTTGTCCCCTTTCCAAGCCTGGGGAGACGTGGGGATGTCACCCATGGGTGTCAAGGCACCCAGGTGCTACCCATAGAGCGGTTGCTCTGCTCACCTCCAAGCTGTCGTCAGCGTTCACCATCCAGCAGTCAGTGCACGTGGCCAGGAGCAGGAAGAGGGTTGAGAGAAGAGCAAGACCGAACGCTGTCACCTGCAGGGCTGCGTTCATGGGGTCACCTGCAAGGGCACAGGGACGTCCATCACCGCTGCTCCGGCCGCTTCCCAAGTCCACCAAGAGCAAAGGGCCGCCTAGGGCAGGGTGTCCTCTGGATCCCTAGGAGTTAGCTGGGCCCCATCTCGTGGTCCTCAGTGCTGCCAAGATGCTCTGATGCCCTTAATGAGGCAGGGCCCCCAGGTTTCGTGGAGACAAGGCCTGCAGGGATGCATTAACTTTGCACTGGAGGTGTACCCGCATTGGGTTGCTCTCTAGATGTCCTCTCTTCTGCAAAGACCATCTAAAGTTGCCAGCCATTAGTATTTGCCCTTTTGGAATTGAGTGCTGCTGGAAGCCCTTGTCCAGCAACTACTGTGGTCATAACCTGGGGTCTGAGCATGCGTATCCTGAAGTCCCCTTGGTGCCTCCATCCCTGCAGCCATGGGATTTGGTGGGCATATCACCTGCCTTGCCTGGCTTGTCTTCTGTATTTGTAAGGGAAGGAAAGGCAAAGGAGTGAAAGGAAGGGAAGGAAATGGGGAGGGAAGGGGAAGGAAAGGAAGGGAAGGAAAGGGAAGGGAAGGCAAAAGAGTGAAAGGAAGGGGAGGGAAGGCAAGGGAGGGAAGGGAGGGGAAAGGAAGGGAAGGGAAAGCAAAAGAGTGAAAGGAAGGGGAGGGAAGGCAAAGGAGAGAAGGGAAGGGAATGGAATGGAAACGAAGATAAGGGGAGGGAAGGGAATGGAAAGGAAGGGGAGGGAAGGGAAGGGAATGCAAAGGAGGGAAGGGAAATGAAGGGAAGGGAAGGCAAAGGAGGGAAGGGAAGGGAACAGAAGGGAAGGGAAGGCAAAGGAGGGAAGGGAACAGAAGGGAAGGGAAGGCAAAGGAGGGAAGGGAAAAGAAGGAAAGGGAAGGGAAGGCAAAGGAGGGAAGGGGAAAGAAGGAAAGGGAAGGGAAGGCAAAGGAGGGAAGGGAAGGGAAGGGAAGGCAAAGGAGCAAAGGGAAAAGAAGGGAAGGGAAGGCAAAGGAGGGAAGGGAAGGGAAATGGAAGGGAAGGGGAGGGAAGGGGAGGGGAGGGAAAGGATAGGAAAGGAAAGGGAAAGGAAAAACAAGGAAAAACTAGGAAAGAAAAAACAAGGAAAGGAAGAAGGAAAGAGAGAGAAGGAAGAAAAGACAGAGACAGGAAGAGAAATAGAGTTCTCACTAAGAGGGGGCTTGAGGGGGGAGCGTTATCTTCACCACGGGCTCATCCTTGCTGGGGTGGGATCAATGGCGAGAGCTCCCTGTTGCCAAGGGCTGGGGCTGTGTCTTGAAGGCTTTCCAGTGCTGATGGGGTTCGATCCTGACCCAGGACGGAGCAGGGCAATGCAGCCCCTGGCCGAGGCGGTGCTGGGCTATTTAAGGTGTTTCCATGGCTGTGAGCTCCACGGATAGCACAGCGATAGGTTGGCAACGGAACCTCCCCAAGGAACACCACGTGGGGAAAACTGGGAACCTGCTGGGAGCATTCCCCAAGGGGGGACGACTGTGTGAATATCCCCACTTCTTTAATGAGACCTTTCAGTTCCTGCCTGGGGGGAGCAGGATGTGTTGGGACCCCAGGGAATGTCAGAGGGGTGGCCCTAAAATCAAATCGCTTCCTCTCCCTTTCTTGCCCCCTCCGAGCATCCTTGGGCTCAGCCATGCCCAGGCATCGCTGCGCCCTCATCCCCTGGAGCCATGGCAAACACACACCCCCATGGCCCCGTTTCATGGGTTCTATTGAAGAGATGCACTTGGGTTGTTAGGTTCGGGTTGTTTTCCCTCTGGATAATCCCCTGCAGCACCCGGGCTGCGGGGCTTTGGCAGCGCACCGGGCTCTTGGCAAAGTGTGTGATGCTGGGTTATCCTGTTGTGCCGGGATTTTGGCACACGGCAGGTCCAACACTTCAGCACGCAGCGATGAATTAGTGCTGAAAGCATCCGGGAGGGTTTGTGCTCCTTCATTTGCCACCAGTTACTCAAGAACTCGCAGGACTTGGACATCCAAGGCATGATCCCAAGCAACAGGAGCCAGCAGCGGCGTGTCCCGGTGACACCTATGGAATAGGTTTATTCTCCTTGTCTGCCCATCTCAACAGTCAGTTTAGTGCAGCTCAAATCTGAGCTCTCCGTTCACAGCTGAAACCTTTTCTTTCGGGGGGGGGTGTGTGTTTGAAAAGATTCAGGGAGAGGGGCAGATCCATTGAATAATGAAGATTGTTTCCCTGGTTAATGAAGGTGAAAATCAGAGTCCCCACAGGGAGACCTGAATCTTTGTGTTTTCACCCCAAAAATGAAGGAAGAAAGATGTTTTCTTTGATGGGACCGTCTCACGGAGGTGGAGAGGACCCTGCAGATGCCATCGGGGCAGGGCAGGGGGTAAAAATGAGTAAAAAGAGAGAAAACTTCATAAAAGCACCATTGAATTAAACCAGCCGTGGCTCCGAGGTGTGAGAAAGGCCCCTGTGCGTGCAAGCAGGATGCAGGGCAGTGCTGCCACAGAGACATCAATACAACAGGCACCGAGATGGATTTGTGCATGGTTTTAATGCATTTAATCACTTGTGAAGAAACAAGGTGATTTGGGGTTTTCCCCACACTGTTATTTACATGGAATTTCAGTGTTGTGGTGACGTTTGCCATGATTTTGTCTTTGGGATGGGGTGTTTTCCCTCATTTAGTGGGAATTTCACCTATTAGTGTTATTTCGCAGGGGTTTGGATGCACGCAAGAGGGATGAGCAGGCACCTAAACGTTACCCATCACGCTGGTCCTATTAAATAGGAGCGTACCGAGGGGTGGAAAACTCTGTTGTCGCAAGATGCGATGCGGAGGGAGGCAGAGCCCACGTCCCGCAGCGAGCCCGGCGGCCTGTTCCCATCGTCCATCCCGCTTTGCCCTGTGCAGACACACGAGGGATTGTCCAGAGGACAGTGGGGGCCTTTATACCCCCGAGCACATTATCACAGCTCAGCTATTCCCCCCCTCCCTCCCCGCTCTTCTGTGCTTGAGCCCGAGCATCCCTCCCTAAGGAGAACCTCGGGTGACCCGGGGAGATGTCACGGGAGGCACCGACCACCCCAAATTCCTGCTCTCTTGAGGTGGGACGGGCTGTATATGTGGACTATGCATCGTGGGCAGGATGAGGATGCTGACACAAGGCAGTGGCTGTGCAGGAGCCCCATTGGGAAGCATTGTCCCTCGAGGCAAACCAGGCACAGCATCGCTGAGCGGGATCCTGCCTCTCCATGGGGAAAGCAAGAATCAGCTCAAACGAGCAAAATGCTCCATTAGGCACAAGCCAGCTCTGGATCCATGGAAAACGGGAGACAGGAAGGGAGAGCCCAGCTCTGAGGGTCCATCAGAGGAGGATGCTGGTGGCTTTCGGCCTTGGGAAGAGCCCCGCAGAGGGACCAAGCGCAAGGTATTGGGATTGCCATGGGTTTAGCCTTAAATTAAGCCCTTTTAAAGGCCAAATTCCCTCCTTTTGAGAGCAACACATGGCAAAAGACCCGAAGTATTTAACCAGCATCGGCCCAGGAGGGAAACCAATGTTCATGGCCCTGCCTGGGCAGTGCTGCAGAAGCTGCTTCCACCCAGCAACGGGGTCACTTGTGAGAGACAGGCCCAGATTTGGAAGGGGAAAGAACAAAGAGATGATTTGAGACCGATGCCCATGATTGGAAATATTTTAATACCAGAGTCACCAGTTTTAGTACAAACAATCAGCAAAAAAAAAATGCATTTAAAAACCCCAACCGGTCCCATTCCCACGGCCATGCATCCCATTGGAAACTTAATGGGATTTTGGATTCAAAGAATAAACCCATTCTTCTACACCACGCTGTTTTCTTGGTATAAAAACACCTTTTTTGATAGATTTGGGGGGGGGGGGGATGTGTTTCAAAGCACGAGGGTTCATTTTCAATCCTCACTGCAGTAGCTTTTGGGGGTGTATTTTTGGAGGGGAACCCCATAAGTTGGGTTCAGCCAACCAAGCACCTGATGGGTGAAGACAGACTATAAGCACTGCTCTCCCCTGATGGGTGAAGAAGGCATTTTTACAGGGGGTCTGCGATTTAAAAGAGAAAGAGGGTGGTTAGTCCCATGTGAGAGAGAGAAATCACCCTCCCCATCCATGGGTGAAAGTAGCATCACCTCCCCTCCAGCATGGACCACGACCCCAAGCAGTGCATGGGCATAAAACAGAGGGAGCTCCAATAAAATACAGTAAAATGGGATAAAACAAAATGGAATAAAATAGAACAAACCCCACCCCCTAAAACAGAGCAAACCAAACGAAACCGTGGAATAAACCGCCATAAAACAGAGCAAACCGACCCGAATCAAACCAAACCCAACCAATCAGCGGCTTCATCTAATTGGGGTTAAAAAATAAAGTCGCCATTAAAAAACCCAACAGATAATCAGGTTCTTTGGATCCCTTCCACTGCTTTCCCTGCAGGTTAGCTGGCACAGCACAAGCAGCACATGGAGGGATGGAGGCACCGGGGGGAGAGGATTGAGGGGTGGAACCGGAGCCCCCCTTTTTGCCTGCTTTAATTTGCCCGACGCCGTTTGTTCTTCCACTTAACAAGGCCACATACTTGTGCCTGGTGAGCAGTAAGGGGCAGGGCAGGTTTCAGCTGGCAGAGCACCAGCACCCGGGCTCCAGTCAAGTATTAATAATCAGTACAAGAAATGCTGGTTTCGGGGAGCAGTGAGGGAGGGCAACGCTTTGCACCCCGAAAGCATCCCTCTGCTGGGCGCGTGGGATGCTCGAGCCTCAGGTTGAGCTCATCTGGTGGGCTTGGACAGCAGCTTCATCCCAGGAAAACCAAGCTCCTTGTTTGCTCCTGAAAATGGGATGCAGGAGGAGGGGGGTGGTGGTGGTGGTGTTGGGGGGTCATGGCATCACCCCTGCAGCATCGGCATCGCTGCTGCACCCATGTGACACATGGAAATGGTCCTGTTCCCCCCCCCCCAGGTTGCTGGGGGTGACAGCCCTTGGATGGAGCCTGTGCCCTAAAAATCCCTATTTGAGGGCATGGAGCTGCAAATGGTTGAAGAGAAGTGGCTGCCCCATCCCTGGCAGTGTTCAAGGCCAGGTTGGACACAGGGGCTTGGAGCAAGCTGCTCTAGGGGAAGGGGTCCCTGCCCGTGGCAGGGGTTGGGAATGGATGAGCTTTAAGGCCCCATCAACCCAAACCAGGCTGGGATCCTAGGAAAGGTGCTGAAACCTGGAAGATGAGGAGGAGGAAAGGTCTCCTGGAGCATCCAGGGACCAGCGGGGTGGGAGCGCCGGGGTCTCGCCTGGCTTTGGGAGGCAGGGTGAGGGATCAGACGTACTCCCGCGCTGTGGAAGGCTGGGACTGCCGGTAGCTGCGCTGTCCTCGCCGCTCCTTGGGGGGGCAGGAGCAGCACAGGAGGGAGCCCCCCAGCATCATGAGGCCGGTGGCTCCCCAGCCGATGAACAGAGCTGAGCCGAACTCGTACCTGCAGCAAGAGAGAAGGTGGGGGGGGGAGCGTGGCAGAGATGCAGGTGATGGACACAAGGATGCTCAGAGCCCTGACAGGGCTATGGGCGACGTCAAGGAGGATGTTGGGTCTTCTTCTCTGTGGCCATCCCCATCCTTTCACGTCGGATGGATCCAGATGTGAGTTTCCCTATGCTTTAATCCTGCCTTGGGCTGAAACTTCTCTTGCTTTGTCCCCGCACTAAGTCAGTGGTGGTACCAACCAAAGCTTTAGTACTGGGGACACCTCCTGCACCATGGCAGCAGTGGGGTGCCATAGGTCCCACCCCGGGTGGCACATCTGCCTATAAACAGATGGCACAGGAAGATCCTATGGGAAGTGCAGGGGTAAGATGGGATTCAGACAAAGAGCATCCCCCAGCTGGGCTCTCACCTGGCGTTGATGGGGACGCTGCTCTCTCTAAAGAACTCATAAGTCACCCGCGTTGCGTACAAGGACACAGCAGCCAACGTGCACAGACCTGGATATAGGATCATGGAATGGTTTGGGTCAGAAGGGACCATTAAAGGTCTCCTAATCCACCCCCCCACCCTGCAGTGAGCAGGGACAACTTCAACCTCGAACATCAGCAACACCCAGCCCATCACCAAACCTCTCCCCCCATCAAACAGCTTCTAAAAGGCCTTTGAGGTGCTCAGCATCAGAGAGGTGCCAGGGCTTGGAGCTGCCTTACCCGCGAGGATGAAGAGGACACCTCCAGTGACAGCGATGCGGCTCTTGGTTATGGGGTCCTCCTCACCAACCTTGGTGCATTTCATGCCCACCACGCTCACGATGATGCCGAAGAAGCCCAGGAGGAGAGAAATCACCATGAGAGCGCGGGAGGTCTGGATGTGAACTGCAAGGGGCGGGAGGGGAAGCCCTTCACCGGGTGCTTTCGGCCCCAGCAGGTCTCCAAAGCAAGGTCACCTCATCCCACGCTGGGGATGAACCTGTCCTTAACCCTGCCCTCGCTGTGTGGCTCCAGTGTCACCCCTTCCCCAGCCCAGGGCACCGCTCCCAGTGCTGCTCCCGACCTTCCTCCTGCCACACTCATCCTCGCCAGAGCCACCCTGTGTGCACTGTGGGTCCCCAGATGTGATGCCCACCCTGGAGCTCAAACCCATAGGGGCTGGGGGAGTCTCAGGCACACAAAGGGGCTCAAAGCCATAGGGACAAGAGGGCTCAGACCCACGGGGTGGAGGTGGGGAGCCTGGACCCACATTGTGGCACAGGTGAGAGGAGGAGTAAAGGGGGGTCAGAGCCTTTTGAGAGGGGCTGAGGGGCGTTTAGGGGGGCTCAGAGCCATGGGAAGGGTTGTACAAGGGCTCAGAACACTGGAGGGGTCAGGAGAGCCTCATGGAGAGGCCTCAAAAGTGGAGGGGGCATGGACCCATTGAGGGGTGTCAAAACCGTAGAGGGGTTCAGACCCATGGAAGGGGGGATGTCAAATCCATAGAGGGGTTCAGACCCATGGAAGGGGGGATGTCAAATCCATAGAGGGTTTCAGACCCATGGAAGGGGGGATGTCAAACCCATAGAGGGTTTCAGACCCATGGAAGGGGGGATGTCAAACCCATAGAGGGTTTCAGACCCATGGAAGGGGGGATGTCAAACCCATAGAGGGTTTCAGACCCATGGAAGGGGGGATGTCAAACCCATAGAGGGTTTCAGACCCATGGAAGGGGGGGATGTCAAACCCATAGAGTGGTTTCAAACCCATGGGAGGGACAGTTCAAATTCATAGAGGGGCTCAGACCCTTTTGGGGGTGGTCAAACCCAAACAGGGGTTCAGACCTATATATGTGGGGGGTGTTAAACCCATATAGGGGCTCAAACTCATGGAAGGGGGGTGGTCAAACTCCCAGAGGGATGGTCAAACCCAAGGCAGGGTTCAGGCTTATATATGGGGGTGTCAAACCCATAGAGGGGCTCAAACCCACACTGGGGGCAGGTGTTAAACCCATCCAGGGGCTCAAACCTATATTGGGGATGCTCAGACTCACGGGGGGGGGGGGGGGGGGTCCAACCCAAAGAGGGATTTAGACCTATATGGGATGGGGAGTGCGTCAACCTCATAGAGGAGCCCAAACCCACACTGGGGGCAGGGTGTTAAACCCATGGGATGCTCAGACTCACAGAGGGGGCGTCCAACCCAAAGACAGCTTCGGACCCATGGGGGGGGGGGAATAACAAACCCATCTGGGGCTGCCTCCCCCCATATTTGGGGATGCTCAGACTCACGGGGGGGGGGTCCAACCCAAAGAGGGATTTAGACCTATATGGGATGGGGAGTGTGTCAACCTCATAGAGGAGCCCAAACCCACACTGGGGGCAGGTGTTAAACCCATCCAGGGGCTCAAACCCATACTGGGGATGCTCAAACTCACACGGGGGGGGGTCCAACCCAATGGGGACCTATTGGGGGGGGGGGTGGGTATCGAACCCATGTTGGGGCTCAAGGGCAGCTCATCCCCATCCGCCCGCCCCGTACGCACCGTCGAGGGAGAGCAGCGAGTCGTGCAGGCGGCACTGGACCTGCCCGGTGCTCTGCGCGGCGCAGCTCATCCAGAGCCCCTCGTGCAGCCCCACGGCCGTGATGATGGCGTCCCCGGCGTACGAGCTCTGCCTCCACTGCGGCAGCACCGCGGCCGCCAGCGCCGATACCCACCCTGCCAGCGCCAGCAGGTACCCGGCCAGCTCCCGAGCCCCGCCGCCGCCCATCGCCGTCGCGTCGAGCCTGACCCGCAGCGCTCCGGCACCGGCGCAGCGAGCACGCCCCCTGGCACCGACGACATGGACGGGGCGGGGAGGGGGGGGGTGATAAAGGGGAGGAGGGGGCTGGGGTGATGGGTCCTATGGGGTGGACATTTGGGGCTTGGGGAGAGGAGGGGGTGAGATTTGGGGGTTGAGGAAGTGATTTCGGGCTTGTGGGGAGGGGGGGGGGAACGGAATTTGGGTGCTGGGGGCGGGGGGGGGGATTTGGGTACCAGGGGGGAAGAGCAGAGGCCTGGGGGGAGGAAATTTGGGTCACAAGGACAGGGTTTGGGGCTTGGTGGGGGGAAATTTGAGTTCTGGGAGGGGGGATTTGGGTCCTGGGGGACATTGGGGGACATGGCGGGGGGGAAGGGGGGATCTGGGGGGATTTGGGTAGCAGAAGAATGGGATGGTGGGGGGAGGATTTAGGGCCTGGAGAAGGGAGATTTGGTGACACAGGGGGGTGGTGATTTGGGGCTTGAGGGGATTTGGGTACTGGAGGGGAAGATGAGATCTGGGGGAGAATTGGGCCTTGGGGAGGAGAGTTGGGGGGGGAACCCCCAAAGAGCAGTGGAGATGCGAAAATGGGGGTTCCCCCAGGGAGCCCCCACCCATGCCCCATGCACCCTGCCCTGGGCCCAGATCCCCCTTCCAACCCTGGGGGTGGCTCCAGGAATTTGGCTTGGGAGCAGGGAATGGGGTCACGGCCCCCCCCCATTGCCAGCCCTGACCCTCGCCTCTCCACAGGGGGATCCGGGACCGCCACCGCAGCACCAACAACAGCGGCCATTGATGTGGGGGGGACACGGGGTGGATGTGGGGGGGACACGGGGTGGATGTGGGGTGCACACACGTGTCCCCACCCCAGTGACACCGAGCCGGTGGCAGCCCCAGGACCTGGCAATCGTTAACCACAGCGGCCTCATCAGCAGTCAGCTCACGCGCTCGCCCGGCCGGGGTCGGGCACCGGGATGCTTGGGAATGACCACCGGGATCATGGCTCCATCCTGGAGAAACCCTCAACCCCCCCCCCCTCACCCCGACACCCCCCAGGACCTGCCCTGCGCCCTCTCCATGTGTTATGGGGGTGCCGGGCTGCGGTGCGTGGGGCAGGATGCATTTACTCACATTCCCGGGATGGTTATGGTAATGGTCAGGGCAGAACAATTGCAGGCCCTGTTCCGGGGTGCCCCGGTGCTCAATGTCCTTCTTGTTCAAGGACGGTTCCCTCCTCCCTGCAATCGTGGGTCCCTTCCCACGCAGCAGGAGCGGGGTCCAGGGGATGCCAAAAATTCCCTGGTGCCTATAGGACACGCTCAGCCCCCCTAAAAGTCCCCTTTGTCCCCCCCCAACACCTTCCTGGGGCTGCAGGGCTGCAAAACCCTTGGGTGTTTGCAAGGAGGGATGGATGCAGCTCAATGCAGGACAGCAGCCAAGGGTGCAGGGTCGGGGCACAGCAGCAAACACCAGCTTAGAAAAAAACACCTTTATTCACCCATTTTCTGTAGAAGGCACTTAAATAGCTGCAGGCTGAGCCGAGCGGAAAGGCACGGATCTGCTACTGCAGCACCGGGTCCCCATCCCATAAAGAGCATCCCTCCCTCGTCCCCAAGTCACCCCCAGAGTGTCCGTGCTGCCCCCAGCTCAGCTCTGCACAGGGATGCAGCTGGGCATCCCCCAGTTCCCCATCCCACAGGAGTTGGGGGCAGAGGAGGGTCTGGGCTGGCAGCCTGATGCTGGTGGCACCGGTGCCCATGTGACGTCTCGGTCCCAGTGGGACATCACAGCTCATCCTTCGCCACCACAGCAGCAGCCGGTGATTCCTTCTCCATGTCCGGCAGCAAATCCCCCTCTTCCGTGCTGAAAAGCATCTTCACCAGGTCATCGGCCTGCACACGCTCCTGTGGGGCAGCCCCGCAGGGGTAAGCATGGTCAAGCATGGCCGTTGCCCCCCATCCCAGGCCCACGCGCTGTGGGGAGGGAGCTTACCCGCTCGCTGTGCCGGGGGTCCAGGGTGAACCAGAGCGCGATGGCGCAGCGCTGGCCCTTGGTCACGGCTTTCACCCCATGGGGGTTCTCCGAGCCGGAGGAGAAACCCACGGCACGACCACACTGCGGCTGAACCTCCGCCTGCCGCCATGGGACACCCCGGTTAGGATGCACCCCATGGGCAAGGGTGGTGGTGGTGGGGAATTTGGTCCCCATGCTTTAAGTTCATCCCTTGCGGGATGGTGGGTTGAAGGGGACAGGGCCAGCAGGCAGGAGCTGGGTTTGGTGCTGAGCTACTTACGGTCTCAGTCTTGGCATCCAGCTCGGTGAAGTAGAAAGCTCCTCCTTCAAAGTCCCCGTTGAGGTAGAGGATGGCACTGAAAGGAGCAGGAGGTGACAACCATCACCACAGCTCCAGCACGAGGGTGAGGCTGGAGCTCCCCCAACACCCCAGCAAGAGCCAGAGGCAGGAGGGCAGAAGCTGGGCTGGCCTCCCATCCCGCTCCTCCCAACCCATCAAGCCATGGTGCCCTCAAGTGGTAGACACCACCGGTACCTGTAATCCCGGAAGGTGTAGGCTGGAGGCTCCTTCACACACACCAGAGCCTCTGCGTTGAGGATGCAGTTGTCCACGTGCACCTCATGGCTGTTGTCGCTCCGGCCTTCTTGCTTCTCTAGAGTGGAACAAGAGCTGGCACATCAGAACCCTTTATCCCTATAGGACCAGGGTCTGTCCCCAAGCATCATGGGCTTGAAGGTGATAAGGAAGTCACCTGCAGCCCAAAGCCCTTCCACTTGCTGGAGAGTGGACCATGAGATGCTGTTTGGGTGGCAAAAGCCTCCGTTGACTTGTCCCATGACATCTCCATGGTCCTCTCCCAGCACCTGATCCCAAATGCTGAACGGCATGAAAGCACCTGCCCCATCGGAGGCAACCACCAGAACTCCCCATCTTCCCTACGCAGGCTTAGGGACAAGCTCCCCACATCATCCTTTTGGGACATGGACCAGCCATGAGGTCTCCAAGGAAAGCTCATAAACCACAGGACCCCAGCTGCGGAGAGGACCCGGACAGGAGGCTGAAGGAGATGTGCTCCTCCTCGGGGAACGCTCACCATCGATGGCCGTGCGGCACACGAGGTGGGAGTAGGAGAAGTGGAGCGGGACCTCCAGGCGGAAGTAGGACTCCATCATGTGCCGCACCTTCTCCGTCACGTTGTAGTAGAGGTACGCGCTCTGCAGGGGCACTTTGCCCTCCTGGCCCAGCTGCAAGGGCACGGGGGACATGGGCTCAGGCCAGGTGGGTTGGGCAAGCACATCCCTCCGAACCCCTTCTCCCTTCTCTCCCAAGCCCCAAGTCCCTCCTCCCTCCCTGCAGCCACCCGAACCTTGAGGGCCTTGAGGACCGTCACGCCGTAGAAGGTCTCACTGGGGGTGTGAGGAGAAGTCTTCCCACGATAGCCATCCCCTGCTGAGGCTGCTGCCTGCAAAACCCAACCGGTGTTACCAGGCTGGCTTCAGATGGGACCTGCAGCATCTCCTGCCCCAGCCCGTCCCTGCGCTCACGTTGGTGAGCCTCTGCAGCTCCCGGCATTCCTCGGCAGAGAGGACTCCATCCACCACCACGCGCTGGGAGCCGTTCAGAGCCTTGGAGGTCATGGTGACACTGGCTCCTTCGTACACCAAGGGGCCGCCTGCGGAACAGGAACAGACACAGCGATGGGGTACAGCGCTGGGTCCTGCCACCACCCGCGTGGAGGGACGCGAGCTCACATGGAGGGCCCCATCCCACCTCCCCTCCCGGCCCTCTGCACCTTCCCGGATGAATTTGCTCATGTCAGCAGACTCCTTGGCCTTCTCCTCCACCAGCGTCTCGATCTCCTTCATGAGGTTGCCGATCTCCTCCGAGATGCGCGCTGCCGTCTCCCGCTCCGCCCTGGGCACACAGCGACCATCAGCTCCCCTATCCCGTTGTCCCCACACTGGGGGGCACCAGGAAGAGGACAGGACAAGTTGTCTCCAGGTGACAAAGCCCCAGTCTCAGTGCATCCCTCACACCAAGCTTCTTGGGATGATCTACCCATGCCCATCAACCCAAGGGCTGATGGGGAGCAGAGTTCTGCCTTTCAGCCCAACACCAAAACCAGCAGCTCCATGGCCTTTGGCTCAAGCCCCATGGGGGAAGAGGGGAATGTCCCGTTGGTCCCCACATTGGGTAGGCTTGGCCATCAGCTTGGGAGAGCACTCACTTTTGTTTCTCTCGCAGCCTTTTTGGTATCACCTCTTCTGGTGTCCATGTGTCCTACAGCCAGAACAACATCATCATCATGAGGAGCTGGGTGAGGATGTGGCTGGGGCGCAGAGCCTTCATCCCCTTTTCATCTGCCACTGCATCCTGCCTGGTCCAGCTCCACTCACCGGGTCCACGAAGGGGATGCCAAAGACATCGTAACTGAAGAAGAGCAGCTCCTTCTCCATGAGGCTGCGCTGGCGGTACGCCTGGATCTCCTGTGGGATGGGCAGAGGTGCAGGTGAGGGCACGGCACGGGGGCTCTGGAAAGACCCTGACCAAGCACAGGAGGGTACAGGGTTTAACACGAGTCCTGCAGCCCTTGCTCCAGGCCCTGGCTTTGCAGTCCCTCTGGCAGATGGGAAGCAAGTGGCTTTCCCCATCCTGCATGAGCTTCCCTGTCCCATGTGGACGAGCACTGGGCAGAGGATGGGGGAGACAGAGACACACGTGCCCCTCCTGCAAGAAGCTCTTTAGAAGCAGATTCCCTCTCCTGCTCCAGCTGATGTGGGGCAGAGACCTCCATCCCTGCCTACCACATCCCAGGCAGCACCTGAGCATCCGGATCCAGCTATTTTGAAGGCAAACCCTCTCCTCTTAAAGCAGTTTCACTTCAGTTGTGGAAGTGTGTAGAAGAGGTGGGCTCTGATCCTCCTGAAAAGCCTCTCCCACAGGAGCTGATCCATTGTGCACGCCACCAAGCCTTCACTTGGCCAAAGATATTTCACCAGGGATGCTCTTCATCTTAGCTGTTTTCCAGCTTGCTGGGTCTTGCAGCCCTCTTCCTCTTCAACCTTGCCAGGTGGACCAGAGCAGACCCCAAAACCTCTGCAAAGGTCCCCATGAAGGGGAGAAGACATCCCTGCAATGGCTCATCCCAGCTGGTCACTCACCTCTCGGGGTTGGATGGGTCCTGCCAGGCTCTCCCCCAGGACTGCAGTGTAATAGGCCAAATTCTGGTTCATCACCTCGTCGTTTGGGAAGAACAGCAAATAGGTTTTGGCACATTCAATGGCTTTTTCATAATTCCCATCTGCAAAGAGAAACAGGGATGTCAATTATAGAATCCCAGCCTGATTTGGGATGGAAGGGACCTTAAAGCTCATCCAGTTCCAACCCCTTGCCACAGGCAGGGACACCTTCCACTACAGCAGCTTGCTCCAAGCCCCATCCAACCTGGCACACCAAGAGCATCAGAAGCAGAGCAAACACGGATATGGAGGAGAAATAAGAGAGGAAGTCCTTGCTGCTGTTCAAAGCATCTCCCAAGCAGGGCAGGTACCCTGGAGCAAATTGCTGCTGCCACAGAGGCAACATTACAACTCCAAGGAGCTCTCCTGCCTCCAAAATCACCTCACCAGAAACCAGGGCCACAGCTTGGGTAGGTTTCTTGCTTGCAGAACATCTCAAAGCCTATTTCCAGGCAGCAAGACCCAACCATTCCCAGGCTAACCTGCAATTTCCAGCCACTTAAGCACCCACTGGATGCACAGGATTCCAGTTTGTCAGCCTTCTTGGATTTCATGGGGGTTTTCCACTCCTTTTGGAGAAATTTGCATAGAAACAAGTTTAGATTTTTCTAAGGAGGTAATAACAAAGTAATAATTAAATTGGGTGCATTTGGGTTATAACCAACTGCTCTGAAGGGGAGGTGCCTCTGTGGTTGGGAGCAAGAGGTGGAGAGAAGGCAGGAGGAAAAAACCAGGCTTCTGCAGGCTGTTATTTCACTTGGAAAGCAAAGCTGCTGGGGAATTGGGCATCTAAAGCAACGTGGAGGGTTACTGCAGCCAGGCATGCCAGATCCGGATCTCCTGCAGAGCACTGCAGGCTGCAGGAACGTGCCTGTGAGAACCTCGTGAAGTCCAACAGGTTAAGTTGAAAGTCCTCCACCAGCATCAGTAAGGACTGGGGAATGGATGGGTCCAGAGCAGCCCTGAGGAGAAGGGCTTGGAGATACTGATGGACAAAAAACTGGCCTGACCCAGCAGCGTGCACTCACAGCCCAGAAAGCCAAGAGTATCCTGGGCTGCATTAAAAGAAGAGTGAGCAGCAGCTCAGGGAGGGGATCCTGCCCCTCTGCTGTGCTCTGGGGAGACCCCCCCTGCAGCCCTGATCCAGCTCTGGGGCAGCAGCACAAGAGGGACCTGGAGCTGCTGGAGCGAGGCCAGAGGAGGCCATGGAGATGCTGCGAGGGCTGGAGCAGCTCTGCTCTGGAGCCAGGCTGAGAGAGCTGGGCTGGGGCAGCCTGGAGAAGAGAAGGCTCCTGAAGGGGAGACCTGAGAGCAGCTCCAGTGCCTGAAGGGGCTGCAGGAAAGCTGGAGAGGGGCTTGGGACAAGGGTCTGTAGGGACAGGCCAAGGGGAATGGCTTTAACCTGCTAGAGGGGAGACTGAGATGAGCTCTTAGGCAGAAGCTCTTCCCTGGGAGGGTGCTGAGGTGCTGGCCCAGGGTGCCCAGAGAAGCTGTGGCTGCCCCATCCCTGGCAGTGTTCAAGGGCAGGTTGGACAGAAGGGCTTGGAGCAAGCTGCTCTAGCACAAGATATCCCTGCACCTTGTGTTGGATTGGATAATCCTTGAAGGTCCCACCCAACCCAACCCATTCCATGAATCTATGGATTCATGAAACCTATGATTTCTACCTATGAAGAACAGCCCATGCAGAGCACAGTGTCCAGCACCAACGGCCAAGGGAGGATGGGGCAAGGAGCTGCTTACTGTTGTAGTAGGCAAACTGCAGGTAGTTGAAGTGTGAGGGCAGGAAATCCTCCAAAGGCTTCTCCCGTCCGGGCTGCGAAGCCAGCTCCGTAACGCAGCCCTGCTTGCAGCTCAGCACCTGCATGTAGTGATCTGGGAGAGAAAAAACCCTGTGTCATCACTTCTGGTCACCCAAGGGCTGATGGACAGGACCTAGAGGGGTCTCCACTCCCACCTCTTACTTGCAGCAGTGGGAACCCTCAAGGGTGGTGGTTGCCCACCTTTGCCATCCTCAGCCTCCCACCCTTGGATCCTGGTGACCCTCTGCTGGCTCCTCTCCTGTTTTTCCACATCCCTCTGGACTTTGAAGGATTCCTGGGCATCACCCCCAGTGCTGAGTGCGCACACTCCTACCGCTTACTGGCCATACACCTCCTAGTGAAACCTAGGATGGGGTTTGCCCTCTCTGGGGACCCACCACCCCCAGAGGTCCTTAGGGACCTCTATGGGGACAACCCCTCCCCAGCACTGTCCCCAGCTCTCGGGGTAGGACACAGCCCATGCAGCTCCTGCCTGTGATGGCCTGGAAGAGGTCTGCGTTGTACTCCAGGTAGTTGTAGCCCTCGTAGTCGTAGGGTCCCTCGCAGAACGCACGGCACTCGGTGTCCGCCACAAAATACTCCTCCAGCGCCTTCTCCAGGTGCAGGATGGCAGCGCCCGGTTGCTCCTCTGTGTAAAACCGGACCCCGAGACGAAACTCACTCTGAAGAGGGATAAGAAAGGATGAGGGGAGGCTCAACACCTCCCTCTATCCCTGTGCCTTGTCCCCATGGGACTGACCTCGCAGCATCACGAGCTTGACGGGGCACGGTGTAACCTGCCCAAGCCCAGCAGTGGATGGGTGTTTTCGTGGGGCAGGGGGTCTCACCAGGTGGGGTTTGGCCTCCAGGTCGGTGAAGTCATCCTCTCGCACACCCGCCATAGCCTGGTAGTACTCCAGGTTCTGCCTCATCTCCTGGTGCCCGGGGTTGGCCATGAAGAAGGTGTGAGCCGCTGCTGCCGCCTGCGCCGGCCGGTTCATCTGCACGGGATGGGGCCGGGGTTGAGACCGGAGGGGACCCCGGTACCGGGCCATGGGGGGGGGGAGCAGTGGAACGACGGCAGTGATGGAGGGGGGGGCGGCCCCGGCGAGCTCCTACGTGGCACTATGGGGAGGGCGGGACAGGGGCGGGCAGGGCCCGGGGCTGCCGTCCGATCCCCCTTGCCCGGCCGGGCCCATCAGCGGGACTCACACCGGCTCCCGGGACACTCCCCGGGGCTCGCCCCATCCCCGTTCCGTCCGTCCCATCCCAACCCATTGCCCCGGCTCCGTGATCCCTCCGGGCATCCCGCCCATCCCGTAGCTGGCGCAAGAGATCCCCCCGCACCGGGACACCTCCTCTCCCTTCCCGGTCGGTCCCGCTGCCCCCCGAGGACCCCCCCAACACCGCCGGTCCCGTACCTTGAAATAGGCGACCTGGAGGTAGTTGTAGGGGCTGCGCTTGCTGAACTCGCGGTCCAGCTCCTCGGCCAGCCGGTAACGGGAGGGCTCGGCGGGCCCGCAGCCCCGCAGGCAGGCGGCACGGCGCAGCAGCCCTCGGAAGAAGAGCAGGTCGCGGAGCACCGGGTCGAGCTGCGGATCGGCCCCCTCCGCCACCCCGGCCGTGGTGTTGGCGCAGAGCAGGCGGCACCGCACCAACCGGGCGCGCACGGCAGCCCGGGCCCGCAGGGCCCGCTCCATCTGCAGCACCACGGCGGGCCAGTCCCCACGGGAGTACGCCTCGGCACCGGCGGCGAAGAGAGCGTCCGGGGGCTGGGCCGGCAACGGGACCTCTGCCGGCCCCAGCCCCGGTACCACCCCCGGTACCAGCCCCGGTACCTGCCCCGTTGGCGTGGCCGCCCGCACCAACGGCAGCACCAACACCAGCGGCAGCACCGGCGGCAGCGCCATGGCCAAGCCCCGGGGCCGCGCCCGCGGACGCCCCGCCCCAACCGGGCACCGGCGGCCCGCCCCCTCCGCCGCGCCCCTCCCGCCCACCAATCAGCACCGCCCCTCGGCGGAAGCTCCGCCTCTCTGAGCGGAAGGGGCGGGGCTCGGGGGGGACCCGGTAATGGCGGCGGAGGGCGGTGCGGAGCCCGGTGGCGGAGCGGGGTTGGTGCCGGTCCCGGTCCCGGTCCCGTCCCTCTCCCTCGTGGAGGGCAGCACCGGCCGCGCCGCCCGCATCGGGGACCCTGGGGACTTGGTGGCCCTGGCCCGGCAGGTGCAGCAGGTGAGGGCCGGGCCTCGGCGGCCGAACCGCGGCGGTAGGGCCGGGCCTGGGGCCGCGCTGGTTCCCGGTGTCCCGCTGCCCTCCTTAGCTGGCGGCGGCCCCGGTGCCTCCCGGTGCCTCCCGGTGCCTTCCCATGTTCCCCACAGACCCCCCCCCCCCCAGCCGGACCTCGGTGCTTCCCGATGTGTGTTTCTGCCCCCCCCCGGTGACTCCCGGTCCATCCCAGTACACCCAATTGTTATTGTGTCGCGTTGCCTTGAGCGCACCCCAGTGTGTCCTGGTGCGTCCTGCACCTCTCCCAGTCCAGCCCAGCATCTCCCTGTTCTCCCTTCAGTGACTCCCAGTTTGTCCCGATGTCTCTCAGTCCACCCAAGTGTTTCCTAATACATCCTGCTGCCCTTCCCAGTGCCTCCCAGTGTGTTCTACTACCCCCTAGTGCCTTTTGGTACATCCTTATGCCTTCCGGGAACACCTCCCAGCCCACTATGTACCCCAGAGCTTCTCAGTCCACCTAAACGATTCCCTGCAAGTCCTGCTGTCTCCTCCAGTTGCATCCCATTGCCTCTTGTTCTATCCCATTGCCTCCCAATATGTCCCTATTGCTCCCTTTGGCTGTGTCCCAGCATGTCCAGGCTTCCGGGGTGTCACCCCACTGCCTGGGGGTACCTTCACTGCCCCATAGCTGCACATGGGGCAGCTCTTGCATCACCCACAGCCCTCACAAAGCCTTGAGTGAGGTCCTTGTCCTGATCCTCGTTCTTCTTCCCAGGCGGACGACTTCATCCGGGCCAATGCCTGCAATAAACTGACCATCATCGCCGAGCAGATCCGGTGCTTGCAGGAGCAGGCTCGCAAGGTGAGGAAGCAGCTGCCAGCAGGCTCGTGCCTCCTGCTTGCAAAGGGAGGGAGATAAGTGAACTGCCAGACATCGGGAAGAGCTCTGACCTGGGTGTGAATCGTGGCCAGGAGCCAAGTAGAGCAGATTCAGGGAGGAAATCGGGTGGGTTTATTGTGTGGTATCAGCTGGGGATGGGGGGATTGTTCCTGGTGCTTTCCCCAAGTCCTGTGCATATCCTGTGTGTTAAGGTGGAGAAGCAATGGCTCCTCCAGCTGAGGTGTCAGGGAGGACAGAGATGACTCAGTCTGGGGACACACTTGTCCCTGTAGTGTGTGCTCCTTGGGGGGCTCGGTGCAGTGGGGTGACGATGGGGCTCTGGCTGGTTCTGAGCCCCTGGGAGGGATGAGCTGTTACCTGGCGGTGGGTTTGGCTTTCTAGCTCATCCCAGTTCATTTACTGGAGCAGCTGGCCTTGGCAGCAATGCCAGCAGGGCCCGGCTGTGCTCTTCAATTCACACTTGACCCTCGGGAGTGAAATCTCAGAGCCTGAGTGGGAAGGGATCTGCCAGTCACTGCGACTGGCCCGCTGCCATCGAGGCTGCTGTGTCATATAATCGTTCACTGGTGGGGCCGGAGCCGTGGAGCAGTGAGCTGTGGAGCTGGGGAGATGAATCCCTCTTTGTTTGCTGTCCCTTCCCTTGGGGACCACAGCAGGGAAGCTCCCAGGGTGTGTATGGAGTCAAGGAACGAGTCCAGCATGTGGTGGGGTCGGACACAGGGGTGAACCTGGGGCTGTGGTGGAGAGGGCTGTGATGCTTGAAGGTATCTCCACCTCTGCGGAGGGCTGCAGGAGCTCTGGGGCCCAGCTGACAGGGGAAACTGGGAGAAAACTTTATCTCTTTGGGAAGCATCTCTTGCCTGGGGCAAGTCGAGATCTGCTGCATGAAGGCAGACGTGCACTGGGGAGGATGAGGCCTCATGAGCAGCGTGTCACGCGCTGCGTGTCAGGCTCTGGCTGAGAGGCCGTGGCGTGGTGTTGTTTTATTTCAAGCGTGGAGATGTTATAGTTGGGCTTTTTTAGGTCTTGGATGAAGCTAACCGAGATGCTGACCTGCACCACGTGGCTTGTAACCTTGTGAAGAAGCCAGGAAACATTTACTACATGTACAGGCGGGAGAGTGGCCAGCGATACTTCTCCATCCTGTCACCTAAGGTGGGTGCTTACAGCCCCAGAGGAAGCAGGGAGGGGAAAAGCTGGTGTTTCTGGTGCTTGGGCACTTCTGGACCTCAGATAAAAGCACCAACCTAACAGGGGCATTTGTTGGTCCCCTGCTCAGCTGGTGTTTGTCCTTGGTCTGAGTTCCTGTGCTGGTCTCAGAGCCAGATTGTGAAGTTCTCTTGGTGGATGGTGGGCGAGAAGACCTTGGTGCATGAATTCTGCTTTTTGGTCCCAGTGGCACTTCCTCTAGAAGTTAAGAACTGCAAACGTGCCCTGGGCCTTCCCTGACTGCTGTGGCTGCCTGGTGCAGTCTCCTCCAGTGCTTCAGCCCAGAGAGTGTTTGTCTGCAGCTTGGTAGAGTGCTCCTGGGGGTGTCCTCCTTCCAGGCCACCCGTTTTCTTACATGCAGGGGGAAGGCTTCAGAAGGAAGCACCAAGCATGTAGAGCAGCTCTGTGCAGGGCGACCTTGTATCCCCAGGCCTCCTGTGCCAGCAGCACTGTAGCTTGGCCTGGTCTTAGTCCTCAGGCCTAGCTGAACCTATTTTGAGATTAGAAAATGGGGTGATCACACAGCTGGGGCTGCTTCAGAGGTGGCAGGGTTATCCAGCACGGACAGAGGGACAGCACAAGGGAAGCTGAGCAGTGACATGAATCTCTCCTTTCTCCTCCAGGAGTGGGGGACCAGTCCCCATGAATTTCTGGGTGCCTATAAGCTCCAGCACGACATGTCCTGGACTCCGCTGGAGGACTTGGAGAGACGAGATGCTGAAATCAACATCCTGGAGAAGCTGCTGAGCCGCCAGGCAGCGCTGCCCCCATGCACTGAGCCCAACTTCCAGGGCCTGACCAAGTGACACAGGCACCGTACAGGACCCCCAGAGTGTGAGGACACAAGGTGCCTGCGTGCTGCCAAAGGCAGGGCAAGGAAAGAGACCAAGGAATGAAGATGCTGATGCTGCCAGTACTTGCTCTGTGCTTTAAGGAACCTCATTCTGCATTCAGCCTTACTGGATTTTCTAGTAATTGAGTAATTTATGTCTTTGATTATGCCAAGCTGTAGTGAGAGGTGGAGGAGATCAGGTGGAGTCAATTGCAAGAGGACTTGGGGCAAAAAGCAGAAGTGCTTGGGGCCAGTGTGGTAATGCCCTGAATTACGTCCTGCCTGTCCAGCTCTGGTGTTCCTCACTGTGACTGCCTGTGGCAGGATGAGTTCAGGGCTGGGTTTTCCCCCTTGTTAAAATTCACATTGTGGCATGTGGAGCTGCTCTGTGAGGAGGTGAGGTGGGAATGTGCTGATGGACATGTCCAGGTTGGATCCCAACGTATACCATCAGTCTGGTTGCTCCTTCCCATGACTTGTTCACCTCCTTGAGAAGACAAGATAGTCTTATGTGCTGCTCAAGGCATTGCCTGTGCACACTGGCCTTAGTGCATCTCCTCTGCTGGAGATGTGTGAGGGTTGGGGACTACTTGTGGAAGGGGAATTATGAGTCCACCAAGTAGACTTGTGGTTGGGCTCCATAACATCCACCTGCATTTGTGGTTGGGCTCTCCTGCCTTCCAGGGTGGTGGTGGAAGAGCAGTGTCCTCTGTTCTCCATGGCATGGCTCTCAAAATAATCTCTTCAGCTCCTCTAAACTTCCTTGTTCCCTTTCTAGCATTGATTTGTTTGTCTCACACAAGGTTCCCAGAGCATCCTGCTCCTCCTGGCCCTTGCCTGCTGCTGGTAAGGGTTTGGGTGCCCCGTTGGAGTCCTGCAGTGTTCTCCCAGGTCACCCTCAACTCACACCTCTCCGTCTCGATGCCTGAACCTACTGCTTTGGCTTTGGTGCTGCAGTCACTGCCAAGGGGAGGGAGGACCTCTCTGCACCCCTGCTACACCCTGAGAGATGCTGGAGGCTGCTGGAAGCACCAATTCCCTGTGGGAAGAGCCATTCCCTGCAAGGATCGCAGAGGGATGGGAGGTTTGAGGCAGCTCCTTGGCAGCCCAGGGATGATTTTGTCCTGGATTTTCTTCTCCCAGCTCTGCTCAGCCCCATTCCAGTGTGCCTGGTCCAGGAGTCAATGAGGGACATTTCAATCACCTTTTCGCAGTGCCCTCCCTCATTTGGAGCACAAGGGCAGATTAAAAGCAATGTATGATTACTATTATTATTATTATTATGAGGCCAGGGTATAGTTAATTCCTTATCGAGTCCCAAGTGTCTTAATTTGATGGTTCTTTCCCTGCCTGTTTCATTGCCCCAGGTCTTATTTTACTGCATGTCATTAAATGTGAACTTGGAAGGGAGAAAGTTAATTACAGCATGGGCTTTGCCACGGTGCTAATTACAGCAACATCAGAGACCTTCACATGTGCTCATTTATGCTCCTCTGGGAAGAGGGGATCCCTGCCCCAGTTTTACCTGTTTCCCATCATGAAAATCCATGTGCAAAGGGATCGGGGTGATGTTCAGAGACCTCCGTAGCTTGTGATTTCATGCATTGGGCTGTGGTGGGGTTTCACATCTCAAAGAAACACCCTGGCCCTCTGGACCCCACAACCTGTCCGTGTCCTGCAGTTCCTCTGGGTGCTGGCAAGGCTTTTGCTTGGATTTGGCCCAGAAAAGCAACCCCACCATGGCCATAGCTTTGTATGAGAAGGTATCAGGAGGCCAGAGGGGGAGGTGCTGGTGCTAGTCTTCATCCTTGTGTTTGGTGCACTTTGCACTGCAGGGAGCAGGGATGCAGCTGCTGAATGGTCCTGCTGTGGTGCATGGAGGTGATGCTGGAGAGGGGGGCACCATCTTCCCAAGAAGCTTGCCCAGTGTTGCCATCTCAGCTGGTTTTGGATCTAATTAAACCCAAAGAGGCAGTGTTGGAAGTACTGGAAAATGCCTCTGCAGAGCTCAGCATCCCATCCTCAGGAAAGTGGGCGAGGATGGAGCTGGAGGACAGAGGTTGACTGCCGAGGTCTGAGCTGTGTCTTGCTCCTGTGTGATTTTCAAGCCTTTCATTTCAGTGAGTGTGTGCCCTCTGCTTTGCTTAGAGCAGCCACCACGTAGGTAAGGAGTGAACACAGCAGAACCAGAGGCTGGTGATGGTTCCTGCTGCAGAAAGCAAAGAAGAGGTGAAAAATCACTCATCTCCTGCACGGCTTCGTTTCCACTCAGGAGTTCATCTTGAGGAATCATTTTGAAAGCATTCCTCTCCCTTTGCTCTTCCATGAGGACTCAGGGCTGCAGTGAGCATGGTGCGAAGGCAACTGCTCACTCCTAAATCTGCAGGGATGCACGGTGTTTGCTGAGGGCACAAACGTGCTCCTGGCGCCAGTGGCATTGGGCAGAGCAGGTTTTGCTCACGCACACATAAAGGCTCTTCAGGAGGATGCTGTTAACATCTGATCCAGCCCTGGGTGCCCTGAGACCAGCAAGTTGTCTATTTCAGGCCGAATTTTGGCTCCTGCTTCTCAAACTGGCAGCTCCTGCAGGTTTCCCCCCCCTGTGCTTTTGTTCCTGAAGGGTAGTTTTGATTTTCTTCAACTTTTTAGGGGGGTTGGTTATAACCCCTCATGAGTGCACGCTGCACCCTGGAGTCGTCCCCTGGCCAGGAGGAGTCACTCAGCAAGCGGAGTTGTGGCTCTTTGGTCCTTTTGGCTTCAGCTCCAGGGAGAAGGAAAAAGGAAGAAGGAAAGTGTGGAATTTGGAAGCAGGGATGCAGGGGTGCACTGAGTGCTGTAGGGGAGACTTTGTGCTCTCAGTGTGGTCCTGCAGCCCTGGGGTGCACACAAGGGGTGCAGATGCCGGGTAGGGGGGTTCTTTGGCCCCTGGGGTGCACGCAAGGGGGTGCAGATGCGGGGTGAAGGGGTTCCTGTGGCCCCTGGGGTTCACACAAGGGGTGCAGATGCGGGCTGAAGGGGTTCTTTGGCCCCTGGGCTTCACACAAGGGGGTGCAGATGCTGGGTGAAGGGGGTCTTTGGCCCCTGGGGTGCACACAAGGGGTGCAGATGTGGGGTGAAGGGGGTCTTTGGCCCCTGGGGTGCACACAAGGGGGTGCAGATGCGGGCTGAAGGGGTTCTTTGGCCCCTGGGGTGCACACAAGGGGTGCAGATGCGGGGTGAAGGGGGTCCTGTGGCTCCTGGGCTGCACACAAGGGGGTTCCTGTGGCCCCTGGGGTTCACACAAGGGGGTGCAGATGCTGGGGTGCACACAAGGGGTGAAGGGGAAGGGGGTCTTTGGCCCCTGGGCTGCACACAAGGGGGTGCAGAGGGGTTCTTTGGCCCCTGGGGTGCACACAAGGGGTGCAGATGCGGGGTGAAGGGGGTCTTTGGCCCCTGGGGTGCACACAAGGGGGTGCAGATGCAGGGTGAAGGGGTTCCTGTGGCTCCTGGGCTGCACACAAGGGGTGCAGATGTGGGGTGAAGGGGTTCTTTGGCCCCTGGGGTGCACACAAGGGGGTGCAGATGCGGGGTGAAGGGGTTCCTGTGGCCCCTGGGGTGCACACAAGGGGGTGCAGATGCGGGGTGAAGGGGTTCTTTGGCCCCTGGGGTTCACACAAGGGGTGCAGATGCGGGGTGAAGGGGTTCCTGTGGCCCCTGGGGTGCACACAAGGGGGTGCAGATGCGGGGTGAAGGGGGTCTTTGGCCCCTGGGGTTCACACAAGGGGTGCAGATGCGGGGTGAAGGGGTTCTTTGGCCCCTGGGGTGCACACACAAGGGGGTGCGGATGGGGGGGATCCCGGGTACGGGTCCTAACCCCCCCCCCGCACCCCGCGTTCAGCCGCGCGCGTTCCCGCGGTGGGGCGGCGCGCTCCAGCCGAGCAGCGCCCCCTGCTGGCCACGCCTCCGCCCCTCCCCTGCGGCCGCGCCCCGCCCGGCGTGCGCTGCGCGGTGACGTCAGTGGCGGCGTGCCCCTGCTCCCGAGCCGAGGAGACCCCGCAGCGAGTTGCCAACGCCCGGCGGAGACTCTAAGGTGAGCGGAAGCACCGGAGCGGGCACGGAGCCGCCGCCGCCCCGCCGCTACCCCGTGCCCTTGGGCACCCTCGGCCGGCCCCGCCGCCGTGGGCCGGTGCGTCTGCCGCGCGAGACCCCCCCCTCCGCGCCGTGTGTGGGGGGGCCTCCCGGGCAGCCGCCGGTGGTGGTGGTGGTGGTGGTGGCGGTCGGGGTGGGGGGGGGCAGCCCTTCCCAGAGCCGCGAAGGGATGAGGGGGTGCGGCTCGGCCGCGGTGCCGGTGCTGGGGCTCGGCTCGGCTCTGCCCGGGGGGGGCGGCGGCCGCGCCTCCCCTCCCGTCCCCTCCCCCGCTTCCTGGCGCGGCGGGCGGCGGCCGGACCCTCATCGCTTGGGAGCGGCGGCAGGAAGCGCTCCTGCGCGGGGTGCATCGGCCATGGCGGGGCCCGGCCCTGCCCCGGCTGCGGGCTCCTGCTCGGGGGGCTGTGGGGTCCGCTCAAGGGCCGGGTTCTTCCGTCGAGCTCTGTGGTAGCGCTGAGCCGCAGCGGGGGGTGCGGGCGCTGTTAAAGGCTCAGCCTAAGCTGTATGCGCTGCGAAAAGTCAGTTCCCACACGAGAAGGAGCTGGGAGGCGCTTCTGGGCTTGCGCTGCTCTCGGTTCGAGGTCTTTGGCTCGCTCAAAGGCCGTCCCAGCGCCGGTGATGCCGCTGGTTTTGATTCGGGAGGGAGCCGGTGCTGCCTCGAGGGTTGGTGTTGACATATGTTTGTCTTTCTCCTTCGAAATCTCATCGCGGTGTGCATGCTGCAGCAGCACGTCACCTAGCTGCGGTTTAGAGGTTTGGTTTGGCGACCTGGACTTCCAGCTGCGGGTTTCCCTGTGCGGGTAGAACTCACAGCTGGTGGCAGCAGTGGGAGACGCTCTCCGGCCAGGTAGCTGGGAGCAAGCAGCGGCACTGTGAAACCTGTGCTCGGTGGAGGATTGCAGATGGACAGAATCCCTGGTGTCCTGGCTGTGTGGGTACCCCCTGTGCCTGGACAGAAGCACGGGGAAGACACGGCCTTAACCAGGAGGCCATGTTAGATGACAACTGGGTAGTGAGGAGCAGTTTGGTCTGGCCATCTGTGATTGCCTTTGTCTTGTGTTCATGTATGCCTCTCCTTCTTGGAAAGGAGATGCTCGCTGCCTTCATTCAGGGCGTTCAGACTCGGTGCCCCAGAAGCCCTTGGTTTTCCTTGCCTTTTTTTTTCCTGAAAGGTATTTAAAACCTGGCTCAAGCTCCTTGTGTTGCTAATAGGAATAACTCAGGAAAGCACTTAAAGCTTCTCTCTCTTTCAGGATCTTATGCAAACCCAACTTCAGATAGCAAGCCTTTGTATTCGGCTAGCTATATGTGGAAAATCTGCTTTGTAAACTGTTCCTTCTGGTTAGGCTAGGATGATGGGGAAGGCAGAATAGGCAAATGTATACCTGAGACACAGGTCTTGTGGATGCACGTAAGACCTGAATCAGTGTATTGCTAACTAGAAGTGGTTCTGCGTTTAAGCTGTTCATGTGTATGCTTCAGTAACAATGAGGAAAGGGTTTTTTAAGTCTTGGCAAGGAATAAAACCTACTGCGATGCAAGATAAAACATGTTTGTAGTTTGGTAACGTGTTGTAGGCAGAAATCTTAATCGTCAGATTTGCATACTTTGAACTTGGCTATTCATGACCTGCCGCTGATGCTCTACATACATTATAGGCCCTGCTTTGAGGGTGGTTGTTTGCCTCAAAGTTGTGGCCTGTTCTGGGGGAAGTTTGTGGTGTTTTCACCGTAGAATAGAAATGCCCTGGAAGTCGTGGAGTATCTGAAATGGAAATGGCAGAGCTACTAAAAGAACAATAGTAAACAGAAATGGAGCCCATCTGAAACTGGTTGGGATTTCCCTGATGAGTGTGCAACTGGGCTTTTCTGACTTTACGGGAAAGCCTGTGAGAGGCTGATGTTAAGTGCAGCATGAAGTTGACTGCAGATCCTGATGTGACAGTTCCTCCTGGTTAAATGCAGCTGTAGTACTAAAACACATACCTTAAGTTGTATGAGCACAGACAGCTGGTCATCTTAAAACCTTCTCAACAGCTCCCTGTTTCCCTGCAAGCTTCAGAGTTAATACAGTGTGGTGGTGCCACTGGGTTCCAGCTCTGCTTCTGGCTTTTGAGAACTTGTACAAGAAATGAAGATGCATTATTGCAGCCGAGGTGTGTGTAACCTGCTGCTTGCTGATGCGGGTGCTCACAGCTTCTGAAAGTCATCCCTGGACTTGTGTATTTTAGCCCTCTTTTTGCCTGCCTTTTGTGGTCACCGCTTTCGCGCTGTCATTAGGCTCAATCGTATGGGTTTCAGTGGTCTGAGCTTCTAGAGCAGTAGCCTGCAAGGAGGAGTTGTGGGGGATGTTGGTGTCCTTGCTTTTGAGGCTTCATTCCTGAGGAAAGAACAGCACCTTTTTTTGTAGAAGATGAAGGTGCTGTCAAATTAAGTGGAACTGAATCTGGTTTCTGGTACTCCAGGTAGCAAGAAG
Organism: Pezoporus occidentalis; assembly: GCF_034315485.1. Classification (NCBI taxonomy): domain Eukaryota; kingdom Metazoa; phylum Chordata; class Aves; order Psittaciformes; family Psittacidae; genus Pezoporus; species Pezoporus occidentalis. Next base: position 41,435 of record NW_026914830.1, read on the forward strand.
CTTTCTTTAACCGCTTGGTGTATTGTAAACTTCTGTCTTGGCTCCTCTGACCCTACTTGGTAAATGCAGGTGAACCCTCTCCCCCCTTTATCCTTTAATATATGACAAATAAACCAACTTCTTGACTAGGTAAGCTTTTATGCTGAGTTTTAAAGATACTCAAGGTATCTTTACACTTCTGCAGCCTGTTAAGTGATTAGGTGGCTTCCTTCAAGCCTTGTTTAAAAAAGCTTAGACAATATAGCTAATGGTATGCATCAAAAAGGACTGTCCCTAGGAATGACAGGTGAAACCCTTTCCAGAGCTTCCCCTGGGGCTAAAGCCCAGCACAGAGTTATCCTTCCCTGTGTACATCAGGCTGCATCCTTGTGATGGGTGCAGGTAAGTGTCTGAGGTGGGTGACAGGGTAACACGGTGTTCCCAGCTTCTGATGCTGCAACCTTTAGGTTGTTCTTGGGTTGAAGAACTGGGTTTGTTTACGCAGCCTTGGGTGTGCAGTAAACCTGAAAATAGTGAGTGCAAGAGGCAGAGTTTCCATGTTGTTGTTGTGTAATTAATCTTTGTTATCTTCCTGTTGGCTTTCAGATAGTGATGTCTATTTTGAAGAGTTTCAAACCTTCAGGATACTCTTTGGCCTGTTTTGAGCTGTCCTTTTCTTGAGCTGGATGGACCTTTCTTCTAAACAAGTGACATTTTATAAAGAGAAAACAAAAGAGTTAGTTTTGCAAAAGCTTCTAAACCCTGTTGTTCTGTTTTAAGCTCTTGTGCTGCTGATCACCCTGCTACTTTTGCATGTTACAGCGTAATTCCTAGCAGAGAGTTGGTCTGTGCTCTCTCTTTTCTTGTTGTGAAAACCCAGACTAAACCCAACATTAAAAAGGTAATGTGGGGGCTTTCTCTGAGCCTTTATGTGTGGAAGGAGTGTGCAGGGACTGGCTCATCACTACTAAGACTTCTCTGGTTAGGTTGGTGGTCTCAGCACGTGTTCCGTTAAGTCTAGACCCAGCGATGGCAGGGGAAGGTTTTACCTGGCTCGTGCAGTGTTAGGGACAGGCTCTGTAGTGGGAGGGGATCCTGGCATTCTGCAGCCACAGCAAAGGCTGCCAGAATTGTCTTGGTCTTGTAAGGAGCTGCTTTGAATTGTTCAGCTCTTCTCAAGTTGAAAGATGCTGTGCTGTGTCTTTGGCCAATAATGAGTGTTCTGTTTTGGGGAGGGGAAAATGACAAAAATGCTTCTCGGCTCTGGATGGAAGGAAAGAAGGCATCTGCCACCTCATAAAGTGGTGTAGCTGTTTGTGTTGGGGCAGCTGGGGCTGGTAAACAGCTCAATGCAAAAGGGCTTGTTGTGGGAGGGCTACGTGCTGGCCTTGGCTTGGGCAGTGGCGTGCTCTGCTTGTGGCCGAGCTGGAGCTCAGTGATCTGAGGTTTTTTAGTGTTTGTGAAATGTTGCTGAGCTAAGTAGCTCCTCTCAAGCATCTTCAATCTCCTTACTGCTGAGAAATTCCTGGTTGCCTGATGGAGTCTTGGTCCTGCTGCCTTGGCCATGGTGCTGTGCGTATCTTGTCTTGTGTCTTGGGCTGCTCAAGGGAGGGTGGTTCCAACTGCTCTGGTTCCTTCCTATGGTTAGGTGAGCACAGGGCAACCTGTCGTGCTTCAGTCTTGCTGAGTGTTCCAGCTACTTTGTTTTAGTAGAATCCCAGTGTGGTTTGGGTTGGAAGAGACCTTAAAGCTCATCCACTTCCAACCCGCTGCCACAGGCAGGGACACTTTCCACTAGAGCAGGTTGCTTCAAGCCCCTTTGTCCAACCTGGCCACAGCTTCTTTGGGCACCCTGTGCCAGCACCTCAGCACCCTCACAGGGAAGAACTTCTTCCTAGTGTCTCAACTAAATCTACCCTATGTCAGTTTAAAGCTGTCACTGTCTGGCAAAATTGGCTTTTGCAGTGTTTTTTAACAGAGCTTTATCTCTTTAGTCTTCAGACAGTGTGGTGCTACTCGGTCTCTGTCATCCCTGAGCACACAGTCCTCCTGTGGTGCATGGAGCACCAGCAACTGTCCCACTCCCTGAGCTGTGACAGGAGCGAGGGGTGATCAGTGGAGTGGGGATGATCTCTCACAACTGATGTGCCTTCAGGGTGCTTCCCATTATGCAAAAAAATGTGCCTCAGAATAGAAGAACTTCTGCCAGTGTCTGTTTTACTGCTGTTAAATGTAGTTGGCCATGGGTATGAAGAGAGAAACGTTGAAGCTGGTGAGTGCCGTGATATGGCTGTATAAGCAAAAAGGTCCAGCTTGTATTTTTAACTGTTAACAGTATGAAACTAGGCTAATAAAGATAGTTCTTTTTAATGCAGTGTTAAAAAACTGAACAGGTTTTTGTTGTATGGTTTGTGTGAGACAGCTTCTTGTGTAGGGTATATAAGTGAAGAGTAATAATGAAAGATTAAAATGCCTTTGGGAGAAGAGGACTTAATGTAGGCCCACATACTTCCCAGTGTTTAATCTGAGGCAGGTTTTCCCAGTGCTGACAGCTGGTTTTGGCAGTGTAAGCTTACCTGGAGTGATAACAGAGGAGTTGACACTTTTGCTATTTCCTGTTGAGGTGGTGGTAAAGGAAAGGTTGTTATTCTGAGCCCTGAAGTGGGACAGGTCAGCAGTGCTGGTGCTGGGGCAAGTGGGCAGATGTGGTCATGGCTGCACTGAGCAGCCTGCATGGGCAGCTTGTTTTTGTTTAGGACTACAGTGGATTGAGAAGGCTTTCCCTTTCTGTTGGAGTTGTAGAAACATGTTATGGTAACTGAGGTTCATGCTTTTAAAATTCCCCTGCCCAGCTATCTTCACTTATCTGGTGTGTGTCTGCTTTACCAGGTTGTTTTGGGGAGCCTTTAGGAAGATGTACAAAGCAGCTGTTAGTTCTCACATGGTTAGAAAAAGAAAGTTGCATTAGACATAGAAAACATCAGTTGATCTCAGTTTCATTTTTGAGAGGTCTCTTATGCTTCCTTGGTAATTTGGAGTAACTTGTCTAGAAATGTGTGCTTCAGAACCACAGAGCTGTTTGTGATACACGTGCTCTGTTAAGTGACAGACTTGGGGATGCTCCAAGATCCCGGACACATACTTTGTCTCAAACAGGGATTGCTGTAATGACAGCAAACGTTGTGGCTTTCAGGAACAACATCACCCCCAGAGCTGAATTGGGGCTGTCATGGTGCTGGTGTGGCTACGTCAGTGGTGATCACAGAATGGTATGGGTTGGTCCTGGAGAGGGACTCTTCATCAGTGACTGCAATCGCTACAGCAATAGGACAAGAGGAAATGGGTTTAAACTTAAGCAGGGGAAGTTCAGGTTAGATATAAGGAAGTTTGTGAGGATGTGAGATGCTGGAACAGGTTGCCCAAAGCAGTGGTAAATGCTCCATCCCTGGCAGTGTTCAAGGCCAGGCTGGACAGAGCTTTGGGTGACAGGGTCTAGTGTGAGGCATCCCTACCCATGGCAGGGGGATTGAAACTAAATGATCTTAACGTCCTTTCCAGCTGTATTCTATGATCCTATGGAAGGGACCTTGAAGATCGTCCAGTTCCAATGATGATAATCTGGTGTCTCTTCACAGAGTTGGCTTTTGTGTGACCAAGTGTTTCCTGTTCTTGCATCGACACCAGGTTGAGTCTGTGGGTATGGGCAGGTGGGACACAGCCCACCAGCATGCTCCACTGCTATGGGACCTGAAACCAGGACACTGTGGATCTGAATTCTCGCCCCAATTCTTGTGTTTGTCTTGACAGCCACTTGTAGGCCCTGTGTGTCTTAGTTAGATATCTTCCATCTAAACCAAATAGCCACACTGTGTTTCTGAGGCAGTTCCCATGTGGAATACAAAAGGCAGGGACTAAAGGATTGTCTGACTTGTTAGTGGCAATCAAGCAAGCCACAAAGCAACCAAACAGTATTTAAAAAGGATATGTTTTTCAAGATCCTGAACTGATGTGGTACAAGACTGTTTCTTGAGTCTGCCCCTTCTGCTTTTTGCAGGTATTGCCTTGGACTTCACCATCTGTCTTGCTCTAAAGGAGTGCAACTCCTGTGCTGGTGTGTAGTTTGGCAGCTTTTTAAATACCCAGGCTTTAATGCTCAGCTTTGGGAGCAGATGCATTTGTGTATTGAGGTTGTGTGCCTGATACAGGCTGAGCTAGGGGCAACAGACAGGTGACTTTGGTCACCAGGTGGTTCACATCACAATATATTCTCTTAAATTTCATTTACCACATTAATACCATAGAAATGGCAGATGTGTGCAGGTCCGGGGTGAGGGCTCCATGAAGAAGATGATTCCTAGCAGGCTGAAAGGTGGGCTTTGGGCTGGAAGATTTGGGTGATGTCTGGAAAAGGCCCCTGGACACCTGTGGAGGAGAATATCAGCTGTGGGGAAGAAGGCCAGTGCTGGCCAAAGAGAATACTGGCCATGCTCTTGAAGCCAGTTTTGCCTTCTGTGCCTGTTCGTCTCTCTGGAGTTCAGCTCTGAATGAGAGAGCAGCTTCTCTTGGTGTTTTGCGTTGCAGATTTGTGGTAATATCAATGCACTGAGAAGTCCAGGGTCTTTTAACTGTCTGGTTGACAGCTGAACTTCACCAGTGTGGTCTTTTCACCAGAGGTTTGTGATTTCTGATGGAACTGGTGCATTGTCTGCAGTGATCTTTGTGGTGAAGCATTTGCTGTGCCAGGTTTGTGTTGCAGATACGCAATTGGAGCCTTCTCTGCATAATGCTGGTGGGTATCTCTGGGGGGGAAAGCATGACTGCTGGGGTTGTAGTAGCTGATTATCTCCCTCATGCCCTTGATCTGGGAGACTTTTCACTTTGGAAAGCAGCAGTGTTAGTTTGTAGTAGGGATAGAGGAGGTGGCAGAGGGCAAGGACCTTGAAGTGGTAGGGCAAGGGTGCCTTGAAATGCGTGTGATTAACCTAGGAACCAATGATGAACTACAGACATGTATTTAATAATGTGTGTGTGTGGGGGGTTATAAGGTAGGAAAGCAGCGTGGAAGGGTAAAGTGGTTAGCACATCATGAGTAAAATCCTGTGAATGTTGTTACTTCCACTGTGGACTCCCAAATGCTTTGACCCCACCGTGTTACCTGAGTGACCTGTTAGTGTAAAATAACCTTGTTTGGGAGGGGAAAAAAAGGTCTTATTCCTGCTTTTCAGAAATGGATCTGTTTGATCCTTTCCAACAGCATCTGGAAGCTGCGAGGGGCTGGTTCCCCTTGGCCTCCTGAGGTAATGGTGTGTACTAAAGAGCATCATGAAATGGCTCTGGGTCATCAGGCAGTGGTTGCAGCGGTACCTGTGATGAAATGGCAGCAGTTTCAGGCCTGCCTGAAAGAGGAAGCTGTGGTGCTGCTGAGGCTCGTCAGGAAGCTAGTGCAGGATGTGCAGACAGATTTGACAGCTGGGTTTCCTTTGCCTAGGAGAATGGGCGCATTTCAACCTGAAAACAGACTTTGGGTAGCTTAAAAATAAAAGGAGTCTTAACAAGCATGAAGGTTTATGGTTTCTGCTTCAAATTGCTCGTAGAGCAAGAGTAAAGGCAAGATCCTGCAGATTCTTACCCCTTGGTGTAGCAGGGAAGACTAATTGTGTATGAAGAGCCAAAAAATTCACTTCGTGGTTTACAGTCAGTAGTTCCTACAGCTTCTAGAATGTGTTGCAGCTACTCTGAGTTAGAGACTGATTTTAGAACTGAAGAGTTCCTGTAGTAACACCGTGTTTCATGTGCTTCCACTGAGATGGGAAGCTGAGGCTTGCACAAAGGGGGTTGTGGTCCTCTGTGTTGGGGTGCACGTGGGACAAGGTTTCTTGCAACTTGTGCTTAGTGAATGGGAACATGCTGTAGGTACTGTGTATCTCCAGCCTTCTGTGACCTATCCATGTCTCTTGGTGTGTGCACAGGGCAAGAAAGTAGAACTCCAACTTTTCCTTTGCATTAGGAAGTATTATAGATCTACACCGCATCCTACTGGGACTTGAGTTTAACACTTGCATCTCTGTTGCCACGTTTTGGGATTAACCCTAAGTGCAGATCAGCTCTCTGATGAAAGCATGAGGCTGTAAAATGGGCCAGTTCAGTCTGGAGCAGGGCCACCCGATGAATCTGCTCCAGCTCACAAGGCTTTGTAGTCGAGTTTCCAGGATGCTGGCTCCCAGTTCTCCTGGGTTCTGCTGAGTTCTGTGAAGTTCTGTTCGTGTGACCACGTGCTGAACAGATTAAAATCCAGCAAGTGTTAGAAGCATGGTCAGTTAACATGTGCTGTAGTGAAGAGCTGATGTTTTTGATTACCATACAGAGTGGTTTGAGAAATCAGTTCAGTGTGGGGTTTTTTTTTAAGTCTTTAGAACTTGCTGGGCAGCCCTAAGTCACACTGGCTGGTGTTGCCTTCCCAGTCTTTATCAGCTCTTCTCTCTGGGCTTGGCCCGATGGCTCATGATTACATGGCTCAAAATCCACCCCCTGCACTCAAACTGGGATGACTTCAGCGCTTTCCAGTCTGTTTCAGTTCCCTCAGATATTTGAAACTACTCGGTGTTTTCTAGTCCTGCTGGGTGTTGTCAATGTAGACTTCCTACTAGCTGCTTTGGAGGGGGAACAAACCCCAAACCCTGGACTTTCTTTCTTTCTGCCTCTTTTGGTGTTGCATTCAGGGGATGACTTATTCTGTAGTTGTAGCTCATGTTGGATTAAATCACTTTTAAACCCCACGTCCATGATGTAAGTATCTTCAAAGCTATTCCTATGGAAGAGCACGTCCCAGGATCTAAGCTCAAAAAATGAGCCTGTTTTCAGCTGTCTGCTGTGGACTTCTTAGAAGTGGAAATCATGAAGTGGCTCATCCAGCTAATCTAGAAAGCTGACTAATCCAAGGAAAACAACTTATTCAACATCTCCACTTTCCCATTGGTAAGCTGTTGGAGCCCTATGCTTCAGACTCGTGTCTGTTTTAACCTTAGGTCATCTTATTTCAGTATTTAAAGATAAAGTTATATATCCATTAAGGAAAAAAAAAAGGGTGAGGGGATCCCTTTACCTGGATATGTGCTTAAATGCATTTGGTCCTTTAAAGATGTGATCCTGAAGTGTCTCTTGTGGTGGGGGGGCAGTTAAATAGTGGTATGAGAGGGGTGGTAGTTGCGTGGCACATACAGAACTTCTGTGAGCCGGTTCAGTGCTTTTAATGGTCGATTATGTTGATACCTTCCTTTAGAAAGGAAGAAAACCAGCAACCAAACAGGAGTGAACTTAGGGTGCAGAGTTGAGAGGAAGCCCTGCTTTTATAGGAGATATTCTTAATGTGAACTGCTCGTGTTCTCTGCGGTGTGAGGATAACTGTGTACATAAAGATGGTGTTCACTGTGAAGGGCTGCTACAGGAATAATGGGATCCACAGGCAAAGTGTATGTGTGTGTAGCTTGTGCTTTGTCTTTGCCCTGAGCCCCTACCAAAGCCCAGCAGCTTCTCCCCCAAAGCCAGTGTGGGCACTGGGCTGTGCTGAGGTGGGGAAGGACATGGAGTTTTGCAGCATATTTGTTTGAGCTGATGAGCTTTCTGATACTGTGGTTCCATTTTGTTGTTTGCTTGATGCTCTCTGGAGTAAGAAGTTTTAAAGAGTAACACTAAGCATATGTTTATGATATGTGAACACATGGGAGGTTTTCTTACACAGTACAGACTGTTAAGATGTGTAGTTAATCATGGATTGGTATGGAGCAGTGAACGTAGGAAGTGCTTCAGAGTCTGGACTTTTCCTCTAGCGTGGGTTCTGGGTGGCTGAAGCGGATATGAAACCGGAGTTATGGATAAACAAGGAAATAGAAATAGCTGGGGTGAGAAGCTAGGAAAGGAGATAGAGCAGGAAGGGAGGGGAAGGATAGGGAATGGCTGGGATGTCTGCTGAGGGGTGGAAAGGGAGCTGGGTTTCTCTGAAGGGGCTGTTAACCTGGAGGTGGATGGGCTCTGATGGCACCTCTTGGGTGGGCAAGGGCAGCTGGGACAGGGGTTTCTGGCTCTGGGGGGACTGTGATGAATTCCAGTTCAGTTCAAAAGGCATCTGAGATGTGTCAGGGACACCAGTGTGAGAGGTGTTTTGTATTTCATATATTGGCTCTGAACAGGGTTCAGGGAGGCTGCTCCCTGTACTGTGCAGCAGCATGGCCCAATGGCTGGTGGTGGTGCCCTGTTCCATGGGGGACGCAGCAGGGCAGGCTGGTGAGTTGGGCTATTTTAACAGGAGTGTGCTTGAGTTGTTACCCATGCCTGGTACCTGTCTTGATTTGCTTCTGAAATCTGCTGAACAAGTGACCCTTCCCTTTCCACCTTTGCTGGGAGCAAAAGCCTGTCTCCATGTGAGACTGAGCTGCTCTGGTGCCTGCCTGCTTTCTGGTGCCTTTTTTAGTCTAAAGTGTTTTCTGTGCTCAATGCCACCAGCATAACAAGGCCCATCTATGCAGCACCTCCACAGCTGGGGCAATATTGTCTAATACTGCCTAGATACAAACCTGACCTGAATGCAGAAAATGTTTCTTGAAATGGAAGCAATTGCTTTGTCCATCTGAGTAAATGTGTTCAGTTTTTTTTGTAGCATTAATGAAGGGCCTGTTGATACGCTTCGCTGGTCATGTGCTGGCTGCAAGTGAGGTCTGCTGCATAAATCAATGGGTTCTGTTATTCTGATACTGAAACACTTAACAGGGGAGCCAGTACAAGAGGATTTGCCTGTGCAAATCCATCATCTTTATATGTTGGAAGAAGATTGTATAAATGGAAATGTATAGACGGTGGCAGTGGTGTTGTGAGTGTGACATTCCAGATGTTGCCTGATGTTCTGCTCCAAGAGAGCCTTTGCTGCCACTTCCTGTACTTGACTGCTTGTACATCTCCCTGTGGCTGGTGGGGATGGTGGTGATTAGTTTGCTTCTACAAGTACTGTTTGTAGGAGCTCCTGAAGTTGTTTATTATGAAGGTAACTGGCTTTGTGTAAATCTCTGAGCATCCCTACAGCATCCGAAACAAAACTGAGTGCTGTAAGTTTAGAGTTACCAGTTATGTTTCGCTGCAAGTGTGATGCTGTGATGTGTAGTATCAAATCATGCTGCAGCTGGGACCAGAGCACTCAAAAACCTGGAACTGCATTGTGCTTCCAGATGCCTCTGAGACATGAAGTGCCCCCATGCAGAGTTCAGTAGGGGTCAATTCAGTTTTAATGCAGTTACCCCCACCTGAGAGCTGTGGTGCCATCCGTGGGAGGGTAAAGCACTGCCACCATCCTGAGGGTGAATTTGCTGCAGAGGCTGTCCCTTCCTGTCCTCTCCCCCACACCCTGGCAGGGGGTAACTCGGTTTGCAAATCTGTGTTGCTGTAACTCAAATATGGAGATGTTGAAGGTCAGTGGGGGCTTTGCCTGAGGCTTGTGGGGTCAGGATTTCACACCTCTGTGTGGGTGAATGGCCAGAGGCCTGGCACTTCTTGCATTGAAGTCATATATGGATGAAGGGCAGCAGTGTCTCACACTGTAGCTAATGTCTGGAGGAGGTGCTGATGGCAAATACTGATCTCGTTCTTGTGCTGAAGGCTGTGCTGGAACAGTGTGAAGGTAGCAGTGCATGATGGCTTTGTAATGTCATGGGAGTAACTGGATTCCCTGGGAACTGGCACCCCACTGAGCTGTTGGCCACTTCAAAGTGGGGATAAACGTACATGTTATGTAGCAACTTGAACCTGAAGGTTGTAGAACTGTACTTAGGCCTTAAAAAAGGTGAGGGGAGGAGGAATTAGTCATGTTTACTTCTGTCTGTACCTGCTTATTTTTATCCCATAACCTAGTTTGAAAGGTGCTGCTGCTGTGTTTCTTGCTGAGCTTGCTTTACCCAAGTGCTCTCCAGAGGGCACGTCTCCTGGGAGGCACGTGTGTTACTGGGCAGCTCTTGGGACCCCAGCTCAGACTTTCAATGCCTCTAAGGCTGGATGCTTCCCTGCATTAAAAACAAAGCTGGAAAAGCCTTGAAGACGTTTTTGCCCACCTCTGGGTAAGTAGGTAAAAACAGTGACTGAATTTACCCAGTGCTCCTTCACGGTGCAGAGAAGTGACTGCGCCAAACATAGTCTGAGGTGGTGCAATGTATGCTGTGGGAGGGGTCTGGTGTTGAGAGGAGGTATTTGCATGTATGAAAATGAGCAGCTTCCTATTGGATGTGTGATGGAGGCACAGATCTACCAGGAATGTCTTGTTTTCAGATCCCAAACATGTGCTGTAGGTGGTTTGGGCTCCCGTCAAAGCTCACTGATGATGTGTGCTGCTATCTAGTGAGTGTGAGAAACATCTAAATGTGTGTATCTCCTTTTTTCCCTAGGTTCTGTTGGAGCTGATATTCAAGTAGACTTCAGCTATGCAGACGATCAAGTGTGTAGTCGTGGGTGATGGTGCTGTTGGTAAAACCTGTCTCTTAATCTCTTACACAACAAATAAATTCCCATCGGAATATGTACCAACGGTAAGTGTGCCAACGGCTCCCATTGTCCTGGGTCACATTGGGGTTGGGCAGCAGGAGCTTCCTTCCTAACTAACCTTTGGGCATATCCTAATGCTCATTCTTGCAGCCTGCTTTCCTCTTGGAGACTAACTAATACATCATGGGAGAGTAGGGATTGCTCTGATATGCTACTGCTGCCCATCTTTCATGCTGTCTGGTGGTGCTGGGCTGCCTTTCCTCTATCTAGGCAGTTCTTGCTGCTTGACTGCTCCTCAGAACCTGGGTTTCTGTTTGTTGATGCCACCAGATGGGATTCTGTGAATGAGATAATTTGCAGTTGTCAGGACTGTGAGTGGAGAGCAGGCAGCAGGAGCACCAGCTCTCAGCCTGCTCCCTCAGCCCTTGCTACACCTTCAGTTTTAGGGAAAACAGTATTTATGTTGCTAGAATAGCCAGGGTCTATTTTTAGATGCTCATTTTTGCTTTGCAATCCAGAGGTCTTGCTGTGAGTTACAAAGTGTGGCTGGTTAACTGCAGCTAAGCTTGAGAAATAGGTTTGGATTTAGACTGTGCTGCCTCATTCATTTGTACTTCCAAATATCTGCATAGTCCTTGGCTATTTCTGAGTAACCTTTTCGAGTTTTGCAGGCTTGTCGTTCTGAGATACTGAATCCCTGCCTTATGTAAAGCTCAAAGTGGGAGCAGTTTGCTGCCTGCCTGTGGTGTGTGCATTATCTTTCTAACAGAAGAGTGCTTTTCTTCTCAATCTTGCATATGCTGATACAGCTCGGGCACTCAGGTGGTTCAGTGTTTTAGTGAGGTTGCTGCAAGACACTTTGACATGAGTTTTTCCTGAGTTTTCTCTGTTATGACCCAGAAAGGCCATCATCTACTGATAAATGAGTTGAAGAGTTTATTGAGGTACCTCAGACAAATTTGGATCTGGAAATGCATCACAGAGAGGTTCAGCACCTGCTGGTGAAAGGGTCAATCATCTTTTGTGCTATTATAAAGCAACTTAAAAGAGCAGAGGGCTCCTCTGAGGTGCCAGGTAGCTCTGCCCATAGCTCTTTTGGAATAGTCACTTCTTTATAAAGATACCCTCTGTGGAAAAGAAGCTGCAACAAACATCGTTGCTTCTTTTGGGGGTATTGGCTTTGTCCACTACCCAGAGCTTTTCAACTTGCCAACTTTGAGGTTTGTTAAGAATAGGACAGGCTTCCACAGAACAAAAGTGATTGTATTTAGTTGTGGATCAGGAACTAAAGACGAAAGGACTCTCAGACCCGTGTTCAGGTTGGATGCAGTGGCCACTGTCAGGAGCCTGAGGGTTGTGCTGCAGGCATGGGGACCCAGGTTCAGCCTGTCTCATGGAGGTCCTTTGGTACAGATCACTCAAGAAGTTGTATTTGAAACTGTGTATTGCCGTGCTCAAGTTTTTGAGGGTGGTGTTAAGTATCCTGCTGTGATGCTCTGGGACAGCCACGTCCTGTGCTGACCTGTGGAGCTCTGCTTGCCCTATTTAAGCTGTTCTTTATGGTCAAGACAAAATGAAAGTGGGAGTTCAGGCAGCGAGTGTTTCTATACTTACCCCTAGTGACATGATCCTTTAATTATGTTAAAAAAATGCTGTCATCTTACAGTGTGTATTTTGAAAGCTTCTGAGTTTGCCCTGCAGATGGTGGTACTGTCTGAAAATCCCCGCTAACACCTTCCACTAGAGGAGGTTGCTCCAAGCCCCATCCAACGTGGCCTTGAACACTACCAGGGATGGGGCAGCCACGTCTTCTCTGGACAAACATTGGAGAATGCACCAGTCCAGATTGATGGATGAGTTTCTTTAACTTGGCACTGTGTCTTGCAGCCCTCTCTCTTGTTTGAAGCTATTTCCCAGTGGGAGATGGGCTTCATACTTCTGGTTACACATGATTTGTCACCTGCATGTTCTTGATGCCATTGCCATTATCAGAAAGGACAGCGAGGGGCATGTCTGTGGAGAGGCATGGGCAGGTTGGGGGTGAGTTCTGTCCCACCAAAGCTCTGGGCTGTCTGGCACTGGCAGGAGTTGGAGCTTCTTCTTCTTCTGCTTTTTAGCCTGTTTGGCACAGTCCAGGGTGAAGTTGTCTGTGGATTATGCTGTGAGACTGCAGTGGGTCTGTCTGAAGGGCAGCCCTGTAACCCTGGCCAGCTTGGGGCTGAACCCCAGACCTGTTCAGTAGTAGCTGTACCTTAAAAAGCAAAAATGAAAAATCCCATTTTGTAGATAGAGAGCTTCAGAAACGAATCCTGACGCAGGGGAATGCTGATTCCCCTAAAGGGCAGCTTCAAGTAGTATTATTGACTCCCTGTCCACTGCAAAATGAGGAGTGTCTTTGGGGGATTAAGCTGCTGACCATCTTCGGTCATCTGAAAGAAGCTTTGAAAGAGCAAATGCTCTGACCTTCAGCATGGACCATACCAGTTTCTTGTTCTGACCCTGGCAGTAGCTGAGTTCCCATCCTGGTCTGTTCTTTCAAGCCTTGAAGCAGTAGGCATGGCATACTGAACGTGCTCTGTGAGGTGCTTCCCACCCTCCTCAGCCCCAAGACCTTAGTCTGGGGTGCTCCATGAGGCAAACCCAGTGTGCTGTGTGAAAGATTGGCTGCAGGTAGGGAGGTGGGGGTTGGAATCTCTTGTACTTTAAAATCTTGAATGCTGATCCAGGATAGTGTGCCAGGGGTGGACCTCTGCTTCTGCCGCTGTTCCTGGGGATATGCAGCCGCTTTCTCAGTCCCTGTGGGTTGTGAAGAGTTGGGAAAAGTCAGCATAGTGTCAGATACTGCTGTGAGCAGGACAGTCGGGTGGAGGGGAGGCAGATGGAGCTCTTGGACTTCAGCTTTGAAGCACCGTCTCACTGGTCTGTTTTTAGTGGGATTTTTCTGAAAGACCTAAGCTCTTCCTAAAGCCCTGTTAGTAGGTGCATGTGACTGCTTATTTCTCCCTCACTTGCATGAGAAGCTTTTTGAGATGGCTGCTGGCCTCTTCCAAGTGTTGTGGGTTCATTCCTTCTGCTGTGGGAGCTGCTCAGACTCAGTTTGCTGCTGAAGCAGAACTTCCCTGTGCTCACTCAGAGCTCTCTGCTGGCTTGGGGTGACCTTGGAGCACAGTGCAGGTAAAGGTGGGTCTTTTCGTGGCAGTGGGAAGGATGTTTTGCCAAGGGTACTTTCTGAAATGCTGTCTCCTGTGGTTCTGAAGATCAAATGGTTCTTGAATGAAGGATACTGACCTCAGACAGTTTACTCCTTTATGTGGGTGTTGAAGGAGGCGGCTTTGGGTAGCTCCCTGTGCTCAGTTGTGTTGTAAACAAGTTACTGGGTGAAACCCTTTCAGCATAATTAGCTTTTGATCTGCCCTTGAGGACAGGACTGTTGTGCCAGATGCTGTACAGAGACAATATAACTTAGGAGCCAGATTCTCCACTTAGTGAATTTGGCACAGACTGATTTTGACCATCTGTAGTGCTTCCTCCAAAGATGGAAGATAAATTCCTGTTGGAGAGATGGGCTCTATGGAATTCCTTGGATGCTCGCAGAGATGAATGTCAGAGGGCTCAGGTCCTGTCAGAAGCAGCCCCACAGCTCTGTGCCCTGAAGGGCAGTGCTGAAGTTTATCTGTTCAGTCTCTATGGGGATGTGTTCTATGTGTCACACCAAGTGTGAAGGTGGAGATTTGTGTGCAGTGTGGGAAATCTTTTTGCAATTGCAGGCAAGAGCTATTGCAGGTGTTCTACTCAATGGATTTTCCCCTGTTACCTGCAGTCATATACCCAGTGTTCCCTTGCTTTAGATGCCTCATGGAAGCAGCTCCTGCATCCCTATTCCAGATTGAATTGTCCTGTTAACAGCCTTAACAGCAATAGCACTGTGAGCCTCGTGGCTTCTCTTACCCTGTGCAGGTGACTTGCAAGGAGGAGCCCTGGCAAGGTGAGTAGGGTGCTGGTTTGAGAAGTGGCTTATCCACATCCTCTTGAATGTGTTTCTCTTGTTTTCAGGTTTTTGATAACTATGCTGTAACGGTGATGATTGGAGGAGAGCCTTACACCCTGGGCCTCTTTGATACTGCAGGTGAGAAATCAACTGGTTGGGTCTTTGTAACTGCCCAAGATTTAGTTGAGGTGATGCTGACCATGAAGACATACAGTCGATTATGTTTTTTATGAAAGGGAAAGATACTCCTTGATTCGACATTCTTGACCTTTGGGGAGTTGCTAAATTGAGTTCTTAAACAACCCAATAAAGCCCCCAAACAAACCACAACAGCAACCAAATACCAAACCAAGAAAACATTCCACTTGCTTTATAGAGCTGTTTTATTGTGTGACACCAGATGACAACTTTGGAACTTTCACCTCTAATCAAAGTATCAAGTCACCTCCAAACCTGGAAGATAAAGGGTTTCTGCATTTTTCAAGACGACTAAAGGAGGAAATCATGTTGTATAAAATACATGGATTGTTTAGTAAACAGCCTGTTTTTGACCAAATGTCAAGACAGAAGGGAGACCATAGGGCAGCTTCCAGTGCCTAAAGCTGCTGACAAGAAACCTGGAGAGGGGCTTTGGACAAGGGCCTGTAGGGACAGGCCAAGGGGAATGGCTTTAACCTGCCAGAGGGGAGACCAAGATGAGCTCTTAGGCAGAAGCTCTTCCCTGTGAGGGTGCTGAGGCGCTGGCACAGGGTGCCCAGAGAAGCTGTGGCTGCCCCATCCCTGGCAGTGTTCAAGGCCAGGTTGGACACAGGGTCTTGGAACAAGCTGCTCTAGTGGAAGGGGTCCCTGCCCATGGCAGGGGGTTGGAACTAAGGTCCTTTCTTTAGGGTTTCTTCCAACCCAAGCCATTATATGATTAAACCCCCTATTGCTAACTGTTAAATTAAAAAGAAATTCTTTGTTTTGAACTTACGCTATGGAGACCAAGCTCTTTGGAATAGTCTGTTAATTGCAGTAAGATGTTCTGATCGGTGTTTGGCTCCTCTGTGTCCATGGGGCTGTAACAAGCTGTGTAGACCTCCATCTTCCAGCTGCAGATCTGCCTCCATTGAGCTGTCCCAGGTGTTGAGTTAGGTCCTTTAGGATCTCAGATGTGTGTGCTCTCTGTGATAGGTGAGAGAGCATCAGTTGTTCAAAATGCCTCAGATCACAAGTTTTTGATTTGGCTCCCAGTGAGTACAACAGCTTCTTCAGGCAGGTTTGCTTCTGAAAGCAGAGTGCTGCTGAACTGAGCAGGAGGAAGCTTAAGAATGAGCTTGGGCAGTGTTGAGCTCGTGGGGCAGTGCCCTGCAGGCTCTCTCTGCCTCTGCTGGACTCAGGGGGAGGAGCCTGGCTTCCCCTCGAGCACAGCCTGGCCTGGATTGTCTGTGTGTTTCTAGGGGAATGCTGCTGGATGCCTGAACACACTCGCCTGTAATGGCAGCATTCTCTTCTTACTGCTTGGGGGATACCTTCCTCAGTGTTCACAAGCTAAGTCGGAACCTCCTAGTGATTGTTTTTCCTCCAAACTGCAGGGTTTTTTGCAGGGAGATGAAATTCGATGGCACAATACCTCTAATGAATGGAGGAGGTGCAGAACACCTCATCTACAGCCAGATCCCCGTTCAGCAGCTGTTCTTTATAACTGAGGAGAGTGTGATGCACTCTGAGGGTGTTTGATCTAAGCATTTGTTACACATGCTTCTGCTGGATTCCCAGCTCCCTGTGCTGTTAAGCTGCTCATTGTTACACAGCAACTGAATGATTTCTGGATTTGAGAACTAGGATCTTTGAATGTTTGGGTTCAGGGCATGTGTATTTGCTTAAGAGTTAGGATTAAACACAATAATGCTGTTGTGCTGGAATTCGCATTCTGATTGCCTGCAAAGGGCAGATTTTTCACTGTCTGGGGCTAATACTGTGTCAATTTTCTCCTCTGTAGGTCAGGAAGACTATGATAGATTACGACCACTCAGCTATCCACAGACAGATGTATTTCTGGTCTGTTTTTCAGTGGTGTCTCCTTCTTCATTTGAAAATGTGAAAGAAAAGGTTGGTTGAGTTCTGCCTAGAAAGACAACAGCCACAGTGGTTTGGAAGTATGTCAGGAGTTAGCTTATTTGTTACTTAATTAGTAACAAATACTGTGTCTTCTCTGTCTTTAGTGGGTACCTGAAATTACTCACCATTGTCCAAAGACTCCTTTCCTGCTTGTTGGCACCCAAATTGATCTACGAGATGACCCCTCAACAATTGAGAAACTTGCCAAGAACAAGCAGAAGCCCATAACTCCAGAGACGGCTGAAAAGCTGGCCCGGGACCTGAAGGCTGTCAAATACGTGGAGTGCTCTGCACTGACGCAGGTGAGGGGTGGTCTTGGACCCTTATTGCTTGCTTATATACCATGCTTTTTTCAGTTATGGGGAAAACCAGCTTAGTATGGATGTGAAAGGGTATAAGCTCTGTTCCTGGTGTTGACATTGTAGCTTTCTCTTTGTCCTGTTGTTCTAAGGCACAAGGACTTGGCAGTGGTACAAAGAAAATCAGCCTGTGCAGATTAGGCACAGCGTAGAGGGTGATGGAGGAGGATGTGTTTGCTGTTACGGCTTTTGTGCTGGAGGACAATAGCTACTGAAAACTTAGGTGTGTTATGGATAGTAAGTGGGACACAGAATGCAGCTCGCTGCTGAAGAGAGCAGGCAAAGGCAAAAAACTTCTTGAAGTCAGTACTGGTACTTCTGAGACTGGAAGCAGTTGTGAGCTGCTTTCCTTTCTTGTGCACTTGGTGGGGAGCTGTTTCCTGTGTCCGTTTTAAGGTGGAAGTTCTGTTGAAAGAGAAACTAATAATAAAATAGCTCTGAAGATGTAAACATGGTGATGTTGAGTGAACTGACTTGTGAACATGAGTCTAAAGCCAACAAAAATAGCTGCTTTGAGGCCAGGAAACCTGATTATCCTTTCCCTTTAAGTTAGGATTAGTAGGGTGGGGTGGATGGGAGCCATCGGCTGCCTCGCTGATGTGTGGCTTTGACTTTGGATGCCCTGGGAACTTGATCTTGCGTGCCTGGTCTTGCAGAACTGTGACAACTCTTCAATAGATTCCTTAATGCTACTCTAAAGAGCTTGCTCCTACCTGATGTGCATGGAATTAGGGCTGCACAGTGTCAAGTCCCTCACGTTTTCAGTTTTGTTATATTCATCTCTAGTATCTTCAGCACAAAGCTTTATTGCTAAGCTTCAAGAAGCCTGAAGTCCTGCCTGTCTTGCACCTTTTGCCCAGATTGCATGTTGATTAACAAAGCTTTGCCTGGCTGTTTGCTGGAGGAGGAAGAGGCTTTGATGGAATTGTGCAGGAGGTGGTGTGGTGAGGCACACAGTCCATCCTGGGGAATCCTTGATCCAAAGGTGCTTTTGGCTGTGCTTCCCTACTGCTCACATGCAAGCTGAGAGTTAATTGTGCTTGAGCTGTACTTCTCTTAGATGTGGTCACCCCCAGAGTACCATTTTTAGATGGTGTCTGGCACATCCTGAGTCCTGCTGCTGATTAGAACCTGTTAGAACCTGTCAGTTGGATTAATATGTACCAGGACCGTTTTGTCCTGTACTGCTTACTGAGATCCTTTCCTCTGTAGCTTTAAACTTGCCTTGTTTAGTCTGCTTAAATTGCATGGAAGCACTTAGAATTACCAGAGAAAGAGGTGATACAATTAAAAATGTCAGTGTTTATCCATTCTCATTTCCACATAGACTAAACTATCTGTTGCAGAGAACAGCCTCATGAATTAGAAGCTCAGCCTGAATTTCCTTCAGAGCACTAGTGCTTGTGTACCCATTGATGGTTTTAGGAGGGTGGTTTTCTTAGCTACAAAGCAGTCACAGTAGCTGGTTGCAACTGAAGCTTGACTCAGTTGGGTAGTTCAGTCTCTCCTTACCTTGGCCTTCATCTCCACAGTTCACCTTAGCAGTCCAGGGTGGCTTGTTCCTTCCCAGCTAATTTAGAAATGACTTTGACACCATGGTAGCAAGTGATCATAAAATCATGGAGCCAGAGCATGTTGTTTTTCCTGGGAGCAAGAATTTGCTTGTTGTATGGAAGAGCCAATGTTCTGGAGTCAAGAGGCTGAGTTATCTCCTCCTCCCTGAGGCTGGATGCCAGCAGTACTGAGGAGACAGTTCTATCCCTCCTTTCCTGGGCTTGTGAAATCCCTTTTTGTGATGAAAGCACTTCTCAATGTCTGTCTTTGTTTTTCTACATAACAGTACTAAATACCACTGTAAAAAGTGGGTGACACATTGCTTTAGGAAATGGTGACTGACAGACATGACAACTAAACAGACTGTAACACTTGAGTTAAATGCGTGAGTGGGCTTCCTGAAGCTCAATGCTGGTACCTAACACAAGGGAGAACTTTGAATTCAGCTCCTTTCCTCCCCCTGATGCTGGGTTGACAGTTCTGGCACAGTCAGATTTATGAAGTGTCTTAAACTGCCTGCAAAGGGAGGTGAAGGAGCTTGACCTCAGCCTTGTCCCAGTGCAGCACAGGAGCTGTGGTACTTTAACCACTGTATCGAGGCCCGTGTGCCAGTGGTATCAAACCCAGGTCCTTTCCTGTGGTTACTCTTGGTTCATCCAGGCTTTTAAGCCCACTCCCACTTCCACAAATATTTTGTCTCTCTCCTGTGTTTTTCCACCCCCCCCTCCTCTTCCCTTCTCTATTTTATTGCTGGATTCTTCAAAACAAATCCCAAATTCTGTCTTCCAAATTGATTTCTCCTGTGCAATAGGAAAACAAGAGCGGAATCCCCGAGCAGAACTAAGGAAGCATGTTTCCCTGACTCCTGCCCTGCCTGCATCCTTAATCTATCTAACAGGGCATAATGAGTTTATACAACAGCTTTATTCTTGCAGGGCAAGAAAATCTAATTAGTGCTCAGCCTTCCCATAGGCGTTATTGTATGATTTATCTCGGGTCTCCAGCTCTTCTGTCAGCTCATTTAAAAAGAGCTGCTGGGAGGATGTACAGAATGGCTGCACATGGTGATTTCCTTAACTTCTGTTCTCTCAAGTATAATCTTGCCTGTAACAATATGGACTTAAATGCTTCCAGATGGAATTGCCTTAAAGATCTCCCATGTAAAACAAGATTAAAGACCTTCTAGAAGGGGTGTACCAGTCCAGCCTGTGAGGGAGAAACCAGTTATATTTGAATGATTAAAAAAGTTAATCTTCATTTTGTTGTTGACAGGAAGTCATTGAAGTTTCTGTTTGTCTTGAGCTGGGCTCAAGCAGTTCTGAACTTCAGAAGGCTGCTCTCATGACAGCAGATTTAGGCGAGTCCAGTTAGCGTGGCCGGAGCTGGGTTTCACCGTTGGCATTAGTGTGGCTCAGCAGAGCTGCAGCTCCCGTTGTGCTACCGCAGGTGCAGTGCTTGCCTCGTGCTCCAGTGTAATCCCTTGCAGCCCCCTTGCAGCTCTCTGACTGCTTGTTGGATCTCAGTCACTCCAGTCCTAATGCTGTTCTGTCTTCCCATGACTTGACTGGTTAGACTGGCTTTGGTACTGAGCTGAATAACTGACCGCACCGTTACCATGCTGGCTCCTTAGCAGCACTGGTGAGGTGTCGCATCGCTGCTTCGGGGACTGGCATCCAGTGTCTGAAGGTGGTGACTGCTTCACCAGAGAGGTTCTGCTTCGATCCCAGATCCTGTTTTGTCAGCCATCTGGAGATCTTCAGTTATTCAGGGGCTGAATTCACAAAGCACAAGGAGTTTGGAGCCTTTGCTCTGGACTCACTGGGGTGGTTGGGAGCAGTAAGCCTGTACACTGGAGGCACTTGCTTACCCACTGTGGGTGACTGCAAAAGGTTTACCTGACCCTTTGGATCGCTGTGGTGGGACCAGCTGCTCTCCACTGTGTTTATTGCCCTGTAATATCCCCACGTGTGCGTTCACAGTGAAGTGGAAACCACCATTTCTTGTGCAGCGCCTCCCTCTCTGTGTTCCTGCCAACTGTGTTTGTGCCTCTGCCCTTCTTGGGGTTCATTTTGTCTTAACTTGGTCCATCACATGTTCTGTCTGTCTCTGACACTGACTTCTGGGTCATCTAAATGAGATTTCCTCCTGGGATCTACTTTGTTTCTTACAAAGTAAATCTGTTTGCTGCCTCTGTGAATTCAGCCTGGTCTATCCTGAATGCTCTTTGTATCTGCTTGTTTTTCTCTAATCCTCTAACCTGGCTGCTGTTTTTTCTCCTCCCCTCTGTCTTGTAGAGAGGTCTGAAGAATGTGTTTGATGAGGCTATCCTAGCTGCCCTCGAGCCTCCGGAAACTCAGCCCAAAAGGAAGTGCTGTATATTCTAAACTTTCTCCTTCCCCTCTTGCTGCTGCTTCCTCTGTCCCACTACTGTAGAAACCTGGTTAAAACATGAATAAAACCACCTTGATTGAAAGCTGTTGTGCCTGTTACCACCTTAGAGCAACCTCTGTATTAGCTCTGGACTGAAAACAATACTTAAGATCTTTAGTAAACTGTTGTGATGTGGAACATGAACTGGACTCGCTTAACTCTCTGCTGCTGGGGTTACCAGATGTGGGTAGCTTTATAATTCAGGGGGAAAGGATCTGGTTACATCATTCTTTAAAGAAAGATCTAAAGAATAAGACATGATGCTTGATCTTCCTCAATCCAACTGGAAGAAACCGCTGGGTGTGTTTTCAATCTCTACTTGTGACTCTTGTTAACTGTATTTGCATGCCAAAAGTACCTGAACCGGTGATCTGCAAGTGAGCTGTAACGTGAAGGGTTTTCTGGGTCTCCTTTGTGCAGTGAGATGTTTTTCTGTTGCTGTTGCTTTGGCTGTCTGTGCTATGGTGGAGTATTTGTCGGTCCTGGGGGGAAGGAAATCTCAATGTACTTGCTACTGCTTTATGAACTGTTAAAATTCTTGCTTTCACTAACATGGTAGAGCTCTCCATTTCAATAATAGAACCTTAAAGCCTGTTACTGTAAGATGTAAAGCTGCTTCTTACTATCATGCTTCTGATTTTTATTGTTTTAAGGAGAAAACATCAATTGTAGCTTGTCTTTCAAGTTTGAAATTAAAAACTGCAGTTGTTTGTATAAATGACTGATGAAGCTTTATTCTGATTTGCACTTCCTGGCTTCAGTTTAACACTTAACCCCGCGTCCGGTGCCCGCTCCTGCTCCTCCATCCCGACTCCTCCGGTACCATCCACAGCTCCTGGGCTCTGCCTGTGGGAGCCTGCCCAGCACGGGACTGGGGCTGTTCTCCTGCATGTCTCTTGCCTTGTCTCCTCTCCTTCACACGGGTGTCTGCTGCTCTGGATCGGGCTCTTCCATTTGAATGCAGCACTTCCTGCTTTGTCATTAGCATGTGAAATGTGTTAGCAGCCAGCTAATGATAAAAATTGCCTTAAGGAAATGACTTTGGTACATGTGCATTGCTTCGTGTGAAGTATAGAATCATGGAATGGTTTGGGTTGGAAGGGACCTTAAAGATCAACTAGCTCAACCCCCTGCCGTGTGCAGGGACAAGTATACACCAAGTGTTCTGGTCTGGTCTCAAAGGAGTCGTGTTCCCATTCAGAAAACCAGGTGCTGAAGCACAGCAAGGCGCTGGGAAGGAGCAGAGGAGGCTTTGGGAGTTGTAGGTGGCAAACCTGGGCTCATCATTCAGGGGGTTCTCTGCCGCTTGGCTTTCGGTGCTTGTGTTTGTGTGAAAGCTCTGAAATGAGACTGCCCCTTTCTCTCTCTGCCCCTTTCCAGAAAGGCCTAAAGAATGTATTTGACGAAGCGATATTGGCTGCCCTGGAGCCTCCGGAGCCGAAGAAGACTCGCAGGTGTGTGCTGCTATGAACATCCCTCCACAGCCCCTTCTGCAGAGCTGGTGTTTGATGTCGTACTAAAAGCAATGTTTAAAAATCAAACTAAAGATCCAAATTTTAAAGTTTGTTTTTCGCAATAATGACAAATGCCCTTCACTTCCATCCCTCCCCCCCCCCAGCCCTGTGTGAGATGAGAATGTTAGTGTTTATTCCCCAGTGCCCCCTCAATTCAGTTAAACTAGTTAATTTTGAGTAATTCTCTATTACCAGAAAACACTGATCAGTACTAGTTTTTTATTTTGTTTACTGTTTCTAATTTGTTTTTTTGTTTAAGATCCAGGCATGCTTGTGATGACTTTCTCTGTAACAGACTAATTCTGGGCTGCCTTACTGCAGCCTTGTCCCATAGGCCAGTCTGGCAAGACTTAGTTCTGGTGGCAAGAACTCGTGGGGCTGTTCTGCAGCCAGCCAGCAGCCTGGGTGTGAGCAGACTTGAGGGCTAAAGGCAAACACGGCAAAGTAAAATGTCCCAAGCTGGTGCTCCTCTAAGGAGGAGTGTAGAAAATGCATCTGCATCTCCTCTGAAGTTGCCTTGTATCTCTTCCCCTGGCTTTCCACCGTGCAGGTCATAAATTTCTACCCCACCCTCTAAGTTATGAAGCCTTAGGAATAGGAGAATCCTATTCTCTGGGTGCACCATCAGACTTGAAAGTAGCTTGCCAGCCTCTTCTTAATCTTTGACATCATAAGCTTTTGTCATGTCACGGAGAGCTGCACCTTTTTAAGCATGCCCAATGATTCCGTTGGCTCTTAACAAACCCATCTTCTGCCAGTCCTCAATTAGAGAGAAATTAATTACAGTGACCAGCACATACACTGCTGAGAGAACCTGCTGTGGGTTCAGATGAGTTCTGGAGCTGGCCCTGGTGGTGCATGTCTTCCTGGATGGCTCAGCATCCTCCTGGGAGGAGTGGAAAGGGCAGACCTGTGTCAGTGGGAAGGAGCTGCAGGGAGGGGTTTCTGCTGTTTGGGTGGCACCATGTGGGGACCAGTGAAGGGAATCCCCTTTCTCTTCATTTGGCTCCTAGGTACCCTTGAACCCATCAGATGGGCTCCAGCCCGCTGAGGTGTGTGCAGGGTCTCCCCACACTGACTGCACCATCGTAGGGGTTTACCACAAGATTATTTGGCCTTGCAAATTCAAAGTTTTTTAAGACTTAGGGAATCTTCTCCACCTCCCAAAATTCCAGTTTCTTGTAGACTCGGTAGTGTTGAACCAATGCTTTTTCATGTCTAAGTTCTTTGTATATGCATTCTTTTCAGATGTATTAAACATAAAGTATCTTCACAAGCCTGCCTGAGGGTAGTTATTTCCCTTGTCTTTCTCTTGAATGTGAAGGACTTTATGGCTTTTATCCCATGCAAGCCCCACTCTTCTCCTTGCAAGTTAGTTTGGGTCTCTATGCTTAATCCTGTCACTTCATGTCCTCCCTCATCTCTGCTGCTGCCTCACTTCTGTCAGGGTCACTCTAATCTTCAAAGCAATGTCTTTGCTGTAGCACCCAGCTCTGAAGGGAGGGATGGTGGCTCTGAACTAAAGGAATACTCATCATTGAGCATGTTCCCAAGTATTAAAAGCTGGCTTCTGGGGGGTCATTGGGGTCTGCACCTCTTCTGTCAAGAAGTCAGGCTTTGTGGAAGCTGCCTGTGCTTCTCTGTTCATGGGCAGGCAGCAAAACCCGAGGGACACCTGACACTGTACCCATGTCCCTCCCAAACCACACAGGGTTCACACCTTTTCGTTCATTCTGGCCGAAGAGCCAGTGAAGTCTCACATTGCTGCTGCATAACCTGTATTAAGTATTAAAACACATCCCAAAGAGTCTCCTTAAAGGTCACTTTTATTCGAAGAAGCTGACTTGGTGGGTGCTTGGTGCACCAAAAGCTTGGTGTGAGATGTGTGTTTCCATCTGGTTACTGCTGCTGGTCCACTTCGCAGCTCGGGTATGTCTGCAGAAGCCTGGCTGTGGCTCCTGTCTGGAAGTGCTGCTGGTGCTCATGGTGCTGGTAACAGCTGAGTGCTGGTGGCTGCTCTGTGTGCTTACAGGAGGCTGAAGTGAGCTTCTGCACCTTCTGTGAGCTAAACCTAATTCACTTGTCTAAACCCAGCAGCAAGGCTGGTGACCAGGGGGTTGCCTGTATGAAATCAGGCAGGAAACTGCCTGAGGTGGAGGGAGAACCCTTCAGAACATGTGTTTTAGGTTGCAGGGTTACCCTGTTGAGCTGTTTTCTCTCTTGGCTTCATCCTTACTTGAGGGTTGTCACTATCTGGTCCCTCTGCATCTGTTTTTATGGCAGTGGTCTGGGCCAGTCCTTTCTGGCAGGTCCATTTGGCCAAGCAATAAAATCTGTTCTGTTAAATCAGTGCCACGAGGTTGAACTTGGCTCTGGAGGGAGTGCCTGAGGTACTGAATGTTGGAAAACCATCTTTTCCGAGGAGCAGTGCTGCTTCCTTCCTCTCAGGGTTGCATTAGTGTTGCAGAAGTCTGTCTGGTAGCTCCATGGCGATGCTGGGATAGAGCTGTTCTATCCAGAGAGAGGACAAGGTGCTGGAGTAGATTAAAGAAGCTCAAACAGCTTAGCTTGTGGGCTTCATTTGGCTCTCCTGGGAGCCTCCAGTTCCTAATCCTGCACCAGTTTTGCTTAAGAACAGGTAGTGAGCAGAGCTCTTGCTTCCATTGACTTCTATGTCTTTATCAGGTGCTTGTTGTCTCTAAGCAGTGATTACTCCTTGCCCTGCCTCAGCTGCATTCCTACACCCTCCTTCCCATTGGCTCCATTAAGCTCTGTAGGGAGATGATCACATTCACTATTTGCATGGAAGCATCTTGCAGGATACTCTCCTGCTGGGCTAGTGGATACTCCTGCCTGGTTTTCCTGGTCAAGCTGATGCCAAAGTGACAAGAGAGGAGGTGGGAGCCTTCACAAAGTCCGACCACTTCAGCTGCATCAGGTAAAGCAAGTCCAGAGGAGGCCGCGAGGATGCTCAGGGGCTGGAGCACCTCCTGTATGGAGACAGGCTGAGAACACTGGGGCTGTTCAGCCTGGAGAAGAGAAACTGCATGGAGACCTCAGAGCAGCTTCCAGTGTCTGAAGGGGGCTACAAGGATGCAGGAGAGGGACCCTTCAACAGGGACTATAGTGGCAGGACAAGGGGTGATGGGTTCAAACTGAAACGGGAAGTTCAGGTTAGATAAGGAACAAGTTTTGTAGTGTGAGGGTGCTGAGGCACTGGCACAGGGTGCCCAGAGAAGTGGTGAATGCTCCATCCCTGGCTGTGTTCAAGGCCAGGTTGGACAGAGCCTTAGGCGACCTGCTCTGGTGTGAGGCATCCCTGCCCGTGGCCGGGGGTTGGAACTGAATGAGCTTTAAGGTCCTTTCCAACCCTAATTCTTACACGATTCTATGAAACCCATGTATGCTGAGGTGACAAACAGCATGAACTGTTTTTTCCCACTGTGCTGTTGTTGTCAGTATGGAAATAGAGGACTCTCAGGTAAATAGGCAAGAACTTGATGTGGAGGAAAGTCCCTGCCTCTTGTGAAATCCAAAGCAAGAGGTGGGACTCCAGGGCTGATGAGTGGTGGGGACGAGAGCTCCAGGGCAGCAGTTGCTTTCCTGAGCAGGGGATCACTTCAAACACCCTCTTAGCTCAGTCCCTCCCTGGCTGCTTTAGTTAATATGTGGATCTGTCCCACTGTTTATAAGCTGATGTAACCTGTGGTGCTGTTCCTGTAGCTTCTGGTGCAGGCCTGGTCTCTGCGTGGTTGCTGTAACTCAGACTGGTGCTGAGGTTGTGTTATGCTGCTGGCTGGTTGTTCTCTCAGCGCTTCCTTGTGCTGTGTGTGGCCATGAGCTTTATTGTGCTCTCCCATTGCAGGGCAATGGAAAACTGTCATTCCTTGGAAGAAACGGTGCTGCTGAGCAGCAGCTGCAGCTGGGCTCATCTCCTCTTAAGCACTGGGAGATCAGGCTGAGCCCTGCAGCTTTCCCAGAGGGAGCTGCTTGCTCAGCCACCTTCTTTGCTTCTCTCCTCCCCAGTCATGTGCTGGTTCTTGCCATCAGGTCTGTGTGTTCTGCTTCCTGCGCTGCAGCCCTCATTGAAACACGGGTAGGGGGTTGTGTAAGGGAAGATGAGCACATCCAATAACACCTTTGGGAGAAAAGCCCTTTGGAGCAGCTGCATCTTCACCAGCAGCACTGAGGCACCTGGGCTCCACAGCAGGTTCCCTGGACTGCAATACACCAATGGGCAAATGCTGCCAGTGCCTGGAAGCCTTCCCAAGCTGTTTGCCATCTCCTCTGACGTGGCCATGGTCCTCTTCATCCTGCAGTCTGCCTGGGTGATGTCTGCCTGCTTTCCCTTCCTGATGGGGCTTGCAAAGGGAGAGTTGACACGATGCAGCTCCGAGAGCGCTGTTAGCTCCGCTCTATGTGCAAATCTCCAAGTTGAGGATGCTTTGTGAGCTCTGTTTCGCATCCCAGAGGGTGTTTGGAGTGTGCTCGCTGGATCTGTGCAAGGTAACATTTAGGTGGATGTTGTCCTCCAGCAGCAAATGGCTTCTGGGGCTGTGGGAGCCGCTGGCACTAGCTTGAAGGGCCCCTGGAAAGCTGCTCCTGGGTCTGGTTTCACTTGGCAGATCTGCCCCTGCCGTTTGCTGCTGGAGGCGCAGCTAAAACCAGGCTGCTGATGTTGGCGCTGTCCCAGGAGGCAGCAGTGTCCTCTGCTCCTTGGCCACCATCGAGGTCTCATTTTGCAGCTGGCAGCAGCTGCCTCCTTTTAAAAGCAGGCTTTGAGTGGGATCTGGGAGCGCTGCTGTCAGCACTGCCCCGGCCCCAGCCTTCCTGTCACCAGGACCTGCAGGAAACAGCCCCCATGTTACACGGGGGTCCTGTGCTGGGGATGTCTGTGGCTTTGCTTCCCCTCTCTGCCCATGCTCTGCTTCCACTGAGAAACATCCCTTGCTGTGGTTCCTCTGAGAGCTGCAAGTCACCCGTTGGGTGCCTGGAGACCTTCCTGCTGCTGAGTAGTAAAACAAGCACAGAAATCAAGCTCGAAACAGGGAAGTACTGCCCCAAAACCTCTAAAAGTCATCCCAAAGGGATAAGGAATAAATCAGTTGTCGGTGGCAAAAGGAGCAGTCCCTGCTCCTGGCTGCACATTCCTGCTGGTTTTGTCACCTTAGTCCCGCTGCTGATCTATGGTGATTTGTCCCTTTCATGAGCTGAATCAGTTCCTGAAACCCAGCCTGGGAAGCAGAAAGCAGGAGCAGGGAGCTGGGGTTGGCTGGAGCGTGGGTGACTTGTCCGGCATACCAACCATATCCTGGGCTGCAGCAAGAGGAACGTTACCAGCCAGGTCCAAGGAGGTGATCCTGCCCCTCTACTCTGCTCTTGTGAGACCTCACTTGGAGCACTGTGTGCAGTTCTGGTGTCCTCAGCATAAAAAGGACATGGAACTGTTGGAACAAGTCCAGAGGAGGCCACGAGGATGATCAGGGGCTGGAGCACCTCCCGTATGGAGACAGGCTGAGAACACTGGGGCTGTTCAGCCTGGAGAAGAGAAGCTGCGTGGAGACCTCAGAGCAGCTTGCAGTGTCTGAAGGGGGCTACAGGGATGCTGGGCAGGGACTCTTCATTAGGGACTGTAGTGACAGGACAAGGGGTAACAGGTTAAAACTTAAACAGGGGAAGTTTAGATTGGATATAAGGAGGAAATTCTTTGCTGTGAGGGCGCTGAGGCACTGGAATGGGTTGCCCAGGGAAGTTGTGAATGCTCCATCCCTGGCAGTGTTCAAGGCCAGGCTGGACAGAGCCTTGTGTGCCATGGTTTAGTGTGAGGTGTCCCTGCCCATGGCAGGGAGGTTGGAACTGGATGATCTTAAGGTCCTTTCCAACCCTAACTGCTCTATGATTCTATTCTGTGATGCTGTTGCACAAGCAGCCGGTGGCAGGCTGCAGGCTGGAGCTCCACAACAGGGTTATCGTGAGCAGTGATCCTGCTGGACCCCCCTGGCACATCCAAACCTCCTCCCTCCTCTTCCCATGTGAGCTGGAGCAGCTCCTCACTGAGTCAGGTGAGAGAAAAACCTTCTTTGTCATGGGCTTAGACCAGGATCAAAGCCTGGTGACAGAAGGAACTGGCTTTAGCTCAGGCAGAGGAGCAGGGGAATGGAGCTCCCAGGGCTGCTGCAGGCTCCTGTCTGACAGGACTCTCTTGGGTATAGATTGGGTTTGGTTTTAGGACGCAGCCTGATGCTGCTGCCCTCCACCTGCCTCTCAGCTGGATGTTGAGGGTAACAAAGGGGGGTGTATTTGTCTGATCACCCCCAGTCTAGTGGTCCCTTGGAATTAGTAAAGCCTTTTCCTTACCCAGGGAGGTTTTGGGTCCGAGTTACCAAGGTAAGCCTTGAGAGAAGGACCAAATGGACACAGACCCCCTGGCAGCAGAGACCACTTTGCAATGGGAAGAGGGCTTCCCTGGGGCATTAACAGTCAGGTCCTCATCCAGGGAACAGAGCACGTATGGTGGGGTGTCTGTGAGGTTGCGTGGGGTGTCTGTGAGGTTGCTGTGGGGTGTCTGTGAGGTTGCTGTGGGGTATCTCTGAGGATGCTGAGGGGTGTCTCTGAGGATGCTATGGGGTGTCTCTGAGGTTACGTGGGGTGTCTGTGAGGATGCTGTGGGGTGTCTCTGAGGATGCTGTAGGGTGTCTCTGAGGTTGCTGTGGGGTGTCTCTGAGGATGCTGTGGGGTGTCTCTGAGGATGCTGTGGGGTGTCTCTGAGGATGCTGTGGGGTGTCTCTGAGGATGCTGTGGGGTGTCTGTGAGGATGCTGTGGGGTGTCTCTGAGGATGCTGTGGGGTGTCTCTGAGGATGCTGTGGGGTGTCTCTGAGGATGCTGTGGGGTGTCTCTGAGGATGCTGTGGGGTGTCTCTGAGGATGCTGTGGGTGTCAGTGCTCAGCAGTGGAGCATTGGAGCTGGCCGGGTCAATCACTGTTCCGCTTCCAGCTGCCCTCTGGTGGCCTCGGCCCGCAGGACTGGGCTGAGGAATGAGCCTGCTCTTGATGTCAGGCTCTGCAGCACAGGGATCCAGCGCTCTCTACTCCAATCCAGGAGCGTTGGAGAACAGAGCCGGCAGCGTTGGACACGGTGGGTTCCTCTCCAGCAGCAGTGCCTGCCTCTGGGTGCTGCCCATGGAGCCTGCTCACACGGGTTGGGATCTGCCTGGGTGTTTCAGGTAGTGCTGGGGCAGGAAGGGGCTGGCTGAAGGCCTCACAGTAGCTTCTGATAGAACAGAATGGTTTGGGTTGGAAGGGACCTTAAAGCTCCTCCAGCTCCAACCCCTGCCACGGGCAGGGACCCCTTCCACTAGAGCAGCTTGCTCCAAGCCCCTGTGTCCAACCTGGCCTTGAACACTGCCAGGGATGGGGCAGCCACAGCTTCTCTGGGCACCCTGTGCCAGCGCCTCAGCACCCTCACAGGGAAGAGCTTCTGCCTGATATTCTTCATGGTCACTCTGATAAGAACTGGGCCTGAGCTGTGCAACTCAGGTTTGCTGTCACCTTGGATGTGCTGTCAGCATCTGTGCTCGGATAAACTCCCTAAAGGTAGAATTGAATGAGGTGTTTACCAAGTTCCTGACTTTCTGCATGTGGGAAAACTCTTCTGTTAGTGTTCAATTTCCAGCTTTTCCTTGGAATTGGGGAAACGGGGACCCTGCCGAGGGCTGTGTAGTGCAGCCTGCCGTTACTGCCCCTTCATCCCGGGAGCGTGTGGGTATCTGCTCCCTCCTGTGCCTCTGCTGCACCTCAGCCTAGAGCAGTGCCCGTGTGAAGGGTGCTGCTCAAGTGTGGGAGCCGAAAGCCAGACCCCTGCAGCACAAGGAGTGCACTGGTCCTGTCCATGCAGCGCCTGGACACACTGGTTGGAGGTGTGTGAACGCTGTGCAGGTTTGTGGGGCTCATTCCTGCTGTGCTGATCCCACACACGTCTGCCTGATGTGGGATGTGCTGGTACTTCCCTGGGTATGAAAACACAGGGCATCTGCAGGGACCCTGCTGCCACCGTGGCCAGTGCTGCTGCTGAAGAGTCCTGCTCCTCCCCTTCCTGAATAGGACACCGATGACCTGGCGATGCCCAGCATGTGGGAGGACATCAGCATCTCACCAACCCACTGTGAGCGCCCGGGGAGGACATTTCCCACGTTCACAGAGAGGGGCATCAGCTCCCTTCTGCAGCACACAGCCCTGCAGAGGTGGATGGGGGCTCAGCAAAGAGCTGCAGCTGCCCTGAAGCTTGTCCTGCGTTGTGTTGCCTTTATCCAGTCTAAGCCCCCAGAGCATGCAGCAGCGATTGCAGCTTTCTAGCACCCAGAGAGCTGGCTCTGATGCTCAGGTAAAAGCCTTTTCCCTTTCTCTGCTCGTGTTCTGCACCAGCAACAGGGCTCTGGGGCAAACCGGGCAGGTACCACTTGTCACGGGCACTGTTTTTAGAGGACTGAGGAGCATCTGGGGTGGTTTGTGGGTTTGGGGATGAAGAAGTGAGTTACCAACCCCTTCTAAGGGTGTGTTTGAGCAGATGGATCTGGGTGGCTGTGCTGGGTCTGCACTGGTAGGGTTGCTGCAGGTTACAGCCAGGCTTTGGAGCCCCTCTTGGTGGGGTGAAGCAACACCAGCTCCTCGGTGCTTTCCCAGGGGCTGGAGCTGGTGGCACTGTTCTGGCTTGGGCTTTTCCTCGCCAGATGTGACACCCTGGTGGAGTCTTTTCCAAGAGGCGAAGCAGAAAGGATCCGTGTTGTGTTTGCTCAACCCCAGCTGCAGCTGAGCAAACTTTGCTTTTCCTCCTCAGGAATTACTGTTTGGGTGAAGGTGAACAGCTTGCTCCTTAGTGCCACTGCGCAGGATCGTGTGCTTCTCTTGCTGTTTATGGCCCCTTTTCTTGATGATCCTAAGGATGTGCCCATGGGCTGGACCCACCTGTGTGGGTCCAGGCAGCCCGGATGGTTTCTCATGGAGCTGGCAGCTAGGTTTTCCAGGAGGATGGTGGAAGCGTTCAGCCCTTTTCCCTGGAAACCATTTAAAAATGAGCCTATTAGTCCTAAAGATAGCGTTTATCCTTTCCTGTGGACAGGCAAAGCAGAAGTAACGCAGCAGCATCCTTGCCGTTGTGCGATGTGGCCACCTCGCCCCTCCTGGGGTGGGATGTTCGGGCTCCTGCCATGTATAAAGCCCCCCTACCCTTGATGGATGCTGTCCCAGGACCTGTCCCCCTCCAGCGCCGGGCTCTCATCAGCAGGATGCTCTGCAGGGTACCCCAGTGCTGAGTCCATCGCCGAGCCCCGCGGGGCTGGGGGGTGCCCGGGTAGCGCAGGGGTTTGTGCTCGGTGCGTGCAGGCTTTCCCCAGCCCGCTAGATGGCAAACACGTAAAAGCTTTGCTCTGCTCTCGCTGCTGCGGTGCCAAGGCCGGGGATGGAGATGCTGTTGTTGTTATCGTTAGTATGTTTTGCTGGGGCCATCTGCAGCAGCAGCAGCAGCAGCCACCGGCTGTAGGTCCAGCGCCATCATTTACATTTCCAGCTCCTTTGTATAACATCAGCAGTGCAGGGTGTCCAAACTGCTCAGCTCTTTGGGGCTGCGCCATCAGCGCAAGGAGCCGCATCCATCTGGGCTGGTTCTGGCTTCCTCCGGATGAATCCAGTCCTGTTTTAGAGAGGATCAGGAGGAAGAGGAGAGAGTGAGGGGCTCAGTGGGGGAGTCATCCCACTCACAGGCACTGCTGAGCTGCCTGGGTTTCGCTGGGTCTCCAGGGCTGCTGTGCTGAGCTTATCCCACCACTGCTTGCCCTGAAGCTTGTCCCTATGGGACAGCTTCTGCACAGGCGCAGGGGAGCTGGCAGAAGGCCTCTCGGGTACCGTGACCTGGGGTTTAGAGGAGCCTGAACCCACTGTGGTGCTGCCCAGATGCCCCAGCCCAGCTTTGCGGATGTCAGAGAACCCCAGCCTGGTTTGTGTTGGAAGGGACCTTAAAGCTCATCCAGTTCCAACCCCTGCCACGGGCAGGGACCCCTTCCACTAGAGCAGCTTGCTCCAAGCCCCTGTGTCCAACCTGGCCTTGAACACTGCCAGGGATGGGGCAGCCACAGCTTCTCTGGGCACCCTGTGCCAGCGCCTCAGCACCCTCCCAGGGAAGAGCTTCTGCCTAAGAGCTCAGCTCAGTCTCCCCTCTGGCAGGTTAAAGCCATTCCCCTTGGCCTGTCTCTCCAGGCCCTTGTCCCAAGCCCCTCTCCAGCTTTCTTGTAGCCCTTTCAGTGCTGCTCTTTACCCTGTGGTGTCTCAGCCCTGGTAAATCTGGGGTGATTTGGCCTCTTTGGTGAGAGGAATTGCTGAGGTGGATGGGACAAACCTGTCCCAGGGAGGTCACTGATGCCTCTCCCCAGCTTTGGCTTCTGGACCATTTCACATCCTTGCATGAAGGGGAGATGCTGAGTGTTCAGTGAAACAGTGGGAGCATCTTCACTCTCCTGAGGGCGAGGAAGCTTGAACCCGTGGAGCTGCTGTGTCCCATGCGACATGGAATAGCTCCAAACGCTGCCCAGGGAGCTGGGGATGCAGTTGCCTCTGCACAGAGCAAGAGGCTTTATCAAGGAGCTTGATGGATGCAGGTGCTGAGGTGCCCCCAGAGCTGCCTCTGCAAGTCCCCCCCCACTTCAGCCTGTGCTCTGAGGGGCTGAAATACCTGAGAACCTGCTTGTGGTGTCCGACCAGAGCCCAGAGCGGTGCACAGGGAGCAGCATCGCTGTTGGAGATGCTCCTGTGTTGCTCGTGGAGGCTTTAGGAAATGTGAGCTCTGACCCCGTGCCCTGACCAAGCCCATCCCTGTCTGGAGACGTGAGGGGGATGAGTCGCCCTGAGGCTGGGTGTTCAGGTGCACTCCTACCCCTGGGAGCAATGGGGAAGGGTGTGTGTGACGTGTTCGCAGTGCTAGTGCCGTGCACGCAGTGCTGGTGCTGCCCTTCAGTGATGGACTTGGCTGTGAATGCAGGGAAGCCTCAGCGTGGTGCTGCGGGCATCGCTTCTGTCCTGGTCCTTCCTGTGCGGTGCAGGCGGGGCAGGGAGCGGTGCTGGGGTTTGGGTCCTGCCTCATTTGAAGTGTCTGCCCCTTCCTTTGCTCCCGGTTTCACCCTGGTTTGGCTCTGGGCTGGCTCCAGGATGGGTTAATCTGTCAAAACTCAAACCCACCCAGACAATGAAGGATGTCGGAGCTCTGCCTCCTCTCCCCTCCTGCAACTGGGGTTTGAAAACAATAGCGCTGGTCTGACAGACCTGGTTTCATTCTCTGGGGAGATTGCAGGCTTGGTTGCTGGAGATAACCGAGTTTACGTGGAAGGCTCCAGCTCTGCAGAGGGCTCAGTTTGCTATCGTGGTGTTAAAAATTAGCACAGCACGTGTGCTGCTCGGGTCCCATGAGGGATGCTGCAAAAGGCAGTGGGGCTGTGGTGATGGACATCCCTGCCAGGGGCAGCCTGTCCTTTGCCCACCCTCCTAAAGCACAGAGCCTCTGGGTGCTGCCTCAGAGGGTGGGATGGGAAGGGGATGGAGCTGTGTCTGTGGGGAGCTCCCTTTGAGTCACCCCGTTGCTGTGGCTACGGATGATGCTCGGCATCCTTTCCAGCTGTCCGTCTGCAGGACTCACATCTGTGCTCGTGGAGAGGTGCGTGGCCAATGGGTTGGTGCTCAGGGCACCTATTGCTTGTTGGAGGTGCTGAGGATGCTTTGCCTGGCAGGAGTCACAGCCCAGCCCCAGAACGTGGGCTTGCCCTGGGTTTGCTGTGCACAGGCACCAAGCAGATCCAGGTTTCCAGGCCCTTCTTTACCTGCCCTCTGCCTTCCAGGAGGGAGCTCTAATCAGGTGTAGATAACAGCCCTGAGAGCTGCAGCCCTGTTATCCCCATCTCTGCAGATGTGTTTTATTGTCTTGGGAGGAGATGGCAAATGTCAATGGAGGGAGCACGATGCACCCTGTGGCGCCCACCACGGCTGCAGTTGTAGGGCAGGCTCCTTGTGCTCTGTGCTCATCACCCCTCTTCTCCCTTATGCCTTAGCACAAGAATGTTGCTGGGGACCAAAGCTCCTTCCTGGGTACCTAAAGCAACCCTGCAGCTTTCCCTAGGTGATGCCTGTATCCAAAGACCAACACTGGGAGCTGGGGTCTTGGTGAATGAGGACAAGTAAGGGGGGAACATGAAAACGAACCACACTGGAGGAGCTTCTGCTGGCTCTGATGAGCCATGGGAGCGTCTCAGGACCGGGGTGCTGGTTTAGGAAGGGCTGCGTCACTGTGTTTGCATTCCTCGGTGAAGCAGGGCTCTGGAACGCAGCTGGGTCTGTCAGTCTTTTGATGCTGTCCCATCCAAAAAGCCCTGAACCTGCTGGCTTAGCTACCCAGCTCTGGCTCCCTGCCTGCTGCCCTCCCGAAGGCTGCCTGGAAGGTGCAGACGTGGGCAGAATGAGCCCTTACATCTGTCATAACCTTACTGCAGTGGCAAAAAGGAGCAAAATAAGACCTGCTCTAGTGGAAGGGGTCCCTGCCCATGGCAGGGGTTGGAGCTGGATGAGCTTTAAGGTCCCTTCCAACACAACCCAGGCTGGGATTCTGTGATTCTGGTCACTTTGGTGCTGTTGGAGCTTGAAGGAGCAGGGACCCCCACCACAGCTGACACCAGGGGCTGAGAGCTGGCTGTGTGTTGGTATCTCAGTGGGCTGTCTGGAAGGTCTCCTCTGTTTTGGGGAGGTCCTGACGGCCGGAGGGGCAACACAAAATGGAACTGTTGGTTTCTCCAAGCTTTCCCGAGCCCGGGCAGTGATTGCAGCAGGTCCCTGCTTTCGAGGAACATCAGTGGGTGGCAATAGGACCATAGAATGAACCAGGGTGGGAAAAGGCTTTAAGATGACCAAGTCCAACCATTCCCCAGCAGTGCTAAGGCCACCACTGCCCCATGGCACTGAGGGTGTGTGAACACTTGCAGGGACGGTGACTCCAGCCCTGCCCTGGGCAGCCTGTTCCAATGCCTGAGCACCCTCTGGGGCAGGAATTGTTCCTCAGCTCCATCTAAACCCAACTCAGGCGCAGTAGGAAGGAGCCCAAGAGCTGGGCAGAGGTGGAGAAGGGGCTGCTTTGTGCTCTGGGGCCATCCCAGCCCCCTGGCAGCTCCCCAAACCTCTTGCTGCTCCTGCAGTGCTGGCAGCCCCCAAGCCTTGGCTCCATGGGGCAGGAGGCATCGCTTGCTCTCCCTCGCCGCCATGGGGATGCCTGGCCAAGATCACAGGACAGCTTAAGGGTTTAAGCAGATAGGAGGCTTAATAGCTTGACCCCAGGACCTCTCCATCGCCTGCTTGGGGCAGCAGCTGCGGGTTTGCAGCGCGTGTGGGAACGTGTCCCGAGCTGCAGCAGTGACCTCTGCTCGCTGCAGAGACCCAGCTCCCGTGGCCAGGGCCTTGTGTGCCCCTGCAGATGGGGGTTTCCTGTCTGCTCCGGGGTGTATGAGGCTGAATGGTGCAGGGGATGTGGTTACCCCTCTGCTGGTTGGGGTAACCTCTTCTCTCCCGGGTGCCTGCAGCGTGATCCCGGCTCTGTCCTGCCATGGATGATGGGTGGGATCAACCCGCCTGCACCTCCAGCCCCAGCGAGGAGGAGCGGCCACACCGGGGTCACAGCCTCGCTGACGCTGCCTGGGATCCCCAGTACATGCTGATCCCAGGCTGCCCTAACCCCTCCTGCACCTCTCCTGCACCACTCCCTGCACGTTCCTCATGTGCTGCCTCTGATGGGAGCTTGATGCTGCCCCGGAGCTGTCGCAGGCAGCCCTGATGGGCTGGGGCTGTTGGTGGCAGCCTGGCCTCGGGGTGCCCTGTGCCAGAGGGGCTCCAAGGAAGGGGATTTGCTGCCATCTCCCCTCCTGTCTTCAGCCCGTTGTGGGGGTCCCTGTGCTGCCACCAGGCACATCCTGCATCCTCGGAGAGGGTGGGCTCGACTTTATCTCTGCAGAGCCATGGCACTCAGCATCACCATGCGCCTCAGGGAAGCCTGGCAGCCCTGCTTGTGGTGCAGCATCGTGAGGTCCCAACAGGAGCAGGTGAGCCCCAAAACCCCGTCAGGACCAAGGACCCAAACCCAAGCCCGGGAGCATCCCTGGCTGCGGGAGGGACCAGGACCCCCCGGTAACGCACCAGTGCCGGAGCCATGGGACCCGGAGCAAGGGGCCCGGCCCCGTTTCCCCCTTCCCCACGTTGTTATTTCAGGTGCTGGAGCCTCACAAACACCCGCAGGTGCCGTTTGCAGGGCCCTTCTCCCCTCGCCCCAAAACCCCCCTCTTGGGGCTCCCCAGACCTCGCACCTCTCCCCCTGTGCTCCCCGGGGGACAAGCTCCACATACACGGACCCTTGTTTGCTCGCCTCCCTCCTGACCCGAGCTGCGAACAGAGGCTGCTTTGCTGCGGGTGGAAGAGCCGGCAGCGGCCGCGTACGGCCCCGGCCACCGCGCTCCAGCCCTCCAGGGCTGCCTCTTAACCTGGAGGAGCAGCGGGTTGTTTGTGTTGCTCTTGGCAAGGCAGCCCCGGCCCTCCGAAACAGAGGTGAATGCGCGGAGGTGTGGGGCGCGGGCCAGCGCGCGCTGTTTGTGTTGGACCCGTCCACGCGGGGAATTAGTTCAACCCGGCTGCTAATTGCTCCTGAAGTGCGGGGCTCCGGCACGAGGAGGATGGGGACAGCGAGCATGGACGGGGCCTCTCCTGGCTGCATCCGTCCCGCTTCAATCTGCAGGGAGCAGAGGGGTTTCGGCCAGGATCCAGCTGCTCGGGTACCCCGGGACTGAGGTGCGATGCTCTGCTGCTGGTGGAGACAGAGCAACCCCATCGCTGCCCCTGTTATCCCTCCTGGCATGGAGAGGGAGCTCCTCTGGCTGGTTAAAGCCATTCCCCTTGGCCTGTCCCTAAACTCTCCAGGTTTCCTGCAGCCCCTTCAGGCACTGGAGCTGCTCTCAGGTCTCCCCTTCAGGAGCCTTCTCTTCTCCAGGCTGCCCCAGCCCAGCTCTCTCAGCCTGGCTCCAGAGCAGAGCTGCTCCAGCCCTCGCAGCATCTCCATGGCCTCCTCTGGCCTCGCTCCAGCAGCTCCACATCCCTCTTGTGCTGCTGCCTCAGAGGATGCACCCATAACCGTGTGGTACCCGAGGGTGACGTGCAGGGAGAGGGCTCTAGGCCTGGTCAAGGGCAGAAAGCTCCACGCAGGTTAACGTGGACATGGTGCACTGGTCCTCATCTCTCTGAGGTTTAGCACTGGCTTGTTTTGAGCCTCTGGGGGCTAAACCAGGCTCCTGCCCAGCGCCTGCACCCCTGCTGTGTGCGGAGCCCTGCCCGGCTCCATGCCGTGGTCCTGCCCATGCCCTCTCCCACCACTCCCTTCCCCTGCTTCCATTTAGTAATTATCCTTTACGAGCCCAAAGGCTCATTGTCCAAATGAGGATTAAGCACCATCTGTGCAAACTTTGAGGCCATTTTGGGTGACTGGCAGGAAACGGATGACTCAGGCATTGCAACACAGATTGCTGTGATCCCTGGGGAGCAGCCCTGTTAACCCAGGCACCTCCCGGCAGCCTCGTGAGGCTCATGGCAAGGGTACGGTGGCAGGTTATGGAGGTCTGTGGTGTCCCCCCTGAACCATGAGGTGTTTCCATCTGCTGTCCCTCCTGGCTGAGCTTTGGTCCATCTGGTCCCACTGGTGGCTCCTGACTTACTGGTTCTCAGTGGGAAGGAGATGCAATGTGTGGGTGCCTTGGTGAAGTGCTGAGGTCAGGTCAGTCTGTGTCAATGTGGACCTCCCAAGACCCTCTGATGTATGAAGACAGGCTGAGAAAGTTGGGGCTGCTCAGCCTGGAGAGGAGAAGCTGCGTGGAGACCTCAGAGCAGCTTCCAGTGTCTCAAGGGGGCTATAGGGATGCTGGGGAGGGACTCTTCATTAGGGACTGTACTGATAGGACAAGGGGTAACGGGTTAAAACTGAAACAGGGGAAGTTTAGATTGGATGTAAGGAGGAAATTCTTTGCTGTAAGGGTGCTGAGGCACTGGAATGGGTTGCCCAGGGAGGTTGTGAATGCTCCATCCCTGGTGGTGTTCAAGGCCAGGTTGGACAGAGCCTTGGGTGCCATGGTTTAGTGTGAGGTGTCCCTGCCCATGGCAGGGGGGTTGGAACTGGATGATCTTAAGGTCCTTTCCAACCCTGACTATTCTATGATTCTATGTAGCCCTTTTCCCTCAAAGCGGTGTCTGAAGGGTGGTGACAGAAAGCACAGCATCCACTGATGGATACCAGGAGATGCCTTCCCATGGCAGCAAGAGAGTTGTGCTCCAAGTAGTTTCTCTCCCCATCACCTCACCTTATATGTTCCCATAGCCTATCTGGAGTGGGATGACACCCAGACTGGTTTCACCCCACTGCGGTGGTGGTGCAGGGGCCCAGGCTGCTGGCCACGCTGGCCCATCAATGAGAAGCAGTTGCCCAAGGTGGGGTTTTGAGCAGGACTCGGTGTGGGTGCAGCTGCTGCAGGGTGAAGAGGGGGATGTTCAATGCTCGTCTCCTTTCGGTACAACCCGAATGGCTGCGTGTGGGGACTTGGTGCAAAGTGTTTGGATTCCCTGCAAACCCCCTGCCCTAGGGAGCTCCAACCAGAACCTGCTTTGGTCCAGTGTCCTGAAGGAGGAAGTCAACGGGGTTTATGGTGGTTAAGGCTGGGAAG
The DNA here is from genome assembly GCF_034315485.1 of Pezoporus occidentalis. Lineage (NCBI taxonomy): Eukaryota > Metazoa > Chordata > Aves > Psittaciformes > Psittacidae > Pezoporus > Pezoporus occidentalis. Next base: position 80,649 of record NW_026914830.1, read on the forward strand.
ACAAAGGGAACAGGCATTCTGAAGGATGGTGATTGAGCTGATCCCATCGTTACAGGGGGTGGATCTGGTGTTCCTGAGGAGGGCAAGCACAGCTAAACCCAAGGATCTGACCAGGGGTCCCTGGGTGATGGATGTGAGGCTGATGAGTGAAGTGCTCCTGATTTCTGTTTGTAGGGCAAAAAGGGATTTCTTACTTGCAACCTTTTCCCTTTCCCCCATGTTTTTGTTGTTCCCCAGTTTCACCACAGCTTGTTTCTGGCTCGTCAGGACACTGCTGATGTGCAGGGGGTGATGCTGGAGCGAGTGAGAGCTCACATCCAAGATGATGAATGAGGCAAAGCTGGCTTCTGAGGGATGTCAGTGATAGGGAAGGAGCACCAGGAAAATGCTCCTCATTTGGGAGTGTTTCGCTCATGGGTGCTGTCCATGCCCATTGCATTGGGGTAGGAAACGGGTGTGAGATGTGTCAGCTCCCTCCTTTGCTGGGGGCCTGCCTGTATCTAAATCTGGTGTCCTGTGCATGGCTCAGGGTCTTCAGATCCTGAGAGGTGATGGCTGGGGCAGGAAACAAGTCGCCCTCAACAAGGAGCGGTGATTAAGGCAGCTTTACACCACAGGTCCAGCCTGGGCAGATACAATAACCCCAGAAGCTGGTGAAATTATTGGGCAAAGCTAAAGTAAAATGATCTGAAGACAGTGCTAAGGCAGGTGAGATTTTGCTTGGCTTAACACACAAAACAGGGAAGAAAAGGGAAGGAAGGAATTTCCCCCGTGAAAGTCTTGGCTGATTCAATTTCCAGTGACAGTCAAAGAGTTAAAGTGATCTGTTGGGAGTTATGAGTGTTTATCCAAAAGAAAAGTGGCAGGTGAAAGGGATAAAATAACACAGTTTGTAAAGCAATGCAATATGTTCGAATTAGCCGAGGATCAGAGCTGGAATTCGGGAGGTAATATCGGATAGAAGGAAATGGGAGATGGAGACAGAAATAGGATGAGGAAAAAACAGCTCGAGGTGGCTTTGCCCATATAATAAATAATGAATAAGAAAGGGGTTGGCATTATCAGGACCACTGTGAATTTGGTTATTAGAGGGGATTTTTATTGTACTTTCAGATTGAAGCTCGGGGCCTCTGCTCTATCAGGGCACAGAACAGACCCTCCAGAGCTGGGTTTGGCTGCAAAACCATGTGCAGAATCGGTTACCATTCCCAAGGACATTCCTGGGAGCAGCCATTGCCATCCCTGACTGAGTGCTGGATCCTTCCTGTTCTCCTCCAGCACTTTGGGCTCTGGGTGCTCAGCCCCATGGCAGGGCCGGGTTCTCCCCAGATCTCGATGGGCTGAGCACCTTCTCCAGCAGCCACAAACCAACTGCTCTGCATCTTCCCCAGTCAAACATTTACTCCTGCTCTTGTCTGCAAAGCACTGGGGGATCTTCATGGCAAAGGATGTGGGCAGATGGGTCTTGTCACCATGGAAGATGCAGGGGATGCTGTTGGGAAGCTGTTCTGGGGCAGGAAATAAGTAGCCCTCAATGAGGAGCTGTGATTAATGCAGCTTTACACCACAAGTAGTGCCATAGGTACAATAACCCCAGAAGTTGGTAAAGTTACTGGGCAAAGCTTAAGTGAAATGACCTGAAGACAGTGCTAAGGCAGGTGAGATTTTGCTTGGCTTAATGCACTAAACAGGGAAGAAAAGGAAAGGAAAAGGACAGAGCTTGGGCACCTCCAAAAGGGATGCTCTGAAAACCGGCGGAGCCATGCAGGAAGATTTTGAGTGGATTTGTCCCATTGCCCTCACTGCTCACCGGCTTTTATGGCCTTGGCTTCATCTGCTCTCCAGGCTGTGTCCTCACTAGTCCAGAGCTCAGCTTCCCCTGGGCTGTTTGCCCCCTTCTGAGAGGTTTCCAGCTCACGTTGGCTGAGAAACTCAAGAGAGGGCTTGGGGAAATCACAGCACCTCCACTGCCGTCTCTGCCTGCACAGGCTCCCCCATTGCCTCCTCAGACACATCTTTGTCCCGACCCCTGCAACCCTAGATGGAATGCTGTCACCTCCAGCATCTTCACCCGCTAAAGCTGTTAGGTTGGCAGCTCTGTCAAGGCCATGGTATTGGGAGATGAGCTCCTATTGAATGACTGCCTTCTCTTAACAGAGAGGGCCTTTGATGCTCATTGCGGAGACCAGCATTGAGTTCAAACCTGTGTGTGGCTTGCAGGTACTGCCGTATACACCAGCCTTCTCTAACCAAGAGAAGAGGAAAAAGCCCAAGAGTAGAGTGTAATTGATTCCTGAACCTGCAGGCAATCCAGAGCAAGGACTCCAGGGTGCAGCATCATCCCAGCACTCCGCTTTGTCGGCCTGACTTCTCCTAGCTGTGCCACTTGGAGAATGGAGGTGGCCAAGTGGCTTTATTGAGAAATAAAGACACAAAGGCCTGATTTATTTTGCATCTCATTGAGCTCTGGGGCCCTCCCAGATGTTCTGGGTTTCTTGGTGGAAATGAAACGGCTGCAGATTTTCCAGCTGGCCACAGAAAGCAGAGCACTTACACCAGGTCAAGTCCCAAGTGAGCTATCTGCAGGGCTTCCACTGCTGCTTCCCTTTGGCTGTTCTGCCTTTCCTCATGTTCATCTCCAAGTGTGTTGTGTGTGTTGTGTTTTGTTCCTTCTTTTGCTCTGTTGGTTAGTTGTTCATCCTGCTTGCCATCCATCAGACCTTGTGTCTTTCTTCTCTGGGCTTTGATGGAACAGAAGAGACGCAGCACCATCACGCCAGCTTTCACGTATGCAAGATGTCCTCTTCCATGCTCCTTCCCCACTTGTCCCTATTACCACACATCTAGGGAGGTTTGCTGATGGGCTTGGAGCAAGCCTGCCTTTTGCTCCAAAAGCAAACCATGTGGAAGGAAGCGTGGCTCATTGCTAATGAACCAAAGCATGGACGCCCTCTTCTGCCATCTGCCCATGCAGAGAGGCACCATCCCATCCTTAAAGCATCTTTTCTTGGTGGTCCTAAGCTCTGGTTTCCTGCTGTCTCCATCACTTGGCTTCCCTACATCCAGCTGGTAAATTCAAAGGGAGAACAGGAGATACAGGGAAATTACCCCCGTTGCCACTGCAGGAACATGCAAAGGGATTTGCTGTTACGTTCGCTGACGTGTCAGGGAGGGAAAGGATGCGTGCGTTAATTCCTGCCCTGCGTGAGCACTGTTAATGCCACCCATGGGGATCTAATTGCTTTGTGAGGAGGGTGGCGGGTGAGGCTGAGCATGCCCAGGAAGGGAGGATGAGATAGTTGGGAGTGATGACAGTGTTGATGGCCAGTAAAGGGCATGAGGGTGATGTGGCCAAAACAGCTGGCGACAAATATCAGCTCTGCCCATGCGCTCGGCCATGTTGGGCTCAGACCAGAGGGTGCAGAGCTGGCAGACGTGAAACCCAGACCGTGGAGGAGCTGAAGTTGAAGGTACGTGAGACACGGGGTGGGTTTTCCAGGAGGAAAGAAAGAGAGGAAGATGGTGGTGAAGTGGGGAGGTTGGGGAATGGGAGAAAAGGATGGAGTTTATCCATCCGGTGGAGCAGGGTGGGGAGGGCTTGGAAGGGATGTCCTGTTTTTGCCATGATGATCTCGAGTTGGCAGTGGGACATCCAGGAAGGTTTATGAGTGGGAGAGGCTGGGTGGAGGTGTCAGCTTGGGAGGCCTCAGGGGAGAGATGAGCTCACCAGGGACAGGGTGTCAAGGGGGCCGAGGACCAAGGGCTGAGGCTGTGGGGCTCACGGTGGGAGGGAGGCGGTGGTGCGGGTGTTATCGGATGTATGGGGGATGTCGGGGACCGGCTGAGTGGGTGGGAGCACTGGGGGACAAGGAGGACATGAACTGCTCCATCCATGGTTGGAGAGAAGCTGCCATCTGCTTGCACCTTGTTTCCACATCAGGGTGAAGCAGGTGCAGTTCCACCACCACGCTGGGAGAGGTGGTATGGGGAGAGGAGACAGTCCTTTACCTGGGGGCTGATGCTGGAGTGGGGAGGGATGGAGCTGGGAGGTTGTGGGGTGGGATCCACTGCGGGAAGAGAGGAGCCATTTGAAGGAAGGGGTTTTGGGAGGCTTGGGGCTCATTTTGTCCCATCCTGTTTCTGCAGAAATGGTTAAACTTAAACATAGTCCTAAGGGCCTGCCACCCATGGAGGCCAAAGTGAGAGAAGCCACTGGCTTTACCAGGAACCCTATGGGAAGGTGAACTTCGAGAGCTACAACTAGAGAAAGGACACGAGGTAGAGTGTTAGTGCAGGCAGACCCAGCAGCAGCCCATGCTGGAGTGAGCAGAGCCAGACCATAAGGAGCAGTGTGAGAAGGATGCAGCTGAGTGTCCCTGGCTTCAGTAAGGACAAAGGACAAGTGAAATGCATTGGCTGGGGGCAGCTGGGAGTGTGCTGGGCATCTTCAGGATGCTGGCTCCAGGGAGACCTTAGAGCATCTCCAGTGCCTAAAGGGGCTACAAGAAACCTGGAGAGGGGCTTTGGACAAGGGTCTGTAGGGACAGGCCAAGGGGAATGGCTTTAACCTGCCAGAGGGGAGACTGAGATGAGCTCTTAGGCACAAGCTCTTCCCTGGGAGGGTGCTGAGGCTCTGGGATTCTATGATCCCAGACTGGGATTCTATGGTCTGGCACCACATCCCCTGCAAATCCAGCACCCACATCACAGGGATGGAGTCAAGAGGTGGCAGGGCCCTGACTCTGCATCTACATCTTGCCCCCTCCCAGCCCAAAGACACCTTGAGACCATGGGCAAGATGCTTCCAGCAGCACACCTAGCAGCTGTGCCCCCTTGGCTATGGGCAGTGGAGGGGTGCATTGTCTTAAGCAGATGAATATCAGTGCCCTCTGGACAGGAGGAAGTCTCAGACTTCCTGAGGTCTAAGGTAAGTGGGCTCCCAATCCAGTGATGTGCTGAGTGGCTGAGCAGAAGATGAGTGAGCAATCTCCTTCTTCAATGAAGGGAAAGCAGGGATGCAGCCTGTGGACCAGACACCAGCATCTGTGTACCAGGAGGAGGGAGCAGGACAGCCTCAGTGTCCCTTTCACACTGTTAAAAGGCACCACGTGGACACCTCTCCTCCTAACTAAGGACTCTCTGGAAGAGACCCACAATGAGATGAGGTGTTTGCAGCACGGGCTGGTTTTAGGCAGCCCAGCAGAGCCTGATTGCCAGGAGAAGAAAACCCCATGGCTCATTCAGCACAAACTCGTTATTTAATGGACAAAGTAAATATGGAGAGAAGAAAAAAAGCATTTCCCACCCCCTTCTGGTGCTGAAATTTACAGTTGTGAGAAGAGCCAGAGCGCTGGGAGCCGGGGTATCTCCGGGTGACATTTGCAAGGGCTCAGCTTTCATCACAGCTTGAAAACATCCCATACGCAGAGATTATCTCCGCGCTGATCTGGATTGTCTTGTTCAGCTTTGGCCCTCATCCTAGATGGACAATGAGCAGAAAACTTGGCCAGTGGCCTGAGGGCTGTGACCTCCTCTGCATGAGCTGGGAAGAGGAGGAACAGCCTCCAAGGTACTTGAGAACTTGCAGCCTTGGGGGGACTAAAGAGATGGAGCAAAGCTTGGATCCCCCCTGTCCCCCCGAGGATTTAATGCTGCATCCTTGAGCAACCAAGCCATGGAGAGAGGCAACGGCTGCTGTGGTGGGGAGCCCTCTGTTTTCCATTGGGATGGATCAACCCATGTGGCTCATCTCGGTGCCACCCCGCCACCGGGCACCCTTTGCTGAGGGGTTTGGATGTGGGGCTGAGCAGGCAGGAGGGAGGCAGCGCTGAGGGGGATGCCTCACTGCAACCCTCCCTCGCCCTGCGCTGCTTCAAGTCAGTTGTCAGCAGCCTTCCAGCCGGATGGTGTCTGGAGACCTTCCAGCGACCACAGGCTCTCCCCCGGCCCATCACTGCCACGGCACAGACGGGATTTAACGCATGTCTGCGCGTTCCCCCCAACCTTTCCCCTCTCGAGATGAAGCAAGGAAGAAAAACAAGACCTCAGGTTTGCAGGAACCTCCTCCTCCAGCCCAAAGGGCGACGGTCGCAGCGCCGGGCTCTTCGGGACCGCGTAGGGAGGGCTCGGCAATGCCACCCCATTGCTGACTCCTCGCCTGATGTTCCTATTGCCTCGAGGTGCCGTCCCCAAGTTTTGAGCCCCTTTTTCCTCTCGGCTCACAGGAAAGCGGGTGAGGGATGGAGGAACCGGTCTGCTTCCTCCTCCCCTCGCAGTGCCCCTCTGCTTATTAGTTCTCCAAATATTTCGTCCTGCAGCACGGGCTCTGCACTAACCCGATCCCAGGCAGAAGGGAAGCCAGAGCGGGTAGGACAGCGCGTTATCCTCATGGCATCGCTCCAGGCCAGCCTGTGGGAGCGGGACGGGGCAGATGGGGCCCTGCTGCACTGAATCCCAGCGGTCCGGGCACACACAGGAGCATCCCTCCTGCTCAGCCCTCTCGTGCTTCCCGAGGGCAAGGCAGAGGTGTTGGCAGAGCACGAGTGTTGCATTTCCCCCCCAGCAGCATCTTTCCCTCACCCCAAACAACTGCTCCACTTCATGCTTTTGCTTTCCTCAGCAGCCAACAGGATGGGAACCATTCCCAGAGCCCTCACCAGGTGTGGATAACAGGCATGTGGAGCCGGAAGGGGAGACCTGGGTGTGGGATGCTGGTGGGAGCAATTATGGGACAGAGGCAAAGAAATCCCCTGGGATTTCCTCCCATCGGCTCCCAGCTCCAATAAGAGTCACTGGATTGCACGTTAGGAAGAATTTCTTCCCCAGAAGGGTGGTCAGGGATTGGAACATGCTTCCCATGGATGGTGGATCACTGTCCATGGAAGTGTTCACAAACCATGTAGACAAGGCCCTCAGTGCCATGGGTTAGTGGTGGCCTTGGCTGTGCTGGGGCAACGATTGGACTGGATGAGCTTAAAGATCTTTTCCAGCCTGGTTGTTTCTATGATTTTATGGCCTCTCTGCATCCTCTTCGCAGTCTCCAGCTGAACAAGATGCTGAGAAGTGAGAGGAGAAAGGGGCTTGCAAGGGGAAGGAGAGCATGGTGGGAACACTGCGTCCTCCGATCGCCCTGGGCAGCTGCTGAGGTCACTGTAAATCAGAGCGACCACTGGAGCTGCTCCAAATCCATCCAACGCCCAGCAGGCCATGGAGCATCCTGCAACAGGGGGATGCAGGAATGCCCTGCATCCCCTTCATGGGGATCACCCTGCACTGAGCTTTGCCTCCTGGGGACAGTGCCACCCTGTCACCATCTGCTCATCCTATGCAGGGCTGCAGGCGCTGGCTGAGCTCCATCCCCTCCCCAGGCTCAGCCAAGGCCAGCAGCGCCCTGGGTTGCTTAAAGACACAAAAACAACTGCAGCAGAAGATACCCGAGCACCCAACGCCAGCCCCGGCTTAAACACCTCCTGTCTGCAGCGCTCCCGAGTCAGCAGGAGCACGTCTGATGAGAGCAGCATCACGCAGGTCCCCAGCCAGCCACTGAGCGCAGATGCATCCCTGCTGGCGCAGGGCACCAAGGGGCTCTGGCTTCAGCAATGACTAAAGCAAGCGAACAGAACATCATCAAAAAGAAGCCAAGAATGCTCAGTTTTTTTGAAACTTTAAATATTTTTTTTCCTTTAAAATCTGTTTTCCTCTGGGGCTCTGTCTCTGTGAAGAGCTGCGCTCTCCCTGCAGCGTCTGGGTTCCTTCCTCAGTCCTGGCCGTGGGGCAAGGGAGAAGCAGGGCGCTCCCCGCCGTGCATCACCGGCACGTATGGATTTCCACCACCCGATGGCAGGGTTTGCACTTGACGGAGCAGCACCAGTGGAATTTGCAGCTGCACCTTTCCACAACCTCCACCTCGTCCGTATGAAAGCCCCGGCCGCAGCACATCAGCTCGCAGCCATCGATCGCCTTGGAGGTCTTGTTGCACTGCCGGCCGCTGGTACCCAGCACGCCGTTCTTGAGGTCGTGGTCACAGAAGTCGGGACTGGAGTCCAGGTAGACGAGGTCCTCGTCCGTGTGCGGCTTGAACTGGGAGTTTTTGGGCACCAGCACTTTGGTGGATCCGATCTCGCTCTGCTCGACCTCCGTGGCACCGTCGAATTTCTCCTTCAGGACGTTGCCCACTTTGCGGAAGGGGGGCATGGCTTTCCAGCACGTCTTGAACTCGCAGGAGCCGGACACGCCGTGGCACTTGCACTCCACCCGCATGTTGTTCAGGATCGCCTGCAGCACAAGGCACAAGAAGCGAGAGGGGATGGGACACAGCAAGAAGGGCACGGCGCGCAGGGTCCGGAAGGGGTATGTGGAGTGTGATGCTGATGCGCGTGAGATGATGGGGTTAAAGGAAGCCAAAATGGTGGCTGCAGAGCTGCACTGGCTGCCCAGGTTCCCTCCTGGCCATTACCTTCCTGCCTGCCTCGTTGTTGTGCAGGTTCATCAAGGCTCTGTTGGAAGAGGCCCCTTTGCTCCTCTCGCGGACGTCGACGAAGGACTGTGAGAAGGCCACGCCGTAGGCGATGTTATCAGAGCAGCCCGACCACTGGAAGCCTAAGGCAGAGAGCATGGATGAGATGGATACAGCCAGCCCCCTCTAGCCTCGCTCTTCCGAAAACACAGCTGACCTGCCCCTCTTCTGCCTTGCTACCCACAAAGCTGGGCTGCCCAAGGGTATTGGGGAAGATGAGGAATGTGGCCCCAGGGGACACACAAACAAAATGCTTCCTCTGCCCCATGGGCCATGCTCCCAAGTGCGTTTTTGATTAACTCACTTGGACTAACAGGAGCTTCATAGACTCATAGAATGGTTGGAAGGGACCTTAAAGCTCATCCAGCTCCAACCCCTGCCACGGGCAGGGACCCCTTCCACTAGAGCAGCTTGCTCCAAGCCCCTGTGTCCAACCTGGCCTTGAACACTGCCAGGGATGGGGCAGCCACAGCTTCTCTGGGCACCCTGTGCCAGTGCCTCAGCACCCTCACAGGGAAGAGCTTCTGCCTAAGAGCTCATCTCAGTCTCCCCTCGGGCAGGTTAAAGCCATTCCCCTTGGCCTGTCCCTCCATCCCTTGTCCCAAGCCCCTCTCCAGCTTTCCTGCAGCCCCTTCAGGCACTGGAGCTGCTCTCAGGTCTCCCCTTCAGGAGCCTTCTCTTCTCCAGGCTGCCCCAGCCCAGCTCTCTCAGCCCCAGGTCCTTCTCTTCTCCATGTGTTTTACATTCTCCTCCTGTCTGGCTGCTCCAGGGCTTGGCATTTCCATGCTTGGCTACTCCGCACCCCAGCTCAGCTGCCCCCCGTTGCTCACTTACCCTGCGGGCTGCCCCCCTGCACCGTGCGGTCACATCCACACTTGTCCAGCTCGCCGCTGCTGCAGGCGCGGGTCACTGCGAAGGCCACCCCTGCCGAAGAGATGGCATAGACGAACGCTGCCTCCCGTGTCCCTGCAAGGCACAAAACCACGGTGGGAAACAGGGCAGCAAGTCCAAGGCATGCAAAAAGGGCTCCTCTTGGGGTGCGCAGCCCCGTGGCCAAAGGTTCCTCTGTGCCTCTGCTCCTCTTCCCTCCCAGCACTGGTGTTGCACATCATGCTATCAAGTGAAGCCTTTTGCTCCATCTCTTCCTCCCAAGGTGGGGTACCCCGTGCGGGACACTCCTCCTTCCCACTCGCAGGGATGCTGTTTGCTTAGTGCCAAGCCTGGACCAGTCTCAGCACAGTCACCTCAGCCCTGAGACATCATTTGCAGCCATGAGAGCTCTGCTTTGCAATAGTGAAGGAGCCGGGAGCTGCCCACAAGCTTGAAAACAAGAATGAGACGGGCAAATCGTAACCTGGGAATGAGAGAGATGCAAAGGTTCTATTTCCACCAGGGCGAGATCTCTCCAGAGCTTATATGGAGAGACCATCTTGCCTGATGCTTGCAGGGCACTTCTACCATGAAATCCCTCCTGCATCCACAATACTTGGCTGCTTTCCGCCTCCAGGAACATCGCAGCTGCAGATCTTTGCCATCCTCTCACACAGGCTCCTGGAGCACCCAGCGCCTCCCAAACCACCCTGCACAACCCCACACTGCACAGCAGTGCAGAACCGCACCGGTCCCCAGGGTGCAACCCCTGCCCAGCTTTTGCATCTACCTATGTGGTGCCCCACGGTTAAGAGCAGCTTGTCTGGGAAGCCAGGGGACATCCCTGAGCATAACCATGGATCAGCTCTTGCAACACCCAAATCCCTACCATCCTCCGAGGCCGGTTGAGGACACAGCCCCTCCATCTCCAAGGAAGGAGGGTTGGCTTTTGGGGTAGTCCCATGCTTGGGGCAGAGGAGGGGATGTCTTGCCAGCAGACATCACCCTGGCTTGCTGGTTGGACAGAGGGCAACTACTTTGGTGGTCGCAGCCCAGACTTCGGTGGCCGAGCTGTACTCTGGTGGCAGTGGCTGTGGGGGGACTGAGCCGCCTCCAAGTTAATCGAGGTTAATAGTAGGATCGTGTTGGTCGGTTTGTGCTGCGGCTGCCTAAAAAAGAGGCGACTTTTAGTTTCTGGTATTTCTGGTATTTCCAGTCCCTGAACCTTCACAAGAAGAGATCTTCACCCCTGCGTTGAGGGGAGGGAAGTCAAACAAGGAGCTGGGGGGAGGCTTTGGCCTAAGGGTGCTGTGATGGGTGTACCAGAGATGGCACCCAAAGGGAGGCAAGGGCCGCTTTTGTGCCCTCCACATCCTCACCCTGATGCTCTGGGTGCTTGGTGGGTCAATCGCAGCCCTGTGCCACTGGGACAGCAGTTGGGAATAGAGGGGCTGGGGGCTGCCCTGGGCACAAACTCCCCTGAAGGCTGGCAATGGGTGGTGGGTGGTGGTGGGTGATGATGCTGCTGCCCTCAGAGGGTCCAGCCACCTTGTGTTTTACTCGCCTCGGGTGGCAGAGGGCTGTCCTCCCAAGGTGAAACCTTGGGATGCTTGGCTCTGGTCTGGCCCTCATCATTGCTTCAGCGCTGCCAGGGGAAGAGGCAAAATAAATGCAGCCATTGCTCTGCAGAGCAAAGCTCCTGGGCTCGGGGGGAAGAGGTGAGACTGCAGGGAGACTTGAACTTGGCACGTCCGTGTAAGAGGTCCAGGCTCTGTGGATGCCCTGTGCTGGCCCCTTCATGCCGTGGGTACCCGCTGGTGTGGAAAAGGTTCAGGAGAGAAGCACCCAGCAGCAGAAGAACTGCAAGGGCCCGGATTTGCTGTCCCCAGCACAGCAAAAAGAGCCCTGCTGAAATACCCAGGGAAGAGCCATCAGCCCCACAATCCAGCACTGCCGCATTCCCTACTCTACCTCTCTTCTGGCTCAGCAGCATGCAAGGAAAACCCTCCTGCATCCCTCCGGACCGCTGCTGTAGCCATTGCTGCCATGCAGCATCGCCCCAGGCACGTGTCCTCTGGCTCACCTTGCGTTACCACCTTGCCAAAGACAGGCAGGGTATCCAGTGTGGAGCAGTTCCAGCGGCGGTTGCGGAACTGGTACTGGCACTCCTCGATGGCCAGCTGGGCTCCGCGCCGCACCGAGTCCATCACCTCCAGGTTCCTCTTGCACATCTGTACCTGGCGCTGGATCAAGCCCTTCAGCTTCTCGCAGGTCTCCTCCTCGGAGATGCTCCCCACCGAAGACAGCTTCGCCAGGTACCTGCCGCGACAGCGTGACTGGTTAGGAGGAAAGGGTTGGGAGATGAAGGCCTTGGGTGACACGGTCTAGTGTGAGGTGTCCCTGCCTATGGCGAGGGGTTGGAATCTTAAGGTCCTTTCCATTCTGTGATTCTATGATCTGGGATACCCTGCACTGCAAAAAGGGGTCCTAACCTCTCACCCCCTCCATAGCTGAGACCTGGTGTCCGTCTTAAACCTACCACTCCTGCAGCTCCACACGATGCATTTTTGGCTGGCAGAGAGCAAGCCCAAGGAAAACAACCATCCCTCTGCAGCCTGGTCCCCTGTCTCTCAGCTGCTGGCTCCCCTTTGCCTCTATTGCCTGCAAGGAAGATATTTTCGGCGTTGTCTGAATGTGCCCGGTCAGGTCTCCTGAGTACCGGCACATCCAAGTGCTACTAGGAAAAGCCAGAGGTCTCTGAAGTCAGCCAAAACAAGCAAGACGGGTGCTCGGCTGCCAGCTCCAGCTGCCACACTGCTCCCGCAGCGTGGTGTGTGCTCATCACCGACGAGCATCGCCCTCCAAACCACTTCCCTCCTGGAGCCTGCTTTTAGCTCCCCCAACCCCCCAGCAGGCAAGGATGGCCTCTGGGAGCTGCCAGGTTTCCCATCACTTGGAATTCGAACAGGGCTTGAAGCAGGGAGGACAGAATCAGGAGCCTGCCATAGGCAAAACTGCACACGCTGGGCACCTCCTCCACCAGCCCAGCTTGTGGATGGGACCGTGAGGTCTTTGTGGACCTGGAAAAGACTGGCCCTGTGTGGAGGTGACCACATGCTCTGCTCCCCATAGCCCCATCCTCAGCAGAAGTTGGCACAGAGCTGCTCCTCGGTGTCAGCATTAGGGGCATGAGGGACCTCATCCTTTTGGGGCACGCGTCTTGCAAGCTCTTGGCACCTCCTCACCGAGCTCATGGGCACGATGGTCCCTGTGGCACATTGCAATCACCCAACCCACTGCCCTCTGCGTGTGCCCATGCTTGCCCGTTTCCCAGGTCCATCCTTCTGCCCCAGCCTCTGGATCCCAGAGGGAGCTTAGGATAGACTCAGTCAGCTTATCCACTGGCTCAGCCAGGCTGTTGGGCAGCCCAAGGCCCTCTACAACTCTCTGTGCCCGTGCCAGCACGTGCGTAGCTGAGAGTCCCTCCTTCCCGTGGCTGCTGGCACCCACTTTGAGCGACTTTCTCCTGCCATGGAGAAGGGAGGTCCCCTTCATGGGGCAGGCAAAAACTCACGCTTGCACCCGCTGACCACACCGAGCTTTAACCAGCGTCGGCTCCCGTTGCTGCACCAAGAGATGCGAGTACTGAGCGAAGGCTTTTTGGAAACCTCACTCCTTGACTCTGCATTTCCCAGCCCTACGAGAGCTTGTGGGTTTTTTTGTTTGCTTGGTTTTTCTTTTTTTTTGTTTTTTTTTTTTCCTCCTCCTCCTCCCAAGTTGCGACATCCTGCTCAGGATCCTGCCTTTGAAGCCCTGCTCGCCTCCGAGAAGTGACTGTGCAAAAGTGGCTCCTGCTCCCTGCCTCTTCCCATGTGTCCCAGGAGCCGGATCTGCTGACTCCAGCCACAAAATCAAGTTGTCACAGCCTCTTCCTCCCATTAGCCCTGCCAGCCCGCCCCAGGAGGAGAGAACAGGATTTTCTCTTCTGTGCATCAGCAGAATTATTCACCAAGTTTGGTTTCACGCTTACAACTGGGGGACCGTGGGAGACGGTGAGAAAGCCGGCTTGGCTTGCAGTGTCCGTGGGGAGTCTGCATGGCGAGCTGTCAAAAGCATTCAGCTTTCCTTGTGCGTGGAGATCGCTTGATGCAATGCCTCTCGGACAGCGGGAAGTGGCAGGCTGCCGTGCTTTCAGAGCCAAGTTCTTTCCTAGCCTTTATACCAGCTAAGCATCTCTGCCCAAGCTTGCTGCTCCTCCGAGGGCACAGCCCTGTCTGCAGAGGACCGGCTGCGCAGCTCCGTGATGCACACGGCTGGCTTGGAAACCCCACCGTGGCCAACGCAGGGCTGTCACCTTCCAAGGACATGTAGTGATAGGCCAAGGGGAAGGGCTTTAACCTGCCCGAGGGGAGACTGAGATGAGCTCTTAGGCAGAAGCTCTTCCCTGGGAGGGTGCTGAGGCGCTGGAACAGGGTGCCCAGAGAAGCTGTGGCTGCCCCATCCCTGGCAGTGTTCAAGGGCAGGTTGGACACAGGGGCTTGGAGCAAGCTGCTCTAGTGGAAGGGGTCCCTGTCCATGGCAGGGGTTGGACCTGGATGAGCTTTAAGGTCTCTCCCAACACAAACCAGGCTGGGATCCTATGATTCTGCTTGCCCCCACACCACGCAGTGTCCCTGTCCCTGCAGTGCTGTCCTGGACATGAAGCACAACAACTGCTGTTCCTGCATCTTGCTGCTCTTGGCTGACCCTTGGGAGGATGGTTTGATGCTAGGCAAATCCGGACTGAGACAGCTCCATCCCCTCCCAGGTCAAGCCATCCTTTCAGTGTGAGCATGGGGAAGCTGGCACACGGCAGAGCAGTCAGATTCATCCCAAGACACTGGATCAGCCGATCAGCTTTGAGCCTGGAAGCCAAGAGAACCCGATTCTGCCTCCAGTACCAACCCTTTGTGCTGATCTGGCTTACCCCACCTCCTGCAACTGAAGCAGGATTTATTGTACCAGGGAACCAGCTCCTGCAAAGCAGCAGGGCTGGTCCTGCCGATGAATCAGTGCCTGCTCTGACTGCAGGCACCTTGGCAGGAGAGAGCTGTGCCGCAGGTGTAACAGCCACATTTATATCAGCTCTGCTAGGGAAGGGGCCATCATCTCCTTCTCTAATATACTTCCCAGCTCACTAGGATTCTCCAGGCGATGGGGAGCTATAAATTCAAAGCACACATGAAGAAAAGCATGACAAGAGCCTTTCAAGCCTTTCCAAGTAGATATACCTGATAAGATGCCTCCCCAGCAAGAATTTAATGCTGTTTGGGATGATAAAATGAAGGCCAAGGATGCTTCAAAGATAGGTACAGATCTCCAAAAACAGGTCTGGTAATTTGTTTTGTAAGGCAGGCAAATAAGATGAAGCTATCCAGAACAGTGCTCTGGCCTCTGTCCCCCATGACAGGTCCTCTGTATGCCATCATTCCCCCTCAGCCCTTGTGTGTCTGCCCTTCCTTGGGGATGGAGGAGCCACTTTTGCACAGTCACTTCTCGGAGGCGAGCAGGGCTCCATGTGCCTAAAATGCCATGGCCTCATCACACTCCCAGCTTACTACCAGTCCCCTACATCCCATGAGTACCATCACTGCTTCCCAAGCACACATTTTTGGGGCAGGGGAGGAGCCTCCCATCTTGGTCCCTGGCCCAGGAAGCATCAAGAGGTTGAGTCAAGGATGTAAGGAAGGACCTTAACTGAAGGACCTCAGCTCTGAGGCTTTCACAGGGCATCTCTCCACACCATATCCAGGACACCAGGCAGGAACATCTCACCCCTTTTCCCCTTTCTAGGGCAGCTGAACGGTGAGACAGAAGCTGGGAAACATTCTCTGCCCTCACCAGCACTCAGAGATGCTTCCACCCCACAACTCAGAGTGTTTCTCAGGGCTGCAGAGCCCAGGCAAGGTACCAAACCCACCCGCAGCATCCCACGGTCACCATGGAAACCTGGCTCTAGCACTTCGCCTGGTCCTTATCACGGACCTTGCTCCAAACTTCGTTTTCCTGGACTGAGGTGGTAGAGACCACAGACAAAGCCTTTGTCTACCTGCAGACACAGCAAAACAGGCACAACAGGAGGGAGCCCAGCAGTCCCTGCCCTTTACAAGGTCTCAATGCAGATCTCCAGCCAGAGACATATCACATCTCGATTGTTATGCAGAGCTGTGCAGGGCTCTAGTGTATGCCACAAGCCTCGCATGCAGCCCCAGAACAGCCCTGCTTGTGGACAGATCCCTGCAGATAATGGCACATTTTATCCCCTTTCCAAGATTTGGCAAAGAATATTTCAAGAGGTGAGCTGTTCCCCAAGCTGTTTGTTCAAGTTTTGTCCCCTTGCTTCATCACTCATTTATGTTTCTTTTCTCCTGCCTTTAAATCCAAACAGGTCACTTGCAGAGCAAGCTCCCTTTCAATAGAAGTTATTGATTTAATACAAAACTGATGGGAAGCCCTTCCCTTTCCCCCCCATCCACAGTATATAGACAAAGATTGAAACCATAGAATTTAAGCAGCCACAGTTGATCCACCCTGCAAGATGGCAAATAAGGAAACCTCATATCCAGGGAGCTTTGAATAGGCTGGGGGGAAGCCCTACCTAAAAACGACGCTAATAATTTCAGGAGGAAGAATAACTGATGGAATGACAAGGAGATGTTGGAAAAGTCACAGCAGTTGGCAGATAGAGGCAGAAGGAGAGGGGAGGAGATTCCCTGCCGTGGGAAGGTGTGGGAATTTGAGTCATGGACAAATTCTCAATAGAGGCAGGTCAGGGAAGATGCAGCAGAAATCTCCAGTGTTTCTTTTATGTAAGAAAATGAGTTTCAAATGTGAGAACTCTTGTCTCATGTTGGGAACGTTTTCCTTAAGTCAGACCCAGGCCACTGGCATCACTGGTGAATCACTTATTGATGCTAAGAAGTTGGATGAGCTCAGAAGCTTCACCTTGTTCCACAAACCCTCACCCTACTTGGGACACCTGCCTGGCCAAGGCCACAAAAGGCTTGTCCAAGTCTTACACTGCAAAGATGCCTCAGCTCTGCTCTGAGAGGCAGCCTCTGCAAACATCCTCTCTGCTCATGGAGGAGCAAACTCAGCCTGGATCAGCAGTGCATCTCTGTGCCTCTTGTGAATGGGTGCATGGCCAGCCAGTGACCCAGGGTTACACTTGGGATTGGGATTGCCTTGTGCAGACAGGTTTCTTCTGAGGAAGCAGACAGGCTTGTTTAGGATGGAAGAACCAAAAGTGCATCAAGACAGAGAGGCGCATGCAGAGAGATGCAGATCAGGCACTGCAAGAAGCCATCCTGCAGCTATGGCAAAGGGGATCATCTTTTCCTTGTTGCTTTCCCCTTCCAAGCAGAGAGAAGGCATGGAGAAATGTCCCAGGGTTGTCAGGTCAAAGGATGCTCTAGGAGAGCCCCTGTGCTTTCTCATGGTGTCCTGCACTGGGCTTAGCACCACTCTCCTATGCCAACAAGGCTAGGGTTGTAGGAACCAGCCCCATTCTTGGCGTGGCTCAGCAGCTCTGCCAACTTGGGCATGTTCCTGTCAGGATCTGTGGAGATCTGCGACCTGCAAGCTCACCCTTATCCAGTGGCTCGCTCTGCAGCAGGACATGTCCCTCCCAGAGACCAGGCAACCCCTCCTGGGCATAGATATCCTGCCCTTCCATCCCTTCTTAGTGTAAAACATCATTTACAAA
This sequence comes from Pezoporus occidentalis, assembly GCF_034315485.1. Lineage (NCBI taxonomy): Eukaryota > Metazoa > Chordata > Aves > Psittaciformes > Psittacidae > Pezoporus > Pezoporus occidentalis. The sequence continues at coordinate 97,778 of NW_026914830.1, forward strand.
GTCATCACCTGAGAGCCTGTCTGGTTTCTTCCCTGGAAGGAAAGCATCCCTCTGGCTCAGTCCTACCTGTCACTGTTACTGCACGTCTCACCTCTTGGCTGATACCATGCATTTCACACCCTAACCTTCACCTCTAACTGCCAAAGCAGTCTCCCAGGAGGAGGCAATACCGTGCTCATCATTACCTGCCTACAGCCCTGTGTGTGCAGCTCCACTGCCTGAGCTCGTATCCTGACCCCACACCTTATACCCTGTACCTAACACCATCTGCACCCAGCAAACACACATCTACACATGCACCAGCTACTGGTTGTGGCCTGCCTCCCACCATCACAAGTCTATGGGGACAGTGAGATGGCCTGGCCACTGATCCCAGGCCAGTGCTACTTCTTGGCTTTATGAGCATCCAGGGCAACATCTCCACTTTGTGGTGGGGAAGATCCTGAGAGAAGCATCCACATTGGAAATCTGCTTTGGAAGAAGCCTTCCAATACCTGAAGGGGGCTACAAGGATGCTGGAGAGGGGCTCTTCATCAGGGACTGTAGTGACAGGACAAGGGTGATGGGTTCAGACTGAAACAGGGGAAGTTCAGGTTGGAGATAAGGAAGAAGCTCTTTACTGTGAGGGTGCTGAGGCACTGGAATGGGTTGCCCAGGGAGGTCGTGAATGCTCCATCCCTGGTGGTGTTCAAGGTCAGGTTGGACAGAGCCTTGGGTGAGATGGTTTAGTGTGAGGTGTCCCTGCCCATGGCAGGGGGTTGGAACTGGATGATCTTAAGGTCCTTTCCAACCCAAACCATTCCGTGACTCTATGTGTAGGAAATACCCTTTACTGCATCTCCCTTTGTAAGTCAATAGAAGGTACTCCTGAGCTTGAGAACAAGAGCAGCGCCTTGTGACAAGAGGAGACAAGCACAAGCCATTGGGCTGAACTGTGGGAATTCCCCTTCTGCAGTGCTTCAGGCTAGACCTGCTTGGAGAAAATCCGATGAGTTTATAGTTTTGATCAGAACCTGCAAATGTGTGGTGAGAGGAGCCTTCTGCAGGGTTAGTTTGATCTCACCCAACTTGCAACAGACCCCAGGCTGCTCTCCAGAGACTCAATTCATTTTTAACCCCAAGTGATTTCATGAGAGCACAATGCTGGCTCCAGTTCTGCAGAGCAAGATGGATCCTGCACAGCACCTTCACTGCGGCAGCATCCTGTGGGGATGCTGCTGGGGGTCACCCACAGGCATGGGGCTGGAGCCAACCAAGGTTCCCTGCGCTTTGTACCGTGCCAGCAGGCTCGGATGAATGGGATTTTTGGGGATTCAGAAAACTTTCAAGCTTTAAGGCAATAAAATCAAGTATTGGAAGAGCCAGCGTGGCTGGGAATACAGGAGAGCCCTTGGAAGCTGTCAACCTCCAGGACTGCTCAGCAATTTCATCATTTTAAGGAAGCCCAAATAAATGGCTGTAATGCATTTCTCTCCATCCACAGGGATAAATTAATAGAGCGGACAGTAGCTCCCAGGAGAGTAACATAAACGCTGCTTTGGCTTCAATGCAAAAGTCCAGTTCTGACTCACAGAGCCATAGAGAGCCACTGCAAGGAGGAGATCAGCTTCTTGCTGTTGCTCATGTTTGGAGCTGATCCTCTTCTGCACAACCTGGGGTGCACAGCGGTTTTATCTCGCTCCTGTCCATCCTACCTATAAGGCTCTGCTGCAATAGTTGGGCTGTAGTTTCCATTGTTTCCTTAGGAAAAGGCAAAAATGCCTGTTGGTGCTGAGGAGCAGTGAGCACAGGTCCTTCCAATGCCATCCAGTCTTCCTTCCTCACAGGACCAGTGCTCACAGACAAGCCAAACTGGTGGCAAGTCCTGCACCAAGAGGCAGAGGGTTCTTGCCTCTGTGGGGTGGAGCCCTTAAAGCCAGTCTGTTCTCATTGCTGGGCTAAAATCAGCTGGTTTTGCCCAAAGTGGCAAGACTTATGAATAAGTAAATGTAATTCCAATGGGGGCTGCTGGCTTCGCCCTCCCTCCCCTCACCCTCAGGGGATGGGTGTCACTGGTTGCACGCACTGACCCTGCAGGATGGAGCAATGCAAAGGAGCCCTGGGCACCCCAGAAGCAGAGAGCTGCTCATCCAACCCACAGCAGCCCTCAAAGCAAGGGACGTTCTGCATCACATCCAATCGGTGCAACCCACCATCCCATCTGCCAGGGCAGGCACCACCTTCCGCATCAAAACCCAAGAGTATCGGGTTGGGCAGAAGCAGTTTTGCCCTGGAGATTGCTGCATTGACCGAACCAGCACCTCCAGAGACAGCATCCACTGGGAAAACGCTGGACTGGTTCCTTGCCAAGTGGAAAATGGGAGGGTCACAGCGACAATGCAAAGAATCTTGTGCAGATGAAACTCAGCCAGGCTCGAGGCGAAGCTGGCGAGGATCACCTTAAAGAAAGAACCAAGTCTGGTTTAAAACCAGAGGGGTGCAAGCGTAGGACCCAGGCATGCTTCTTCCCAAATCCTCCACATTGCACAACCACCCAACCCAGCACAAAATGAGCGTTCGGGCTGCTCTTGCGACATTCCCACTGCAAAGCTGGCAGGGACGAGCACGGAGAATCAGGCCCCGTGTTTGCAAAAGCACCTTGTGGTGTTCAGATGAAAGGGGGGGACAGGGAAATCCTCCCTCTCAAAAGGGGTTACTATGAGAGCGCAGCTGCTTAGCCAGGCTTGTTTGGACGCTTGCAAGGTCTCCACGCTTTCCCAGAGTGCTCAAATTCAGCTTTTTTAAAGGGGTTTAAAAGCCCATCTGTGCTCCTGGCCCCTTAAGCCAAGTCTCAAGCCCAGACGGAGGTTTTAAACCCCTCTAAATAGGGGGTAGAGGGAGCTGCTGGTGGCACACGCTGCTCCGCAATGGCATAACCGCGTCTTGGGCTACCCAGCGTGCATATGGAAAGCATCCTCCAAAGCCAGTTTTAGCTGCAAGAAAACAAGGGAGAGGCTACAGTGATACCCAGATAGCTCAATAACCTGGGTCCTACTCATTAAAGACCCCTGTCCTGTTGTACCCCATGCTTTCCAGGCATGGGGTTTGACTCTCCTCATTCAAACCACCCCAACAGCTACAGATTGCAGCGGCCCCAGTGCCACGTGCAGTTAGCGGATGCCTCCATCCACAGCACATTTTCTAGTTCACCTCTTCAGGTGGACTTCCCTCCCTCCAAAACAGGTAACTAAATGACTAAATAACTAACTAAATGACTCAATAACTAACTAAATGACTGCTTGCCCCTTACTTCCTACTAAAACTGGAGCCCAAGTGCTTCAGAGAGGTGTTCCTTTGGCCGAAACCTTCTACCTAACAGCATCCCCAGCACTGAGATGGTTTTGAAAGGACATGCTTTAGTTCCACTGCATCACTGCATGCGCAGGTTCAAAAGCTGAATCAAGCCTGTGAAATGTGGGTTGCTTTGGAAGTAACTTGGCTATTTCCCCTCTATAAAACACGTCCCTGGATTCCTCCAGAGGTAAAGCAGAAGCTAGAAGTACCTTCCCATGCACGATCAGCTCGGATGTAAAAGGCACTTACTACAGCCCTTTATTTAAGTCTACAATTCCATGCCTGAAGAGGCAGGAGGAAAAGCTTTGAAACTCTGAGCCTCCAAAGGCAGGAGGAAGGCGAGAATGGGGCGCAGAGCATCCCTTCCGAGCTGGAGAACAGCAGCTTTCTGGATCGGCAGCAAGCCAAGCAGCAACTCCCCAACCTCAAGACACTGAGGAAACACAGTTGGTTCCTAACCAGGGAGAAAGGAGCTTGGTCTGTTTAGCCAAAAGATTTGGCAAAGTCCCGTCCAGCTCAATGGGTAGCAGAGCGATCCCTCTGACACCCACCCCGTCTCCCTTTACACGGGATGGGGCAGCTCAGAGAACACCGCTTGCAGAGCCAGAGCAAGCCCTTCCCCACAAAGCCAGGCTTACACAAGACCCCTTCAGCTCGAGTGTTGCAAGCAGCGTCTCTCGGCAGCGCTGGGGATGCGAGTCCGGACAGGTCAGAAGCAGCTTTTTTTTTGGGGGGGGCAGTTAGGAAAGAACAGGGGGAAAGAAAAGACAGAACTGAGCTTAATCACTAATCCAGCAGGTTTCTGGCAAAGCAAACTTCACCGCGGCTGCCACCCGGCACACACACCTATGAGCAGAAGTATGTGCTGGTGAGGTGTGGGTTGGCAGCGCCCGGGCAGGGCAGAGCCCACATGCGTGAGGCTTCGCGAAGACCTACGAGGCACGCTCATTCCTCGAATATCTGATAACTCCTGGGATCCTTCTAACCCTGTTTATTGCCTCCGGCAGCCTTTGTTTCTGATGCGAGAAGATAAACAATGGGAATTGTCTTAATCCTAAAGGCAAAGAATAAAAAGCGCCGAGCAGGGGATGATCCTTTCATCCCGATACTTTTGCAGCATCGAATCAAGTGGACCCCCTTCCTTTCAATTGCACTGAGATGTGTCTGCTTTTCCTCCCCTGTTGGCAGGAACGAGCCCCCCGCGCCCACCCCGCACCTCGCCAGCACGGACGGCTGCACACAGACCTCCCCGGCTATTGCCATGATCCACTCCTCCACCTCGGCTTCCCAAACATGATCCCAGCTGCGTGCAGCACTGGGGACCAGGGGGTCCCAGCTCTGCGCATCCGCTTGTCCACCTCACTCATGAACCCCCCCCCCCCTCCCAATGCCAATCCTGGGGCAGCCGAGCCTGCTCCTCTCCAAGGATCTCCCACCATCCCGCAGGGCTTCTTTTCCCTGCAGGAAAAACACTTCCCACAGTTCCCAATATACCTTCACCCGCAGCATGACAGCTTAAAAGACCACCTTGATATAGCTGCTATGATCCACCCACCGCTTGCCGGAGACGCGTGGCATGCAAGTCGCTCCATCTGGCAAAGGAGGAGGGGAGGAGGACAAAGTGCTAACGCATCCCAGGCGGCAACCGATGGGAGAGCACCTTTTCCCACGGGTAGGACACTTGGAGAACCCCGCTGACCTGGCGCTTTCCCTGGGCGTAGGGAGCATCCTCCAAAACCCACCCACATCCTGCAGCTTCCAGCGAGGCAAATCGAAAAGGCAGGAGAGTCGGGAGCTGTATCTGGGTACGGAGAGGACTCCTTGTGCGGGGGATGCACTTGTGGGGCCATGCCTACCTGGGCACAAGCCACTCGGGATCTCTCATGCCAGCAGCCCCTGGCATTACGTTCCCTCACTGACAAGAGGCCGGGGAGGTGAGATGGAAGTGGCCCATGTTCTCAGCCCCAGAGCGGGTCTGCTGGGTGCATGCACCGGGAACTAATCATTTCCCAGCAGATGGGTGCAGGCGAAGCACCATCTCCCACCAGAGCAGCTTAATTAGGAGGAACCAGTGCCTTCGCTCGGAGCTAGGTGGGAAGGGGCTGCCATGCTCCATCCCCTCTGCCCCGGGGGGGGGGGGTGTCTCCCAGAAGACAGTCCCACCGCCTTGGCAAACACGCAGGAATTTTCCAGAACGATTTCCGCCCCTGTTTACCTTACCCATGATTTCAGTGTTTGTTCAGTGGGTTCCCAATGTCACCGTGCCACAGCCCCCCACCACTGCGCTCCCCTCCGGGAATGGGCTCCGAGGTATGGGCAGCCCTTCCCACCGCCGATCCGTGGGGCCAGCGTCAGCCCTGCCAAACCCTGCCCTGCACCGCTGGCCCTCGCGCAGCACCTCACCAGCCCCCAGGCCCTGCTCTGACCCGATGCCCCGACCTCCGTCCTCCCCCGGCGTGGTCCAGGCTCATGACTTGAGGATAAAAAGGGGACGGGGACTCGAGAACCAGCCCCTGTCTATCCAGCCTGGAGAACATCCCGTATCCGAGCATCGCTGCAGCCCACCGGCCCGGGGATGCGGCTCCGAGCCTCACCGCCACCGGGACGGCGGGTACCGGCGCGACGGGGATGGAAGCCTGCTGCCCCACCGGGTACCACCGAACAGCATCCTCGGGATGGGGGGGGGTGGTGCGTCTCGCCACGGAGCTGCCCGAGCCTGCCGGCACCTGCCCCGGGGCAGCAACAAGTGGCGGTGGCTGCGGTTCCCCCCCTCGCCCCGCGGCTACTCACAGCCAGTTGCTGGCGTTGGCCGAGAAGGTGGCGAGGATGATGAGCAGCAAGGAGCGCAGGAAATACTCCGGGCTCATCCTGGAGGGCGGCAGGGACAGACCGAGCGCGCCGGCGGCGGCGGCAGCCCCCCCGGTCCGTCCGCCGGGGCCGGGGCAGCCGCCGCCGCAGGTGGGAGCGGGGCAGGAGGAGCAACAGCAGCGGCGGCGGCGGCGGCAGCAGCGCTGCCCGGTGGATGCGCCCGCAGCGACCGCCGAGCCCGACTGTCAGCGGGGCCGGCCAATCCCGGGAGGGAGCGGCGGGACGGGGCGGGACGGGGGCGGGTGCAGCCCCGGGGGCCGCCCCGACCCCGCCGCCGCCTGGGCGGGACCGGCCGTCGGGGACACCCCCGGAGGCGGGACGGTAGCGGGGAGGGCATCGGGGGGGGGTGGGGGGGTTTGGCGGCGGCCCCGGCCCGCTGCAAGGGTTCGGTGGGTGCGTGCGGTCGGGGCACGGCTGGGGCTCGTATCCCTGAGGGTGCAGGGGGAGAAGGGGCCATGCGGAGGAGGAGGGGGGGTCCTCTCGCGTTTGATGGTCACAGAGTGGTTTGGGTTGGAAGGGACCTGAAAGCTCATCCAGTTCCACCCCCTGCCACGGGCACCTTCCGCTGGAGCAGGTTGCTCCAAGCCCCGTCTTGAACTTTGGGTGCTTTGAGGGTAATGGAAAAGCAGAGCCTGCAGGATGGGTCTGTGGGTTTCCATATTGCTGGGAGTGTCACCCCCAAGACTGCCTTCCCCATAACCACTGCCGTTCTACCGGGACAGGTTTCCTAAAGCCCAGTTTCTGAGGATTCACCATAGTTTTGCCAAGTTTTGGCACTTGAAAACTGGCAAACAAGGAGAGACTTCTGGGAGGTTTCTGTCAGGAGGGGATAGAAGCCAGAGCTGAGGTTGCAAATCTCCGCAGTGTCTTCACAGGGCTGCCCCCATGGAGTGCTCTGGTGATGATGGGCTGATGCTCTGGTGATGGGCTCTGGGTGATGCTTGACCAAGCATAGAGGCTTAAATCCGCCTCTGAAATCTCCTGGAAAGGCCAATCCTTGGGAATCCCAGGAGCTCCCAGCAGCACATCGTGTCCACCCTGGAGGCTGAGAGTGGCAGCAGGGACCCCATCTCCTCCCCCTTTGCCATACCTCCTCCATCTATCCCCAGCTGCCCATGTGGGCACAAATGACTTAATTTAAAGCCAGGAGCAACACGAGATGGCCTCTTGGTGTGAAATCCAAGATCCCAGGCAGCCAAATCTCCTCCCGACAATGTTGTTAGTTAGGTCTATTACTAAAACCTCTTGCTACCATCTCTAAAATCTTGCCAAGCTGGTTTGGAGCTATTCAAAATACCCTTTTGTCTTTTCAATTCCATTTGCCTGCTCTCAGTGTAGCCAGGACACACTTATTCAAAGCACGGCAACTCGCACCGGGCTGCACACATGCCTGTCTAAGTGTATTACACCTACTTTAAAATCTCTGCATTAGTTCCCTGTCAAAGCGAGGATTTAATTTCAAAGTGCTTTGACTTATATTCCAGCTCCTGACAGGCGGCAGCCCACCCTCACCTAGTCATTCATCTGGCTTTCACGTCCTTGCTGATTATCCTGGTTGAAAGCGGGATGCTGGCTGCTTTGCTGGTGAATCGGAGGTTGTTGCTGGGAGCCCCGACTGGGTAATTCAGTGCAACTGGAGCTGATTAATCTGGCTCATCGCTTGAGACAAAGCCGTGGCCTTCCTCCGGCTCCTAATCGCTCTGGGTGTTGAGTGAAGTCGTCAGGAAGGCAAGAGCTAATTGAAAGGCTCAGGGGAATAAGAGGTTAGAGGGCTGTGGCTGGCTGGCCAGAGCCATGTGGATCGTAGAATCATAGGATAGTCAGGGTTGGAAAGGACCTTAAGATCATCCAGTTCCAACCCCCCTGCCATGGGCAGGGACACCCCACACTAAATCCATGGATACATGCGAATATGATAGTTTTTGGGCATCACATGTGTTTTTTCCCCTCACCAAGGGGAAACACCAGAGTGTTCAACAGAAGTCAGAGCTTGGGCATGGACCTGGGTTTCTGCATGGGTCCCCAGGGTACCTTGGCTGGTGTGGACATCTGCATCCCATGGAGCATCCCTGGTCGAGATGCTCCTGATGCCAGGGCTGGCAGTGCTGCTGGCAGGGTGAGGGCACCCTATGGCTCTTGTCAGGGTAGCTGTCATGGAAGACCTTCGTGAGATCCCATAGTTTGATTTCCCACAGCCTTTTGTATGGGCCCTGTGTGCTCCAGGTGATGTGAGATGCTTCTCTGCCCCATGGTGTCCCCTCCAGCACCTAGCTCCAGACTCATTTTGCTGGCCCTGCATTAAGGGTGGTAGGTTAGGTGGGTTGAGGAGGTGTTTAGGAAGGCAGATCCCTGCTTATTCTGTTCCTCTCCCTGCTAGCAGCAGCAGAAGTTGCCGTCACTTGGCCCCAGCATCCCTGCAGATGTGTTTCTCCTGGGTTTGCTTCCTCCTCCCTTTCACCTCCCACCTTCTGCCCATAACACACCTTGACACCTCTCCTGGCCTGGGCGAGGAGCTGTAGAGCATGTCCACCCCTTTCTGCAGCAGATTCAAGCCACTGACTGCAGCTCAGCAGGTAGAGGAGAGGGGAACAACCCCACTTACCCAGCAGGAAGGGGGGACCTGCATAGGGCGTGAATGCCAGGCTATTTCCAGGAGTCACAGCGTGGGATCACATCCATAGGATGCGTTGGGACTGAGGTGTCCGTGGGGGGGCTGGGTTGAGCCCCATGCTGGAGGGAAGGCAGATGCAGACACATCTGGAGTGAGTCACCCTGAAGGGAAGTGCAGTGTGAGCTGTCTGTGGAGATGATAACAGTGCAGCAGGGCAGGAGGGGTGTTTATTTTACTGCCTCTGCTGTGGAGGAGATGATGAGTGTGAACGGACACAATATGGAAAAGGACACTCACCAGGAGAGGGGGTCCCTTGGCCATTTCAAAGATGCCCATGAAACACAGCTCAACCAGTACCTGCAGCTGAGGCGCTTTCTGTGAGCTCCATTCTTTTGGCTTCTCATTCAGAAGCTCTAAAGACTTCAAAGTGTGGTTGATTTGGACGAGAGGAAAGCCCACATACAGGAGGGCATTACCAGGTGCCCTGGGCTTGTGCACCCTGCACAGTGGGGTCCCTCCTCTGCCACCCTCTGAGGGCAACAACCAGGGACAAAGAGCCCTTGGCACCCCCAGTGGGCTCGGAGCTCATCACTCTATTAGTGCCCATGTGTTGCTTTAATAAACATCAAACCCCCATTTGATAATAAGGCTCCCTTTGATGTCTAAGTATCTCAGTGGAGGGGAAGAGGAATAAAACACACCCGAGGAGTGTTTCACAGGCTTGCCCAGGTGCTGCTTTATTCAAAGGCTACAGAGAAATTACCATCACTATATCACAGGCGAGGGAAAGGTCCCAGTGGTGGCAGCAGGAAGGAGACTTCCAGCGCTGAGACCATTGTGAAAGCTTACAAAGGTGTACCAGAACCTGGATTCAAGTGATGTAAATACAATTATGCTGAAGCATAAGTGCGGACAGGTTGCACTCTTGCTCAGTCCCTAGATGTGACCAGGGCTATTAGTCACAGCGGTGTGGGGGATATTTTATAGGTTCTTTTTGACTTTCTGATGCCCCTGGGGCTTACCAAAGGGGACTGAGAGTGGGGTAGTCTGCAGTCGGGACTGCGGTCTGAGCCACACGATGGGGAGAAGGGCTGTGAGAAAGAGGGAGGCAAAACTCAGTGGTGAATCTGAGGCTGTGGGGGTTGACGCTGAATAGAAACGAATTCAGTTTAGGACTGAATGGACCATAAATATCGGACACTTAACAACAGTGCGTGTATTAATCCTGTCCTGGAGAAAGGAGAAGCTGTTCTGGGAGCCTCCGTCCCAGAAAACACAGGACAATTGTACTCCTTTATAGAAACCTGTGGTTTTTCTGATGAAATTTATTTCAACCTATCCAAACATCTCAGCGCGGCGCTGATGACTGCTCAGAGAAGGTGCTGTACAGGGGTGCCGTTCACAAACAGAAGCAGCTTTGCAAAGATGAAAATTGCTCTGACAAAAGAACTGTGTCCAGCCCATTCTAAACAGAAGGCGAGCGGCTGCTGTAACCCGTGCTCACCTGGCTGACTAAACACAGCACGATGGGCACTGGAAAGTCAGGATGGTCCTTTCTGAGCTGCAGTGGGAAGCCTTTAGCTCCCTGTGGATTGCAGAGCACTTCAGCCTGTGTGCTTGGGGATGTGTATTTACCTGTGTTACTGTTCAGAATCACAGGCACAGGCGTTCAGTCCTAACAAGCTGCTGTGCCATCACCTGCAATCCGGTGCCAAGGCTGGAAAAGTTCACTCCTCTGGGTTCATTGTCAAATAGGGCATTGAAAAATCCAAGCAGAGTAGCTTGGGATCTAAGGTTTTTGCTTCTGGATGTTGTCTCTGAACACACCATGGAAGTTTCTATGGTGACTTTGTGGGCGCTGTCCATACAGGAGCTTAAGAGCATCCCTGGATGCTTTCAAACTATACCATTGCAGAAAGAGACAAGTTTACCACCAGCTAAATATATCCTCTTTCGCAGGGATGTGGATGAATTGTCCTGTCCTGTAGTATCTTACAGGAGGTTGTGTCACGGTTCCAGGCTCTGGGGTTTGAAACGCATCACAACTGACTTTACCACTCGGTTTTGCTGCCAAAACAACTCCTGATGCAGGTGCCAGACCAGTGGTCATGAACAGGGGTGCACATGCAGCGAGCCTGTGCTGGAGTGACAGCCAGTGACTGCAACCTTTGCCCTACTCACCCTGCCCCAGCCGGATACATAACACCCCGACCCACTCCTCTGCAGTGCTTATTATACCTCCAGGCATCCAGGAGCACTGGGACTTCATCCCCCATCACGGGGGAGCCACGCTCAGCCGAGCAGGGTGGGAGAAAGGGATGGTGGCCACCAGGACTTCAATGCTGGTGATGGCCAAGAAGGGACAAACACCTCTGACCATTCGTGTCCTGTGATGGTGTTGTCTTCACGTTCAGCACGTTGCAGATAAGACCTATTCGGGCACCCGGTGGTGTTATCAATGCAAAGATCCTCGGCTTCAGTGATACCCACATGTCTCTTTCTATGTTCTCAGAGCAGGCTGTGAGACTTGTCTTGCTTTAGCTCCCTCCTGGCATCACCCACCCTGTTAGTCCTCTTGTCAGTATAGTTTCAGCCCACCCAGCTTGCACCCCTGCAGGCAGTGGCTGGAGTTCAAGGGAGGTCTTACCCCAAGGAATGGGATAGAGGAGGCAGCTTTGCTTTCGGCTTAGCTATATGGTTCCTAGCAGGTCTATACCATTCAACTCTCTGTGCCATCATTCCCTGGCCTGTTCTGTTCAGTCATGCAGAGATAGCCTTTTGGGGATCCAAACCCAGAGGTGGGAAGGAACAGAAAAATATCAAGGAAAAGATCGATGCTGATCAGGATATTGGATCTACCCATGGTGAATAAAATGCTGCTGGAGCAAATCCTTCCCAATGTCTGTGCTGAACCATCTCTTCTATTGGCTTCAAGCACAATGTGCATCCACAAAGCGCAGGAAACAGGAACCTGAGATACGAGCAGCATCTTCTGGAGAGCTGGTCCTGTGCTTAATGGGACCTCTCAGGTGCACTTGGAGCACGGTGCTGTCTGTGGCTTTACAGCTTCTTCATGGGGTGGCTGACGAAGGTGCATGGATAGGGCATTGTTTCCTGGCTGGGAGGCAGATGTGGGCTTAGGGAGATAACCAAGGGACAGGCTCCTGCACTTAGACCAACCTTGAGTCCACTGCTCTGCCGAAATGCAATTGATAATTGAATCTGATTCCATATCCAAATCCTTGTTTCTCCCAAAACACATCAGGAATGGAGCTCGCACAGCAGCATTGGGCTGTCTGGGGCCCTTCAGTTTAATCTTCTCTTGTAGTGGGAAACTGCTTATTTTAAGTAATGTTCTCTTCAGAAATGACTAATTAAACAACAGAGCAGGAAATGTAAGAGACAGTGAAATCCCCTCAGCTGCCCAGCACTTTTCTATATCAATATGGTGGTAAAATGATGAAAACAAAACCTTTTGGAGACAAAGGCGAGGGACAGACCTGACGACGCAGCAGTGAAAAATCTGTACTTTGTGATAATAAAGCGAAACCACCATGTTTATCCTCTGTCTTGGAGGATTTGGTGCAATTATTCTTTAGGAAGGGAGGGAAGCCACGTAGAAATCAGAATAGCCTGGATTTTTTTGCTGAAATATTTGTACAAATCAGGTTATTCAACTACAGCAAAGGACTTCTTTGGGGCTGTTGCTGCTGAAATTATCCTGCAAAACTGGAAGGACCGTAAATGCTTGGCCTTAATAGCTAGCTCCATACAATGCAAACCTAATCAGTGAAGCTTGAAATGTCTGTGGCAGGGAAGAAAGGCAGAGTTTTATGGCTCTGCGGAGGTGTACAGAGGACGGGGCACAAAAAGCCGCTTAACGCACACGGAGGAGAGCAACCTCTGATCTCCGTCTGCCGAAAGTCACTTTGTGCTCAGGGACAACGGGGTGGATTTTCCACGCTGACACGAGATGCCTTTTGCTTGCGTTACCCCCTTTTGCCCCCGACCCCCAGCCAGGCTGCACGCTGTGGGGCAGGGACCCACAGAAACCATCCCAGCAATCCGGGTGAGAATTAGGGTCGCACCGTCTAACTTTCGGTTTTGCCTCCAGCAAAGGCTAAAAATGTTCCACATCACTTAGAGGTGTCAGGTTATTTGGCCGTGGGCTGGGAGCAGCCCTCAGAACATCTCGGTTACACATTACCCTGAATATCTCAGCAAATGACTTGCAGCTAATTGAAATAAAGGAAACGCGGCGGCTCGGTTTACCCGCTGGACTGTATATAGCAACGCAACCGCTGCGTTCTGCATCGATCATAAATCAGGATTTATTATCCCACCTGGCAAATATTGACTTCATTTTTTTCTCCCCCCCCCCCACCTCGGTCTGTACTTCCTCCTCCCGTCAATATAGCAGTGTTCATCCCAACTAAAGTCAATAGTTTCTTACTAACATTTCAGGTCTGGAAGTGCAGAGCCTCAGACTCAGACCCTGGATCCCCAAGCCTCTGCTCAGTGGTTTTCAACCTGCTTCGGTTTGCTGAGTCTCAAAACTTCTCCTGTGGCAATGCAGCCCCTTCTAAGCCAACTGTACTGATAACAGGCTCCAGGTTGATGAGTTACTTGCTGTGGACCCCGCATAAGTAGGGATTTGCTGATCAGAGGTTCAAAAGTGCAGATCCGAGAGATACAGGGGAGACAGTCAATCAGTTAGACGTGAATAGTTCCGCATATTGAATTTAGAGGGGCTTCTGGGCCATGGGGCAGATGTGATCCAGAAAACCTCCTAACAGAAACCACCAAGAATGGGACTGTTGAGGTGAGCAGTAGCTGTGGGTGCTGGCATATATTTGACCTATGAATATGCATATATACATATGTATATATGTCTGTGAATTCGGCTTGAAGTCAGGAAAACACTGCCTGGGTCAGGGATGGAAAATCAGCCCCACACTGGCAGTGCCACATCCATCGCTTGTGCCCTGCTCAGGGGGAAGTCTGCAGCGCTGGGGTTTCTCCAGAGCAGAACAAAGAGATGGGTTGTAAATACCACAGAGCCAGGGAAATGGGGGAAATGCAGAGGGGCTCAGACACAGGAAATTTGGGGAGGAGATGGGATCAGAAAGGCACATGTTCACTGTCTCACTCAGGTTAGCGAGAAAGACTGAAAAGCCTGGAGGAACGAGAAACTCCACATGGAGGACAAGCCGTGGGCAGGTGGAAGGAGCCAGGGTGCCTTGGAAAAGGCTGAATATCAGATGGAGAAGGGATTAAAAATGATGGATTTTGTTGTCCATGTACCTATGTTTCTTGTACTCAGCAATGAGGTGGTGGTGGATAGTGGAGCAACATCTCATCTCCCTGATGGGTAATTCCTGGGGGGGTTTGGGCAAAGTCAAGTGGAGGGATGGCTGCTAGGGGATGAGGAGGAGCTAAGCACTGTTTCTAGGGCTGCTAGACCCAATGTCCTCTCCCATCCAAGGGATAGCACTTGGACTTTGTGCCCTGGACACATGGAGAGTACTGTGGGCTACTGGGATTACAGTGTCCAAGGGTGGACCACTGAGTGCTGAGATGCAGGAGCCCTGCCAGGATGGCGTTAGTGAGGCAGACACAGAAGTACAGTGCTCTCGAGTCACAGATGATGAGGAAGAGATGCCACAGGTGGAAAGGCAGGAGATGGAGGATGCCGGGCTTCCCATCACTCCTGGTGTCTGGATAAGCAGTGTCTTAGAGAAAAGGGATGTTACAAGTATAGGAGCTCCCTAACACTTCTGAGGAAGATACTCAGCATCAAGGGAGATATCCTAGGTCAGGACCCTTCAGGCAGTAAATGATCAGGATACTGAAGCTGGGAGGTTGGCTGTGTTCCTCCTCTCAAGGGTTTCTTCAGTGTTCTCTAAGCTTTGGATGCCAATGGGCATCTCCTATTACTTTTCTGGGGGGGGGAGAAATAGCAGAACCCATGTAGGAAAGGAAGGCCTTTGGCATGCTGAGGCTTTGGGAATGCCATGCTGAGATGTGTAACACATTATAGTGGTGTCTGCAACAGCTGAGAGCCTGGAGGGCATCTCTGGACCCCTTTGAGATCCTCGGACAGGTCCTTTGCTGTGATTTGCAGGATGCATCACCCCACAAAGGACAGATCCCCAGCACACTGTGGGGAGCTCATGCGTGGCCAAGGGTTCAACACATCTTCCTTCAGTGTAACCACCTGTAAAATGTAAGATAACCAGCCAGGGTCCCTTCTTAACCCATGGAGGAATGGTGGCCTCTCCAGTGTGTGTTCACCCCATCCCTCCTCAGTGGGTCGTTCTTGCAGAGCCTGTGTCAGCGCTTGGCAAAGCTGTAGAGAAGCCCATTGGAGTTCCCAAGGTTGGGCTCTCTTTGGGGTGAGTGGGTGAGATGAATTCGTTCCTGGCAGCCCATGTGAGGACTCAGAGCTGATATTTGTGAGCAGCTTGCTGATTCGAGGCGTTTTCCCCCCTGTGTGTCTGAAGGGGAAATTACAGCAGCAAGTTCAGGCTACCCAGGCCCACAGAGCTGCTGTCACAGATGCTAGAATTCATAAGCACAGCCGTGGGTGACTCGTGGGTCTCAAAGGACTCCCAGCTGTAAATGCTGACATTGATACACGGGTCATCTTCCATCCTCGAAACACTGTACAAAGTGACAGGCTTCATACAGCCCCAAATGTTGCATGAGTCAGGAAATACCTTGGGGCACGTCTGGCATCGAGGGAAAGCCAAAGGGAAGATGTTTAACCATCTCTCTGGCTTTCTACCAAGCTGAGATGAGCAGCACAGAGTGGCCAGTGTGCGTGGACCCAGGCCTGCTGAAATGAGTACAAAAATACTCAAAAGTTTGATTTTCTTTTTGCCCTTCCCAAAGTGCATTTTTGGGTAATTTCTTAGTTTTTTTAGAGTATTTATTTCTGCGGCTTGGGAAAAGTCCTAGTTTTCAAGAAAATTGGGAAATATTTAGAGCTCTGATTTCCAAGCAGTTCCTCTCAGAGGTGCAGGAGAGGATGGCAAGAGCCTCACAGTGAATGAGAGCAGAGCCTGGAGCATCCTTGTCAGTGGACGCTGGTGCTAAGTGTACGATGGCACCCAGTTTGGGAATCCCAATTTAGAAAGAAACTGAAACACAGCATTTTTAAGGATCTGGCTCAATCCCAGCATATTCAAGCATCTTCCCAGGGTGTCCCACCATCTCTTAGAGCTCCTATGGTCATCTGCTGTAGCACCATTTCGAACCCAACTGTGGGTCTGTCCTCCCACCCAAGGAAACACCACACTGATTCAACACTGTTCTTCCCTCTTGAGCAACGCAGGGCAGTTTGCATTGCTTGCTCTACCAGGATATATGGAAACATGAAGCTGTGGAACAATTAGGGTTGCTTAAGAGAATCGGTCAGCAAAACAAACATGAAATGTTTAGGAGAGCAGGAGCAGCTATGTCCCATGGTGCACACAGCTAACAGGGAGCCTGACCTACTGTGTTACCAGGACTAAACACAACCTTCATCCATAGATGCTGCAAGGAAAACAAGTTTCTCTGCTGCCCCGTGGTGATGCTATGGATGGGGGCCCATGGAACTGGAACTGTTGAGGAAGACCAAGTTGAGTAATGCTGAGTGCTACATCCAATGTGGTGAGGAGGTATCTTTCTAGCTTCACAGCCTGGACAGCTGTAACTCATCTCTTCATCTGCAGGCAGCAGCTGCCAGAAATTCCACTTAATCCTCCCAACCCTCTCAAACCCTTCATAAGAGGCAGGGGAGGCATTACAAACTCTGGTACCTGTGGCTGGTTTTAGCATTGTCCTGCTTGGCCAAGCCATCCTAGTCCACCAACTGAAGAGGGAGAAGTGAGGGTGGTGAGGCACTGGAACAGGTTACCCAAAGAAGTGGTAAGTGCTCCATCCCTGGCAGTGTTCAAGGCCAGGTTGGACAGAGCCTTGGGTGATATGGTCTAGTGTGAGGTGTCCCTGCCCATGGCAGGGCGTTGGAACTGGATGATCTTAAAGTCCTTTCCAACCCAGACCATTCTATGATTCCATGAGTGGGAATATCCTGCTCAACCTGGTGGACCAACCATTCCCTAGAGGAAAACCTCACCTTGGTGGAGGCTGGAGCTCAATACGGGGCAGAAGCAGCATCACTAAATCTTAGAGGGCTTCTTTGTGCATCCCAGGTTTAACGATGCTGACACCCAGCACAGGACCGCTGAGGAATGGCAGAGGCACGAGTTCATGGTGACCATGCCAAGGGCGAGCGTGTCCGGCTCATTGTGGTGGCCAAGCACACGCTGGCTGGGACACGCCACTAGAGGGGGACACAGCCACGTGTAACGTGGCCACTGGCCACCAGCGTGGACCTGTGGGGCAGACTCAGTGGCCCAGTGACCTGATGGCCAGTGTAAGCCATTGCTGTCTTAGACCTTCTGGACCTCTACTGCCCATGGTCATACCCAGCCGTAGGAAGGCAACGTGCAGGTAAAGCTCTCTGGCCCTTTGGTTGACGGTGAAGCCAATGGCTGTGGTGTGGGATGGGGTGGACTTTGCTCTTCACTCTTCCTGCTTGTCGTTGGTGTGACCCTGGAGGTTGGTTGGCATTTTCCAGGTCTTAAAATGCTGAAACCATGCATTGGGTCTGCTCAGTGTGTGGAGTGGGCGTATGGCGTGGTGGGATGTGACCTGTGGGGAAGACCCAAGAATGACTCAAATGAAAAGTAGAGTTTCAAGAGTTTTCTGCTTTATTTTTCCCTTCACTGTGGCAACTCTTTAAGAAGAGCTCACTGATTTTGGGTAACCAGGCTGTATGCTTCTGGTGGTGTGACCTGCAGCCTCCAGCTTCTCTTTCCTTACAGACCTTTTCTTGGGGACTCTTAGCTGCAGTGACTTTTGATGGTTCAGGTGGTTTGATCTTGGATGCACACTGAAGTTGAGACTCAAAAGGTTTTGGAAGAACCTAAAGAAGGATGGGACATGATTCCTACAAAATTGTCATGGGATCAGTGCTTAATTCTTCAGCCAACTTTGAAAACTACATGTTTTTGGATCAAATTCCCCCAAAAAGGTAATTCCTGGGAATGTACAATGCTGCTTATCTGCTCAACTGGGTGTGAGGCAACTGTTAGTGTGGGTGGTGGCAGGGTCTATGTGTTGAATGAAACCAGAGGTGTGATGCCCACCTATAGACACCCAGTAGAAAGAGGACCACAGTGTTCAGAGAGGAATGTAGGGTCCAAGCATGGCATTTGATGCCCTGGGTGCATGTCACATGCTCGTTCAGCATAGATGAATGGGGAAGATTGTCCCTCTGAGCTGCTTGTGAGTGTCAGTGGGACATGAGTGGCTTGGGTGACCTCCTGTAGTATGGACCAGGGTGGTCTGGCTGGATGTGGGACTTGAAAACCACATGTGTTTTTGCATGCATGTGGTGATGGGATTGACTGACTCCAGTGCCTGTCTCCAGCAGTGGCATCTCATGTGTTATATCTAGTCCCATGCAGCATTTATCTTATCCTCAGCAGACCACACAAAAGGTCTGACGATGGTGCCTGATATCAAAGTGAGGGGTGATAACAGGGGATCCTGGTGCCTGCAGGTACATGCAGATATGCAGAACCTCTGCAGAGATGTCTATGGATGGCCACCAAATCCCTCCTGGTTATGTTTTCCTCTGGACAAAGCTGAGGCTGTCAGTAGCAACAGTTTGATGGACAGCTCATCATTTTGTCAAAAACCATGCAACCCCCTGTATTTTCCTCCAGTGTTTTTCAGCCAGCCACTAAAGTTTTGTTTTTCATCTGAAGGCAAAAATGACTCAAAATTCAAACTGGAGCAAATGAGTTTAAACTGGTGGCTTGCAGTTCCCAGGAGATGGTAAGAAGTGAAATTACTTTGCATTGTGTTAGCTAGTTTGCTGAATCTTACAGTAATGTCTCCTACTCAAATGGTAGGTATTCTATTTACGAGATTTATTGCTAACCAAAACCCTCCATAGCAGTGAAATTACTTAGGATTTCTTTAGTATAAATTATTATGGATTTCTGCAATTGATTGCACAATGAATGGCTCTTTTTATCCCTCCGGAGCAATGCAGGGATGGGATTTCACGCCGTTAATTTTTATGGGAGTTCAATGTCAGGGCTCCTCGGGGAGCTTTGAAAATCACAGCCCTTCATTTTTAATTTTCAGTCCTTATAAACAATGCTATTTATTTGGGTGTGCCTGCGAGCTGAGGGCCGGTCACACATTGCCTCTTCGTGGGTCCTGCCAAAGGCTGGATCCTTCTGAGTTTATTGTTGTAGTCTGTAGTTACAAGGGAAGTGCTGAGCCCTGATGCACAACCCGTGCCTCTGCTTGGCTCCAGTTGATGCATCTGGCCAAGGACCCGTGCCTGGACCTATGTAAGGGCTCAGGGATGTGACATGTAAGAGCCAAAAGGGTAGTTTTGGGAGGGGAATTTGTTAGGCCAAGTCTGAGCACCTACAGCAACTGTATGGGCTTGGAGGAGCCTGTGGCCATGCTGGTCCCTGGGAGGGTGCAGGCTCCCAAGCAGACATTGCACGGTGCTGAGCCCCAGGACTTGGGTGTTTGGTTCCATAGAAGTCATGCGGGTGAAGGCTTTGCCATCTGCAGCCAGAGCTGGCACCCAACACCTCCAGCTTTGGGAACGGGAACCCACGCCGTGATCCGCACCTTTGGGAGCGGGAACCCACGCCGTGATCCGCACCTTTGGGAACGGGAACCCACGCCGTGATCCGCACCTTTGGGAGCGGGAACCCACGCCGTGATCCGCACCTTTGGGAACGGGAACCCACGCCGTGATCTGCACCTTTGGGAACGGGAACCCACGCCGTGATCTGCACCTTTGGGAACGGGAACCCACGCTGTGATCTGCACCTTTGGGAATAGGAACCCACGCCGTGATCTGCACCTTTGGGAATGGGAACCCACGCCGTGATCTGCACCTTTGGGAATGGGAACCCACGCCGTGATCCGCACCTTTGGGAACGGGAACCCACGCCGTGATCTGCACCTTTGGGAACGGGAACCCACGCCGTGATCCGCACCTTTGGGAGCGGGAACCCACGCCGTGATCTGCACCTTTGGGAACGGGAACCCACGCCGTGATCCGCACCTTTGGGAACGGGAACCCACGCTGCGATCCGCACCTTTGGGAGCGGGAACCCACGCCGTGATCCGCACCTCTGGGAGCAGGAACCCACGCCGTGATCTGCACCTTTGGGAGCAGGAACGCACACCGTGATCTGCACCTTTGGGAACGGGAACCCACGCCGTGATCCGCACCTTTGGGAGTGGGAACCCACGCTGTGATCGGCACCTTTGGGAGCAGGAACCCACGCTGTGATCCGCACCTTTGGGAGCGGGAACCCACGCCGTGATCTGCACCTTTGGGAGCAGGAACCCACGCTGCGATCCGCACCTTTGGGAACGGGAACCCACGCCGTGATCTGCACCTTTGGGAGCAGGAACCCACGCTGTGATCCGCACCTTTGGGAACGGGAACCCATGCCGTGATCTGCACTTTTCTCAAGAGAAATGGCACTAAACCCATTCATGGTTTGCCTCAGGGGACAGGCACCCGCCCAGCAGTGTCTCCAGCAGCTCCCACTGCAATGACCTTATTGCCCTGACTCACATCTTCCTGGCCCGGCTCCCCCTCTCACTCCCTGCCTGCTCTACCCGCCAGCGGGCAGGGTGCTGGGGGCCCTGGGGCTGCTGGCACCTCCCTCTGCAGTCCTTTGGTGACAGGACCCATTGCCCAGCCTGGAAGCACCGTTTCCATGCTGCCATCCATCTGTGGAGGAGCAGATCTGCCCCACGCTATTGCTTGTAACCAACCCAGCAGCTCTTATCCCTGCAGGAGCTCCGGGCAAACCTAAGGGTGTTTGTACCCAACTGAGTAGTGCCCATGGGTTAAATTCAATTGGGAAGACTAGGAAGGAGGTCCCAAAAAAGAGGCAGCATCATCCCTTGTCCATCAAAAGCAAAGCCCCTGGGTGAGGGTTGTTTCCTGTCCTTCGCAGTTCACCACTCCATTTGCTGTGCCAAGAGGACAATTCGCAGTAGCCCTGGTTTGGGTGGCGAAGGGTTTACAGGGTTCCTCATCCCACCCTGGGTGATAGGAGGGGACCTGGTGACTTGCAAGGAGGGGCTGGAAGCTCCCAGCATCTAAGGCTGGGAGGCAGCGGGATGCAGGGACAAGGTCCTTGGCTGCTCCTTCTGCCCTCTGACAAGGGGCATGTTGCTCTGGAACTTCACACACTGACATGGGACTGGGACTTCAGAGGACTCTGTGTCTTCCTTGCAACAAGGGGCAATGGGGGGAAAGAGCTTGCCCCAAGAAGGGAAACTCGCTTGGAGGCAGCATCCCTGTTGGTCCTGATGGCCCATTAGCTCATACCTGGCTGTGGCAGGCAACACTGAGGTCTGCCAGGCTGGGCTGCTACAGTCCAGAACCCAAGGGAGGCTTTAAGGACCGGGCAGCCTCGAGCATCCCGCATCACCCTGCAGCCCCCCGTGCGCAGCGGTCTCACGTGGGAGACTCTTGGGTGACCCCTTACTGCCAGGTGAGCCCTTGTTTGTGCAGTTGCCCGGCGGATGAGATGTATTTATAGCTGTTGTTAAATCACAGCCGTGCAGCTGAGGGACTGGGCCGCTTCCAAGGACTGCTCACGCCGATGTGGCGGGGGATGGAGGCAGGTTACATATTTACACATTAGTTTAAAATGTGGATTCTTTCCCCCCCGGGGGCCCAGAATGGCTCATAGGCAGCTGCTCCAGCCATCGGCTCGGCTCGTATTTATTTGTGTTTTTCAAACATTTAGTCAGTATTTACACAATAGACGCAATATTAGTAATATCTGCAATAATTTATATGATACCAAATGGGATTTCTCACGGCCAGTGGACTGCCTAGGGACTTGGCCCCTGCTCCTTGTTAAAAGCTTGAAAAAGTACAAATTAACAAGCTGTAAAACAACGTCTTCATAAAAGAGCAGGGAGGGGGGAAAGGCCAGATCCGGAGAGGTGCTGAGTGATTGTGGGAGCCCTGAGGGCCGCTGGGAATGGAGGGTGCTCAACACCTCTGCAATCAGGTCTCTGCTGTCCTGTGAGGAGGAGGAAGGGTCCTGTGGGGCTCTTCTGGGCTGGGCATCACCATTCCTTCCTCTTTGGCATGGTTGGAGCTGGAGCAAACCTAGCACTGGGTGCTGGTGGCACCAGGGATATCCTTTTGCCCTAGTGGCAGTGGTTGAGGGCAGCACACAACCGGGGTGGAAAGCTCCTGGCTTCCCCATCTCCCTCTTCTGTAGGTGCTTGAGATGAGAGGAGGCAGCTAAGCTTTGGGGCAGGGATGGACCCACGGGGCATGTGACAGCATCAATGCCAGTATAGAAACCGGTGCACATCCATCATCTCCATGGCTGGACCCTGCTTCCACCCTGGTCCTCTGGGCATGGTGCTGCTGCAGGGACCAGCAAAGTGACTGCTCACTGCACCTCAGGGGACATTTCCTTGCAAGATAGACTGAAATGAGAATGTACGTGGAGCACCTTCACATAGGCCAATGTTTTCCCATCTTCCTCCTTACCATCAAGAAATGGAAGCACTGCAAGGAGGGTGCTGGGGTTTGATCTTGCTTTTGGGTTATTCCTGAACATTTGGGTTATCTATGAGCAAAAGCTATTTTGCCAAGCCCCTGTGTTGTGCCTCAACTTAGCATTAGACCTCTTTTTATTTCCTAGGTAAGTTTCTTATCTGTGTCTTTCTGTATCTTCCCTAGTATGTGCCCCTTCGTACATGGATGCCCCGTGAGCATCCTTCCCTGCGCCCCTTCCCAAAGGGCCCTATGCAAGCAGCTTGTGCAGCCTCCCACATCTTCATGCAGTGTTGCAGAGCCTTGGTGCATCCTTTGCTCCACTGGAGCCCCTGCAAAGTCCGTGACTTGTGCTAGGTGCAAGTCAGGGTGTGAATACAAGGGGAATAAGGGCATCCTGTGCTGCTGGTGCCATTGCCTCACCTCGTGCCCTGCAGCCAGAGATGTTAGAGCACAGGTTGCTTTCCTCTGCTGAAATTCTCCTGGCATCAGCTTCAACCACCCCCTCGCCCAGCCTCGGAGCCCTGAGGGCAGCTCAGCCCTGGTCCTTTGCTGTCTAGTGTGCAGTGATCACACAGCTCTGCTCATGGGGAGGGTTAGAGAAACAAGCCTTTGGCATCCACCCTGCTTTCTTTTCCCTCTGCATCCCCCCTCCCACCCTTTCGTGATGCCAGGGAATGTCGCCATTTCATCTGTGTCATCCACAGCCATCCTGGCCATCACAGCCCACCCCATGGCTGTCACCTCGTATTGGTCCAAGGGGTTGTCCTCCTCCTCCTCCTCCTCCTCCTCCATCTCCTGCTTTTTGGCCAGAGGTATGTACTGCAGTGGCACGGGTCAGGGTGACAATGGCCTGAGATGATGGCGTGTGGAGGTGGTAGCAAAGGTTTGGGGGATGCAGGGTGGGGTCTTGCAGCATAATGTAACTGCAGGGCACACGGTCCACGGGGGCCGGGAGCGTGAGGAGGCGTGTGTTGTATTTCAAGCAGTTCCACACTGTCTCTGCCTCTGCAGCCACTTGCCATATTCAAACCAGATGCAATATCCGCTTGTCAGCAGCGTAGCGTGCATGGGGGGATTTCATTCATATGTTTTGGACCTATCCCAAGCCAAATAAATGATGGAAAGGCGCAATTAACCCAATCTCAAATCTAATCCGCTCTGAGTGCCTCTCTGTCCCAGGCTCTGCCTGCTCCACGTGGTAGTGACTTGCCTCCCGACATGTGTGAGGAGACGTGGACACTTGGCCAATAAAGTAAATGGTAAGAGCTGGAAATGGGGGACTGGTGATGGTGCTGGGGTAGGCTGAGCCTGAAGTGAAGTGTAGCAGCAGCTTTGCACCAGCCTGTGGATGGGGAAGGTATGACACAAGGCTGGGATCATGAGTGGGAATGGCCCAGGTCACACACACACACACCAGGCCAGGTTGGATGGGGCTTGGAGCAAGCTGCTCCAGTGGAAGGTGTCCCTGCCCATGGAAGTGGTTTGGAACTGGATGAGCTTTAAGGTCAACCTAAACCATTCTGTGATTCCATGATTCCTGAATAATGATGCTCTTTGCCTGAGCTGTCCCGTGCAGGAATGGCTTGGGCTGCTGCTAGGGACACATGTGGCCCTTGTACCAAGCCCCAGCAATGTTCAAGATGTTGCTTTCTCCCTGGGGGCTGGCCAATACAAACACAGATTGTATATGTGGGGCACTCACTCCAAGCCCGCCCTGTCCTTAGAGCCTCTCCTTGCATAGAGGCTGGGCTTTGGTGGGCAGCAACCACCATGGGACCTCCAGCAAGGCTGGGTGATGAGCTGCAGCTGTGTAGCATCTTCTCACCCAGGCCCTTAACACTTAGAGCTGGTCTCCAGGCCCCTCCATGGGTCCTGAACCCCCTGAAGCCTCAACACGCAGTAATGAATGCTCAGAAATACATTGCCCAGGCCTCCTGGATCTGCTGTCCACAGTGAGGACTGGTGCCAGGCCACCTCCCTCAATGACTGTGGATTGCTCTGACAGAGTCACAGGGTGCAGGGGGTTCATCCAGACCAGGCTCGCTGGTGCAGGTCACAGCTGGTATTTCATCCAAACTGGATAAACTTGATTCTTCCCCTGCTGATGCACTGGGCGATGGGAGCAGGAGGGTGGGTGTACTCTGATGTGAAAAGACTCCTCGGCATGATGGTGTGATCAATCCCAATGTGGATTCTCCTAGCATCTCCATGACATATGAATAGAAACTTGTTTCTAAACGGGTGCAGGGACTATTCCACCCTCTCTCTCACACACACAAGATGCCATTGTGTCATCTGCAGCCATGCACATTTTGGTTACAGTCATGCTTGTCCCCATCCGTGTTGCCTTATTTGAAGATGCAAGCACGCTTCCGCCTGGCCACACTGCGGACAAAGTCACAAGCCAAAGTACTTGAATGCCAAAAGTGAGGAGAGCACCAGCTGTGGGTAACCAGGAGAGCCCAGGGCAGGACCGTCTTTGTTGCTCCATCCACTTCCCAGCAGACAAGCCTGTGGATGCAGTATCTAGCTAGTGCTGCGTTCCTTGTACCCCAGCCTTTCCTTCTCATCTTCTCACCTCGTCTCTGCTAGTCTGTTCCTGTAACCCTGTTTCACAAGCTTGCACAGGGAATTCATATGCTCTGCATGCTCCTTAGATGCCATCTGCAAGCAGCATGCTGCAAGAAAGTCTTTACAGATGGGGATGGAGAGGAAGAATGCATCCTTTCTTTGCTAATCCGCTGGCTCCAGCAGAGGGGTCCTGAAGAAAACAGAAAATCTTACAAAATGAGTGCTGGTTGTTGGCCAGACTGCAGTGCCCTTGGTCCATCCTGAGCAGGGCTTCTGGGCATGGCCATGGCTGTTGGGTGGCTTCATGCACACAAGGCAGTGGTTGATGTTGGAGCTTCCTCTTGTGTTTGAGCTATGAGGCCTTGGGTGATATGGTTTAGTGTGAGGTGTTCCTGCCCATGGCAGAGGGGTTGGAACTGGATGATCTTAAGGTCCTTTCTAACCCTAACTATTCTATGATGGATTCTATGGCAAGGTACTGGTTGGGATTTGACACTAGGAAAGGTGTTGGGCACTGGCAGAGGCTTTAGTACGCAAGCATGAGGATGGGATGGCTTCCACTATGGTGGGACTTGGAGTCCTTCATCAGTGCTGGACCTCAGAAATCCCCTTCTGCCATCTCCATTGGTGACCATCACCGGGCAAGGATGCAGAGGGGACGTCTCATTGTCGAACTCCATCTAGTGGCATGTCCGGGCCTTGGCAAGTCCAGAGCATCTCCAATCCAGCTGCTTCCCAGCCTGGACACTTGGAGCAACCAGCTGGCCCTGTCCTTGGCTGCAGGAACCGAAACACCAGCAGACTGCTCCCTGCTCCTCTTCCCCATCCCCAAGCTATCTTGCCGTGTGCTGGGCAGTTTTGGAAGAGCACTTTGTAGCAGTGATCTGTTTACGAGCAAGGTAAACAGCTGATGCAATGGGGGGGATTTGCAGCGAAGGCTTTTGCTTCATCATCCAACAAAAAAAGCAAGTTGGGATTTGGCCATTTCGAATGGGACAATCCAGCTGGCAAGTTGTGCGCATTTGTCCCTTCCAGGGGTTACAGATGTGTGCTGGACACTGTGGGAATGGGGTTTTATAACAGTAATTAGTTTATTCCTGAGGTAAGCAGTATAAATAGGAGAAAAATTTGTTTCCTGTTCCAATGCAAATAACTAACTGGCAGCCAGTTGGACAAGGGCCATCGAATATCAAAAGGCGAACAGGGGACTGTGTCAGCTCTATATCCCCTTCTGGCTTATTTGCATGCTGGTTGGTAGAGGAATGTTTCTCTTTAGGTTACTAAATTTACTAGCTTACTG
Source organism: Pezoporus occidentalis (assembly GCF_034315485.1). Taxonomy (NCBI): domain Eukaryota; kingdom Metazoa; phylum Chordata; class Aves; order Psittaciformes; family Psittacidae; genus Pezoporus; species Pezoporus occidentalis. The sequence continues at coordinate 124,097 of NW_026914830.1, forward strand.
TATTTTTTTAGCTTGGGGCTGGTTATTTGAGTGGCCACTGGCCAACTGGCTGCCTACTGTTTATTTGAATGGCTGGTGGCCAGCGTTTGTCACTGGTCCTCCGAGCATCCCAAACCCAAGCTACGTTATTGACCCAGGAGAACGGGCTTCTTCTGAGCTGGGCTGACCCCATGTCAGCAGCAGAGCTCTGCGTCACGTCTCAGCAGGCTTCTCCTCCACCAGCCGTGTGTCTCGTGCTGCTTTTGCTCTTGGAACAACCATGTGTTTTCTTTCTGCCTTTCTTGATAGCTTTTAGTTTTCCCCACAGTGGCATAAGCAGCAGCTAGAAAGAGCTCCTGCTGTTCTCTGCTGGGTGATGCTTTCTAATAATGCTTTGGCCTGTCTCTGCACCAGAGGTGTGAGGTCCTCCTCTTGCTCCAACAAACGTTGCATCTGTGGTTTCCCCAGGCTTCCCTCATGTCCAGTCCCAGACTTGTATGGGATCCCCACCCTCTGCACACCATGGTTTGAGCAGAGCTTGGCTTTGGGCACTGTCTCTCTTACCATGATGTCCAGATGGGACAAAGCTTCACTCCTCCTCTGGAAGACAAGCAGTTGGTTGTCCCATCGACATCTAACCAAACCAGAGGTCCCTTGTGTGGCTATTGGTGTTGGATTAGTAGAATGGTGACACTCTCTCTTCATCAAGACCTGCAGCAGAAAAAAGACTATTTCCCTTCCTATGCTAGAAACACCATTTTTGGGGGAACTTTTTGGCTGTATTACAAGCCACTGGTTTTCCATCCTCCTACTGACGCTTTCACATAAGGGGATGCAGCAAGATTTTGGGGACCTTTGGCAATGACTGTTTCCTCAGGCCCTGGCATCTCCCTCCATTCCCCCACCACTGCACCTCCTTGTCTGCTGTCCTACTTCCCCCTGGCAGCTTGCTTTATCAGCTTTGCAAGGACAAGCAACGTTTTGCAGTGGGGCAAAACACCAGCCCACCTTCATCTTCCCCTCTCCATCGCCACAATCTTGTGTGTTTGGGGTCTCACTCTTCTCCATGCCTACATCTCCTTCCTAAGTGTGTCCAGCTGTAACTTAATGGCAGCAGCTGAATGAACATCCCTGGCTTTTCATCTTATTCATGTGGGATTGCAGCGTAGGACCACCTCCTGCTTCATGCGGATCTTTGGCCTGTGAGGGCAGTACCATGGGTCATGTCCTTCCTGTGGCTAGTGACAAAGACATTTCATAGGAGCTTTTCCCCAGCCTGTGGCCAGGTCCATAAATTCCTCCTGTTTTCCTGAAGAAACTCCACCCATTACGTGTAGGTTGCTCAGTGTGTCCCATAATGAAAGACTCAGAGCTGAGTGCTTCCCGACTCTGCCAACTCTCATAGCTGAGGCTGGAGTGGTCCCCAGGCTGGTGTTTGGGGTTTGTTTTGCTAGTGAAAGTGGGAAATTTGGTTAAAATGATCTCTCAGAATAAGTCCTGGAGCAGTGCACTGCATGACCCAGGTTAGGAGCGGGCTTGGTGCCTGCGGGTGTGGAAAGTTCGGTGGAGAAGCAGTCTGGTGCTGGGAAGCTCTTCTCCATCACCCTCTTGCATGTTTCCCATGCCTGGCCAAGGGCCATCTTTCCCATCTGTCCTGCCTTGGAGATGGATGGAGCTGGATACGAGACGTGACCTCAGCCCCCAGTCTGGGCTGTGCTTCCTCAGGGAGCTGGCAAACACCGGGTCGCTGCCTTTCAACACGAGTGGTTCTCCATAGCCCAACAGTCCTTATTCACCAGGCTGAGCTCCACAAGACCCTGAGAGTTCTTAACACCAATCCCATGGACTCGCATGGGGACCTTCATAAAACGTTCCTTCCCTTTTGCTGCCTTGCACATGCACTGGGAGAAGCAGATGCTTGCATGATGGCTGATGGCACTGAAGGTGCACTGATGACGGCTAATGGCACTGAAGGATGATCCCTGTGTCCCTGCAGACACATCAAGGAATTGATCTAATGACACCAGATGCTAAAACCCAGGTTCACAAGGGTGTTTGGGTGTGTTGCAACACCTAAGCCCTGCTGTGAGGCTGAGCCCACAACTCCAACTGCTCTGGAGTAAAATGAAGAGATTCCTTCATGCTAAAATACTGCAGGAGAGGCAGTTTGAGTCAGGCTTAGAGGAATCTTTCCTTGCAGCAGTGCTAAATCCAAGACCATGAAGGACTACAGTGTGAAGGGAGAGGGACTATGGGCTCAAGACTCATGGCTCTGGTCAGCAAGGCTGCAGATCCCTGCCGGCGCAGCCCATAGCTCAGCACTCTGTTGTTTTCCTTGCTCTCTTGTTTCTATGCACACTGCTGGTGCTGGGTGGCTCCATGTGGATTCCAGCTCCAGTGTCTCCCAGCAGATGCAGGTGAGTCGCAGGGCTCTGGCTGCCAAGGAAGGGATCGGGGCAGGGCCTGTCCCTTCCTTACCATCACCATCCAACTGCCATGACAGACGAGTCCCAGCCTTCTCCTAGGACATGGGCTGGCATGGATCCCTTTTTCTGAGCTCAGCCTGCCTGGGTGCTGCTGGAGAGTCCTCCAGGGACTGAGAGGAAACCAGCTCATCTGGGATGGGAGGTGGAAACCCAGCCACGAGGTGCCTGAAGGGGCTCGGAGCATCTCTGCTCTTGTGGCTGACCTGCAGGTCCTTGGAGAGCCCCAAGCCCACCTTGAACCCTCCCAGGACCATGCCAGGTTGGAGGGAGGATGGCTGCAGCATCCAGCTTACACCTCACGGAGGACCCATGATGAGGAGCCAGGGAACGGTCATGGGATGCGCTTCGGAGTGCCTTGGCCCCATCCTCAGAGGTGGTCTGGGCACGGGCTGGCGGCTCCTCTTTGTGTGCAGCCCATGGAGGAGAGCCCCCCCCGTCGAGCTGCCCGGTGAATGAGGAGCTGCCATCACCGGCCCGGTGGCTGCAGGAGAGGGGATTTCATCTCCTCGCCCTTAATTCCTCCATCCGCTCTGCCAAACCCAGCCTCCCTCCCGCCCGCTGCTGGCCGGCTCTCCGGCGCATTCAGAGCCCGCCACACAAACCCGCTTGGGATTGTTTTGAATGTGAAATCCTATTAGTCTTAAATTAATTGCCTTTTCTTGCAGAGCAGCGGGTTGGAACTGGCGGGCTTGGCTTGTAATTATTAACTGCGGAAAGGCGCAAGAAAAGCTGCTTCTCTCCTGCTGTCCTGCTTTCTTCTCCATCTTTTATTAACCAGCTCATCCCCTTTTGCTGATCACCCTTTTATCTGGGAAGGGATGGGGAAGCTTTGAACCTTGGAATTAAATTCTCCTCGGAGCCATGACGAAGGGGCAAGTTTTGGTTCATTTCACTCTCAGGGAAAGTGAGAAAAGTCCTAATGGGAACTGAAATGTGTTGGCGGGGATGTCAAGTGGTGAATGCAGAGGGAGCGACTGCAGCACCTGGGGAGATGATCCCAGTTCAGGGCTGGCACAAACTGGGACCTGGCATCTCTGCTTGCTTCACGCAGAAGGGCTTCCTCGAGCGCTGGGATCCTCTCCCTTGTTCTGGCATAAGGATCATGCACAAGCCAGGAAGAGCCTTGGGAGGTTACTGCAAACAGCACATGGGCAAGATGAAATTAGGGCTTAGGAAATGTCTGACACCAAGACCAGGTGTCAGTGCACCTGTGGGACTGAAATAAAGAGGGTTTCAGACCTGCATCAGAGCTACATGAAGTGATGGGTCTCCATTTGTGCTGTGCTGGGATGGTGCTGGCCCCATGGAAGGGGTCAGAATGACGGGGGCACCTCTGCCGTGTTCCTGTTTGTGGTCTCACCTGTATGAAGAGCAGAGGCTAGTCCCTAAGCACCCATAGGTGCCAGGGGCTGTGCTTTGGGAGGGTGCCGAGTGTGGAACATCCTGTGCCAGGGGAGGACATCTCCTGCCCAGGGAGCTGGTCACATTAACAAACTGCTTTGGCTTCTCTCCCTTCTGGATGGAGCTGAGGGCTGCTGTGCCAGGTCCCATCCTGGCAGCATGGGGCCAGCTCCTGCCAGTCTCTCTCTGCCCAGGAAGGCTGGTGATGGCCGGCACTATGGATGCAGCTCCATGGGTCCTCTTGGTCCAGAGCCATCCCAGGTCACTCCCACCCCTGGGCCAGGAGGAAGCAGACTCTGATGGGATTTTGTCATTCCCCCCCCAGGACTCTGGGGGTATCTTAGGGAGCATCCTCATACTTTAAGCCCAAGTGACCAACTGGAGCAGCATCGGTCCGAAGGGACCACAGCAGCCCCGATTGCCCTCCATCCCCAGACAGCCAGCGTGATGTCTAGTGAGGAGAGCAGCCCTGCGAGCAGGGCAGCATCGGTCTGGGCTTTTCCAAGGTTTTTTGATTCCCGGTGACAAATCTCTCTTCAAGTCTGTGCATGACTGAAATTCATCTTGGCTTGTGGGAGCTCAGTGAGCGCAGCCAGGGAGGAAGGGAGGGGAGGCCGGGCAGCGGGCAGCAGCTCAGTTCATCCAGCCTGCCTGCCAGATTAGGCAGAAACAGCTCCTGCAACGATGGCTCATGGGCAGGGTGAAACAGGAACTCCGGCTTCACAGACAAAGTTATTTTGGTAGCAGTGTGCGAACCCCCTGTTGGAAAATGTGACACGCTTCTTATCCCCTTGAATTTGCTCACAAAACACTAATTAAGGCATGTAATGAAGACAGCAGCATCCATTAATAAAGAATCATTATGGGGATGGATTAGCGAGCTTATCAGAAACAGGTGGAAGTGAGCTGGGAGTCTGCTCCAGGCAGCATGTGTGAGCAGAGGCTTTCCCAGCCCTCCAGGACAGCGTGCCAGGAGCCTCCAAGGGATGCATCCCTCCGCCATGGGATGGATGGGGCAAGCAGGGGGATGAGCATTAAGGGAGCTCCCTTGCCTTAAGGTTTGTTTTGGGACTGAGCTCCACATCCTTCCCCCAATTGCTCCACTGCTGAGGATGCTGCCAGTGGTACTGGGTATGGGAAGCCACATCCATCCAGTGCAGCAGATACGGGCGTGCAGGGACAGCAAGACTCATCCAGCCCCTCAGGAAGGAGGGAGGTGAGGAATGGCTGGAATATGGGAAATATTCACTGCTTGTAGGAAAAGGAGCTTCTCAGGCCAGGGGAGCGTGGTGTCTTGTTAGCCCTTGTTAGCCCCTGACACCACCTGGCTTCTGCCCTGCTATCAATACAGAGCTGACTTACGGTCTCTGCAGCCCCTCTGGGCAGGAATTCATCATCAAAGATGCTCAGCCTGGTTATTTGAAGGCATGTTGCATCTATTCCTGAGCAGCTCTGCTAAGGCCAGTGATGAATAAAGGAAGCTGGGCTCTCCCTGGCCCCCCCCGTCCTTTGTTCAGGAGACATTCCAGTGTCATCCCACACTGAGCCTGTGTGGCTGGGGACCTCCTGCTTCCAGCCACACACCTCGGTGGGACACCCTCCTACCTCCTCTGCCAACAGCCCCCATCACACAGGGATCCATCAGCCACCTCCAGTCATTTGCCAAGGGGAATCCTGTGCTCCTGTTCCCTTCTCCTTTGAGCTCTGGGGTCCCAGTGCACCCACAGAACTCTCTCCCTATTCCCAGTTAAGTGACCGGGTTCACCCAACCCATCATCCCAAACCTGACATCCTTCCACATCCCCTTTCCTTACCAATGAGCATCTTTGTCCCACAGGGTTCAAACCCACCTGGGGTGGTCCTGTCCGCGTGGTCCCATCTCCTGCCCCACGGATGGGGGTCACGTAAGCCTTCAGGAAAAGGGGAAGGAGTCCTCACTTATGGACAAAGCTGCTCTCTTTCTGTCCCCCCCCATGGGCAGACACAAAGTGCCTCTGCTCTCATGAGCATCCTCCCCATGCCGCTGCTCACAGTATCCTTCAGCCTGGGACTGGAGGAGCTCATGGCTTGGACTGCAGGAAGACCTGGAGGGGCTGGGGCCTTGTGGTCCCTTGTGTGTGTCTCGGGGGGAAGCGGAGCAGCAGGTGGTTTTCCTCGCTCAGGGCATGATGCCCCGTGAAGAGCAGAGGAAGGTGTGAGCCAGCAGCTTGGCCTCATGGAAACGGAAACCGGAGAGGGGAGATTTATCCACGGGCATTATGTGTGGTCTCTACAGAAAGCTGGCAATGCAGGGAGGTCATGCGTTCAGCAGGAGGGATGTTGGGCTGATGGCTGGGGAATATCGTGTGTTCCAGGGTTTTCTTTGTATACCTGTTACCACTGCAGAGCAACTGAGTCTGGGCAGCCCTGGTGCTGGGTGCCAGAGAGCATCGCTTACTCCACTCATTGGCCTGGGATGGGGAATGTCCTGGCTTTGTCTGGAACACGGGGGACATAGCACTTGAATGGGGGGAACTGTGACAGGTCTCACCTAGGTGTTGCCGTCAGGGTTATGCAATGTACTGGCAGCCTGGAGACCTCTGCATCATGGAAAGAGCTAAGGGAACCCAAAGGCAAGGGGCTGGCAACAGCACTGGTGGGTTCTTCTGTGCCAGAGCCTCCTCTTTCTTTGGGAAGGGCTCTCCTCCAACGAGCAACACCCAACATCCACCCTACAAACAGCAACTGAAGCTCACCCAGGCCTTGGAGGGCAGGGGCAGGAGCACAAAGGGTGAAGACATTCTCTGGATCGCGTTTCCTTCCACAACTCCAAAAGAAAAGCAAAATCCTCTTTTGTTTTGGTGCATGTTTACCCCTGACGGGAAAGCCGTGGCTGGTTGGCAGAACATTCCCGGGAACCGATTTCATGGCAGATCTCATAGCAGTGGCTATGTCCCAGCTCGGCCTCTCCGGCTACGCGTTCCCACTGGCCGTGCCGTGGCTGGGATGTTCAAAGGAGCCTCTACTCCCACTGCATTCCTCATCTGCGAATCGGCTCCGGCAGACCAGCGCGGGGCTGGTCAGGAGGTGCTGGCAGGGAAGGAGGAAATGCCTGCAGTTTGCTTACTCCAGACCATCTGCACATCTTCAGTCCAACGCTCTCTGTAAAGTTTTCCCTGGATGAGAGGGGTTGTCTCCACTCAGCACGGCTCATGGCATCCTCCCTTGATCCTTCCTGTGGGAACCGGGCTTTGCAGTGGGAACGGATCCTCTCCACCAACATGGCCATTTCCGAAGTAATTCCAAGACCTTTGGTTTCTTGGAGCTGCAGAGCCTGTTGCCTTGGTACCCAGCAGTAACCTCCATGTACTTCCCCATGTACCTCTGCAGAGATCCTTGACAGAGATGCAGATTCTTGGGGCTCCTGCTTGAGCTTCACCCTCCCAGTTCCTGAGTGAGCTCCTCCTTGGGAAGGATGACACTTCCCAGGCAGGCAGGACAAGGGGAGGGTCAGGAGGAGAGCAGCAGCCTCTGGGATTTACTGATGCGCTTTTCCCTCTCATGGTGGGTTTTCCTTTCTCCCTTTGGCTTGTTGTCTCTCTCTTCTCCTGTCTGCTCGTGGTCTGCGGTTTCCCCCCAGTGTAACCTGAGTGGATTATGGGTTTATCTGCGATGACACGGCACGTTTTGGTTGCCTCGTTGGTTTCTGAGGCTGTTCGTGGAGCCTGAGCCCTGGTCAGCCCCAGCCTCCCCTCCAATACATCCTGGCATAGCACAGAAGTGTTTCAGTGCCTCATATCACCCTGTCCCGAGCGTCTGCGGGAAGGCAGAGGTGTCCAGTGGTTGCCCATGCATCGCAAGGCATCCCTCCTTGCACCACACAGGCTCTTCCTCCCTGCAAAACCTCCTCCTCCTCCAGCAGGCTCTGTCCTTTCCTGCTCAGCCTCCCTAAGATTCTCTTCCTTGCTGTGTATGTCTCTGGCTCCCAGGTCCTGTTGCCCCTGAGGACCCCTTTTGTCCCCCAGTAGAGGAGGAGAGGATAGAGGAGGCTGTGCTGTGCATCTCAAGCTGGTTTTTCCCTATGGAGACCAAAGGAGCTGCAGCGCAGCAGTTTCTTGGACTGTGCACAACCTCAGCTCCTCAAAGGTGAAGCCAAACGGAGACCTGTCAAGAAGAGCATGATCCTGGTCCCCTGTTGAGGAGGTTGCCATGGTGTGAAAAATTAGCCAGCAAGCTCCTGCCCTTCTGCTCCTATTCTCCTGCTAAACCTTTTCCCCAGCATCCTGCCCTCCAATATCCCTCCCTACAATTTATGCCCCTGGATTTTCTTTGCAGCAGCCTTTTAGGGGCTTGTGGACTTCCCATTTAACGAGAAGCTTCATCCCATGGCTTGTGCTGATGGACGATGGGCTGGTCCCAACTGTTTTCTGAACCCATCCCATCCTTGCTCTCCAAAGACATGGCTGGGCAATGCATAACATGCCTGGTCAAAATCACACCCCCTTTTTCCTTTGGAAACATCTAGTTTGAATGTTTAGGAGGGTGAAGTGAAGATACCTTGGGTTGCTGTGACCTAAATGAGAGGAGGGAATGCAACATCAGCAAGTTTGAGGGTGACACCAAATAGAGGGAAGCAGTTGATGCTTTGGAGATCAGAGCTGCTGCTCAGAGGAGCATCAATGTGCTCAAGAGACTGGCAGTAAATTCATTCAGAGCAAACAGATCCTGGCATCATGGATAGATTATTCTCATGCAGCAGGCAGCTGGAAGCACCAATTGAGATCCTATCCCCTGTTTTGGGCTCCTCTACAAAAGAAAGGTGTCTGCAAACTGGAGTGGGTCCATCTGAGTACCACAGGGGTAACTGGGCGCTGGAGGATGCGATGTCTGAGCAGAAGTGGAAGGACCCAGGCTTGCTGGGCATGGAGAAGAGGAACCTGATGGGGATAGAATCATAGAATAGTTAGGGTTGGAAAGGACCTTAAGATCATTCAGTTCCAACCCCTTGCCATGGGCAGGGACCCTCACACTGAACAGGATTTAACTGCCCGTGCCACTACGGACAGGAAACCGTACAGAAGAAAAAGCCAGCTCAGGTGCACAAAGGGCAGTGGCAATGGGAAAACACTGCAAAAAGAGGAATTCTGACAAAAGTTTAGTTTGCTTCATCCTATAAGTGGTCAAGCACTGGAACAGCAACCCCGAGAGGCTGTGGCCAAAAAACCTCTCCATCCTCAGAGATGTTCAGCACTTAACTAGACAAGGCCCTGAGCCATCGAAGTCAAACGCAGCCCTGTGTGGAGCAGGGGGCTGGATGAGACCTCCAGAGGGCCTGTCTGACCTACATTTTTATTCATTTCTATATTTCATCGTGTAAAAGGATTTGCAAATTGCTTCTTCCCAGCTATCTCCATCACGCACATGCTGCCTTGCAAATCATCAGCCCAGCAGCTAAAGGCAGTCACCTGCAGTTCTGCCCAGGACATCTGTAATTACTCAGTGCAATTCCAAGGAGTGCATTCAATGAAAGATAGGAGAGGGAAAAGGGGCTGGAGCTATGGTATTAGACAGGAATGCCCTATAGCTTAATTCAGTTCTTGAGTTTGTCATTTGTTCCCTGGGGGATTCTGGACAGGTTTATAGGTAATGATACTTTTTGCCCTGCATTGACTGTAAGTGCATTTCCAGCACCCAGCTAAATGAGACCTGGATATTTTTTGTGGCACTGTGGGGACTGGAAAAAGGGCTGTGGGAGCATCAGGAGACACAAATCTTCCTGGTCTCTCCAATACAGAAAGAACGTTGAACCTATGCAGTGCTCTGCTTCACAGGGGTGAGGTTCCCCAGCAGTGAGCATGCAGAAAGGGACAGGGTGTGAAACTACTTCTTTATATGAAATGAAGATCTTATAGATCTTATAACCTCCTCTGTCAAACACAGCAATAATGGATCCAGCCTGTTTCACTGCCTTCCAGTTTATACCATGGCAGTCATATCTGGCAGGCTGTTCAAGTCACGATTGGCTTTTCGGGTGCATCAGCCATGCTTCCATCCTTGCAAGTGCTGGTTTCTCCTATGGGAAAGCCTGTCTGCTGCCTCTCCTGCACCCCAGCATTCCAACTGTCTGCCTTCAGTCTCCAGCCAAACCCATCACCTCCCTGGCCAAGGAGGTGGGAGGGGAAGGGTGAGATGCCACTGCTCTCTCCTGGGTGGCAGGACAGACTCTGGGAATATGGGGACAATGCTTCAGAAGGATGAGAGTGAAATCTGCCATGTCTTCCCCATTCCCTCCAAGGTCTGCTTGCTCTTGGCTTTCACATAGCTGTCCTAAGAGAAAAGGAAGGGCTGTGTGTGTGTGTGTGTGTGTCTTGTCCATCCTTAAGTCCAAATGACCCATGTGTCTTTCTCCATTGTAGCATTTGCACAGTAAGACTTGCAGATGCCTCCAAATCCTATTTGAGCCATGCGTCTTCTGGCACTGGGAGCACAGGGAGACAGAGCATTGGGTGCAGGACCACAGAGCTGAGCAGAGGTAAAAGATTTTCATTACAGAAACTCTGGGCTGGGATAAAGAAAGTGATGTTTTCCTCCTGTGAGAGCGATGATCAATTGCACAGCTCTGTCTGCCTGTTCCTTGCTCTCTTATTAAAGATACCCTTGGTCCTTCCATGTAAGCAGTTCATGGGATGGGTACGAGCAGTGCTGGGGGAGAAATCTCTAGGCAAAGACTAGACTGCTCCTCATGGGCCATTTGGAGTGGCTTCCCCTGGTCCTGCAGGGCTCCTGGCCTCTCAGGTTGCTCACATGTATGGGCTGAGCACCCCGTATCCATCCCAGGATGTGGTGCATTTGTTATTAAATGCTGCCAGGCAAAGAACATGGGAAACGGGGAGGAGGAAGTGGTGTAAGGCTGGTTTGATACCACCTTCCCTTTGGTAAAGCTGCATCAATCCCCTGTGAGCAGCACGCTGGTCAGGGCAGGGGTGTTTGTGATTTAGAGGGTGTCTCCTCAGGCTTATCTTTGAGTGGATGGGCTGGAGCAGCTCAGATCTGCATGGAAACCCAGCCAGCCAGCCTTGTTCACAACCCTCCTCCTCGCCAGCTGTCTCTGTAGGGATTGCTAACACACCTATCCCAACGCCTCTGTAACATACCCTGCAATCACGAGCCGGCAGAAGGACAGAAGTCTTGTGTGTTGTTGCAGTGTGTGGGTCTGGCTGGCTCGAAATCCATCTCGATTTGCTCGGGACAGTCCCTGCTGAGGGGTAAGAGGCAGGAGCTTAGCCCGCATGACAGGCAGCACGAGAACATGAGGATGGAGATGTGGGAAGTGCTGATATGCCCTTGGCCTCCCTCCCTTGTGCTGTGCAAGAGAAATTCCTTCCTAAAGTGCCTGGGGACTGAAAGGACCCATCCAGAGACGCTTATCCTGCTGGAAACTGATTTAATTCAGAAATATGGGGTGTTAACAGAGGCACCTCCAGAGCATCTGATGTAAATGCATCAGTAGGAGGAGGAGGAAGGGAAAACCTGGCAGGGGCTGGAGCCTGCATCTCTACAGGGGTGGAGAACCACCACAAGAGTGGAGAAGGATGCTGTAGAGAATGGAGTTCCAAGCTCTGTCTTATGTGTTTTGGTTTGGTTTGGTTTTTAATGAAAACAGTGATTTGAGGCTGTCGCAGGGCTCCATAGGCTGGGTTTTTAAGAGCACCTGCAGTGCTTCAGGTGTCAGAGGCACCCAGGATAAACTGCCCCGTGTTCAACTCAGCCCTGTGGTCGCTGTCAAACCTGTCCAGGGCTGTAAAAAGCAATCACACTGTATTGAAATCGTCTTAACTTGTTCCCAGTGAAAGTTGCTGGGCTAATTCAATTAAAGGCCTAGTGCAGATGGATTTAGGAGCCGGGGTGGCGGATGAAAGAAAGCAGAGAAAGAGGGAGAGATCCCTGCGGAGGTGGGGAGCGGTGCTCCGTGGGCTCTAAGTCCATCACCTAATTGCCCTCTGCTTTGAACCAAAGGGACAAAGGCTGCCCCTTGCCTCCTGCCCCCAGCACGGCCTTTTGCAGGGGAGAGATTCGGGGGTGCCCCCTCTGTGCGTGCAAGGAGAGAGCTGCTTAACTCCCCTTTGGTCTGAAAGGATTTCCCCTAATCCTGACCTCACCCGGCGCTGCTCAGACGCCGCTGCTGAGAGCTGGGCGTTCGTGCCGGCTCTAATCCCACCCCACCGCTCTCCCCTCCGCGGGGGCACTCACCCCTTTTCAGCCCCTGTGTTTGGGATTGAAAGGCTTGCAAAGAGCCTTTGGAGTTCAGTTCAAGAGCCACATTCCTCAGGGGACAGCCTGCTCCCCGGGAGCCGGATTGCAGCGGGAAGGATGCAGCTCTCCTAGAAACCCCGCTCGGATGCTGCGGCTCTGTGCATCTTCCCCTGCCTGAGGGTCTACAGCGGCACCGGGATTTGCGCTCGCTGGCAGTGGAGCTGGATCCCCTCTTTTCTGCTTGGGATGCTCTGGATGAGCGGTTTCCAGCTCCTTCCATGGATTTTGCCCCCGGAGCAGCAGGCAGAGCCCTCGCAGGATGGTGTGATCTGGCTAAGGATGCTCTGCCGTCAGATTTATGTCTCATGCTGCTGAGGCTGCTATTGCCAGACACAGCTTCTCCCACGCAAGAGGTGTCTTCTCCCCTGCAAAGCCTGGCGAGGAACATGCTCTGCTGAGGAGCAGGAAGCTCAGATCAAAGCAGTGCTCGCTCCACAGACTTTTCTGTTGTTTTTCCCCTGGTTAAGTGCTGTCTATTGATGTGCAAAAAAAACCCTGGGCAGCATTTGCCACGAGATGACAGGAGGGTTAGCTTGATGTGGAGTCAGGCAGCCACTAAGGCTGATCCATGGGTATCCAGGGGTGTCCCTATGGATCACAGAATAGTTATGGCTGGAAGAGACCTTAAACATCACCTACTTCCAGCCCCCTTTGTCTTTGGGTGAAGTATAGCTGGCAGCAGGAATGCATGTCACCATGCATGTCCAAAGGCTGGAGAAGTGCAGCATCAGGGATGCGGGATAGTGGGAAATGGGGTAAAAAGAGGACATTTGCTCTGTGGGGTCTCAGGCTGGAAAGGGGAGAGGTGAATTCATGGGCAAGCAGGGAGGAAATGACAAGACTCTGAATGAATAAGCTGGGAAGGGAATGGAATAAGGGGACCTGGAAATGAAGTAGCCGTGGGGCACTCATGGAAGGGACACACAGCTCCTTCCTCGATGGTGGCCAGCAGCACGGTGCTACCCACCGAACCGGTGTTAGTGGCTGCAATGGGGAGCAGGGATGAGCCTCAGCTCCATCCTCTTGTCCTTGGGTGGCTGCTGTGGTCAGGCTCAAGTTTGGACACATGCTGTGTGGAGCTTGTTTCATGTGGATTCAAGAGTGCTGCTCAAGCAGAGAACTGCATCTGCTGAGCACAGCAGGCTATCAGACTGCAGCTCTGCTCAGCTCTGCTGCCATGCCATGGATGGTGTGGAACAGGGAGGTGTTCAGAGGGTTGAAAGCTTCCTGATTCCAGCAGGAAGCCTGTGGACAGGGTATATGTGCCAGCCTGTGTGGCTCTCAAGTCCTGCAGTGATGCCTACAGGCCTTAAGGCTCTTTTCAGAAAGCCAGCATGGTGATGGGGATGAAACTGCTGTGGTCTGTGCTGCAATGCCAGCCTGCAGCATCTTCTACAAGGTGTGTGAAGGGAAAGGCAGTGGCTGGATTGGCATCACCAGAGCTGTTTGCTCACTGCAGTTCACTTTGCCCTGAGCCAGGGACAATATCCCACCAGCAGCCCAGCCCTGGGGACTTCATCTCATCCAAAAAGAGGCATCAGACCTGCTGGGGAGACAAGCAGGATGCAACGTGAGGGTTCCTCCTCGTCTGAGACACTCCTCCAGGGACAGGGACAGCACGGGGACATTTCAGGAGTGCTGCAGGCTCTGTGATGCTGGGGAGCTGAGTCAACCCTAAATGAATCCGCAGGGGCAGTGTCAGGTTGTGGTTGGATCTGAGTTACGGAGTCACATTCAGCACGTCCGGTGGCCGAGGGGCTCTTTGTCTCTCCTCGTCTGGGCCATTGAAGGCTGCTGAGATCATGTTTCCGAGGTGCTCTGGGCCGTTCAATGAGGGAGACCCATGTGTGAAGCTGCAGGGTCGTTTTCCTGCTGCCAGCCGTGCTTCACCCAAAGACATTAGATCGGGCTCTGAAGAGATGGGGGCATTTTGGACTTGGGCCATCCCAGCACATTCAGCTGCAGATGGTTACAGGAACAGATAACTGGTCCTGCAGAAATTCCAGGAAGTCTGATCACCCTGGAACATAGATCCTATTCACATCGTCTGTAACCTGAGAGCAGCTCTTCGGAGCTGGGATTAGCAAAAGTATTTGGCTTCACCTGCCCTACTCCCAGGGAGCTGGTGGGCCAGTGCTGAGCCCCTGCGGTGGGGAAGAAGAGGAAGGGCTTTCTGCAGGCTAACGCTGGTCCTGGCATGGGAGAAACCTGCTTCTCCTCTGGTAATAGCCATGGAGAGGTGTGAGCAGGGCTTTACCTGGATAACCCCCTTCTTGGAGCAGTGAGAGGTATGAAATCTGTGAATGATGGGTCACACATGCACCTTGCACACCCAGGCTCGTCTGCAGGGTCAGGCACGTGCACAGAGGTGCTCTTGCTTTACCACCCCCAAAAAATCACAGCCATCAGATGTGAAAAGCAAGGGGTTGCAGGGTGGGATGGGGTAACCAGGGCAGAGGAACACAAAGCACACACAGCCTCTGGAGCTGCTCGCAGGGGAAGTGCTCAAATCTGTCCTTGGAAATAACCTTTCTCTTTGCTGAGGTTTATCCTGCTCCCTGGGACTAGGCAGGGACTTGGTTGCCAGTCCGTGCCCTGGGGAATGGCACCTAGTCCTGGAGTAGATGGGCTCCTTCCGCAAGGGAGAGGTATTAAGCATCCCAGAAGTGATGCAGGCTGGGCAGGGAGATGCTCTATGCCCACCACTGCAAGAGGTGAGCACAGCTGTGTGGGAAACCCTTGCCTACCTCTGGAGCTTGCAGCATTGCTTCCCGGGAGAAAAGAGCTGAGAAACTGCCTAGTGCTGAGGAGTGTAGCTGGGCAGCTGCAAAACAGACTGATAAAGTGGACAGAAACCATCACTGGGGCATGCCACACTCACCACGTCAGGTGTTCGGTGGTCCCCGATGCCTAAAGTTCTGTCCCAGAAAACTGGAGGCTGATAAACACGATGCTAATTCTTGACAGAATGAGCTAGGAAAGGAAAGGTCAATGAATCTGACTTCTGCACTGAGCACATTGCCAATATTACAATGAAAGACCGAATGAACGGACATGTGCATGTTAGCCTGGGTGAGCGTTAATATGAGTTCTTGCTGTGGAAGGGGTGCCTCTCCAGCGCAGTTACAGTGTGCACATAGAATCCATGTGGTTGGAAAAGACCCTTAGGATCATCAAGTGCAACCTTTACTCCCAAGGCCACCCCTAACCCATGGCACTGAGGGAATGGGACTTAGACCAGTTAAATCCATTTTGGTGGTTTCCAAAGAAAGCAATGATAAAACATAATCATTTGGGACTTGGAATTTTCTCCCTGCCCTACAGTGACAAGGTGTGCGCTGTTAAGAATGAGAAGGAGAGTCTCTTGAAAAGGTGTCTTTAGCTTTCCTCCTGACGAGCCTCATCACTAAAAGCTCTTGTTTTGTCACAGCCTGAGCCTGTCATTGGTGGAGAAGCAGGCTTTGCAAAGGGGAGATGCTGGCAGGTTGAAATGCAGCTAAAGGAAGTATTTTACTACGGTTGGTAACTGAATGGTGACTCTCACCAGCATGAAGGGTTTGTGAAGGCCAAGTGCACTAAAGGCTCTGAAAAGCATGCAGATAAAGCTACAGGGGACAGATTCATCCAGAATCCACTGTCTGTCAGCTGGGGGCTATCTGAAGCACAGCCAGGACGCAGAAATTCCAGTTTCTGTGATTAGTGCTGACCCATTTAATGTCCTGCTGGCTGTGAAAGGGTGGGATGAGTGAGCTCGATCTTCCTTTGCATCCCCTCAGCCTAGCAGTCGTTTCCTGTTGTTACTTGTCCTTTTCTTGGCATCTCTTTCTCAAAGGCCCATTTTGCTGGATGCGGAGGCATCCCTGTGCTGCTCGAGTGGTCCTGCACAGGGCTGTGGGTCAGGGCAGGGGATGCACATAGGGAAATGATAGGAGCAGGCCAGTGTGATCCTCAGAGAGCCTCTGGAAGAGCTCGACTGTGATGATACTCAGTGCCCCAAGGGCTGTGGGTCCCATGGGGGTGAGGAAATATGCCCTGGAGGATGGATGCCCCTTGAGCACCCACAGTGCTGCTCCTCCAGCGACTGCTTCCCCAGCAAACCCTGATGGACAGCGCTGGCCCCTGCGAAACCCGAGGCCATGCTGGGCTGATAACAGCACCGGGGAGATGCTGCAGGGTCAGAATACCAGCCCCAGCCCCTGCCATACCAGGAGGGCTTCCAGACACCCAAAACCAGCCGTCAGAGACATGCTCGTCTGAAAGGCAGGCGCTGGAGAAGACACGCAAGCAGCCCGGGCTGGGGATGGGGGGCACGTATTTGGGGAGGGACAAGCCTCTGGATCAGTTGCCAGACAAAGGTGGGCAGGTTCGAGGGCTTCGCCCTGCTCTGCTCCGGCAGACAAGCTTGTAGAGCAGTTGGCCTGGGGGCAGCAGCTGCGTTAATCCTGGCCCTGCTCTTTATCCAAGGCTCTGTCCGAAAGAAAAGGAGTGTGTGTCTTGCACACCCTCCTGAGCTTCCTGTTCCTATGCGCTGGGCAAAGCAGAGTGTGGCACGGAGGGACAGGGGCTGCCCTTCTGGCAGGACCTTGTTGAAGGAGCAAGCTCAGATCCATGGCCAAACGCAGAACAGGGCTTTGGAAGGCAGATGGCCAGCCTTGAGTCCAGAGAAGCAGGTCCCCAAGTCACTCACTCAGTCCCATGCTTTACTGCTTCCCCTCTGCACAGAGCGTGTCTGCTGCCTTTCACCACCTGCACAACTGAAACCCGTCTGCTCTCAAACCCTCCTTGCAGGGGTGCAGGTCAAGCTGCACCTTGAGCATCTCTCCGACAACCCTTCCACTTGGAGGCAGCTTTTCTAGACCTTGAATCGTGCCTGTGCCCCTCTCCTGCATTTCCTTCATGTTGTCAACAAGTGCTTTGAAGTGCAGACAACAGACCTGTGCCCATATGATGGACTTACTCCTGCCATGCATGGAGATAGGCTGCTTCCCCTCCATTCACCGCCCCTCTGCTAAAGCCCATAAGACTGTTTACTAGCTAAGCTCCCTTTTGTCCTGGGAGCTTATGCTCAGCTCATGTTGTTTCCACAACTGCCTAAGGCCCTTTCAGTGCTGCTGCTTTCCAAGGGAAAAGACCCTGTCTTGTAAATGTGACCCCCACTCATCCTTCCGGGAGGCATTTGGCCACGTTCAATGTGCAGCACTGGTAAGCCCAGGTTTGTCGAGTCCAGAGCAGTGAGGAACAGATTTAAAACTCCAAGTTTCATCCCTTGCCTTTAGGTACTGCACAAGACCCTTCATCTAACATACCCTTAACATCTGACTGGCAAGCTCAGGAGGGATGGATTTGGGGTTGAATGACCAGATTGATAACACCGTGCAATAAATGGTGCGATAACTGGGATGTATTACAGCCTTGGATAAAATCCACTGTTGCTGTGGATGGTGTTGATTGTTCAGTCTCAGAAAGGATGGAGAAGAACTAGAAAAGTGCTGAATATGATCAGAGGTGTGGACTACAGGCACATGGTCCAGCCTGGGGAGCCTGGCACCTTGCAGAACAGCATATTTTATCACTTCAGTCCCCTAGGAATGGTTGATGGCCATCGTGGCTGGGGTGCTGCCAGGCTGGAAGTGGACTGGAGGTCAGGGATCAGGATCTCAGCAGTCAGGGACTGTGTCGTTGTTTGATGAGGGTTTTCCAGAGCCATCTCTGACTCTAAACTCCCTGGGGCTGGGCAAGGAGCTGCCACCCTGTCCATGCAGCCATCCTCAGGCTGCCTGTGCTTGGCTGTTGATGAGTTTTGAGCTGCTCTATGGAGGCTTGGAGCAGAGATGGGATAGGAGGAAGCACAGACCTGGGGGCCAGGAGGATGGATGATTGCAAGGCTGGATGTCTTGGTTTGCAGGAATAAGGTCTGGGTTTGTTCAGAGCTCTTCATCCTGGTGGCACCAGCCAGTGAGTGGGGAAGCTCATTTACTTCATGGTCTCTTAAGCTTCAGGAGGAATTTACTGGAGCAGGCTGGCAGAAGACAGGGTCTTGCAACTTGATTTGAACAGCTTCAAAGCTGTCTGTACTTGAGGGATTCAGTGCTACTGTGGCAAAGAGCTGTTCACTAGGGGGTGAGGAGCAGGTCTGGATGTGGGACCAGGTTTGGTTCCTGTTCATGATAGTCTTTTGTGCTCTTCACTTGGGTGTTAGTGGTTGAAGGGCTGAGTTAATGACTCCTCCAACCTTGGCATCAAAGTAAGGTCCAAGGCTTCTCAGTTCTCTTTGAAGGGGCTAGAAATCACCTTCTTTTCCTTCCTTCATGGTCCCTTCATGGCCATGGGCTCAGTGCCCTTATGCTTGTGCCTTCCTGATACCAAGAGGCTGCAAAGCATCCAGATCTGAGCATAATCCTCAACACAGCTGGGACAAATGCTGGTCCTGGATCCCAAAGTACTTTTGGGTGGGAATGAATGAACTCTCCTTGTAAATGCTGGGCAGATACCGCCCAAACAAATGACCACAAATATTCAATTACAGTTAGAAATGCATTTACGCCAACGTGCTCTCCTGAGAATGAGCTTTCCTAGGCAAACACGCAGGAAACCCACATCGTAAGCTCAACTGCTCCCTGAAAACAAATTTCTGGATCATTAACTAACCACTAACGGGGCGATCTGGGAATGTGGCATCCAAGACATGCTCCTTGCCTGTCAGCCCCCCCCATACTGGTGCTTTTCCATGCCCTGGCACCTGTGCCCAGTGCCCTTCCCGGGGTGGCCATCTAAGGGACCTGCCCCAGCCCAGGGTGTGATGGGGCATTGCCCCCGGATGGGAGGCTCAGAGCCATTGCCTTGCCGAGCCCTCTCTGCCAGTGGGGGGAGCGTGACCTTGTGACTCCCCACAAATCCCAAATTAATTAATCCCGGGGACGCTGGGGCGGCATGAACAGCCCGTTTGATTTCCCTGCAGTTTTTTCCTGGGGCTCAAAGGGATTAGTGCAGGCGGGAACAGGGAAACATAACAAGGGGCTCAGCTTTCAGCTCCCGCTCCCAGCCAGCAGACTTCTGTTCTTACCAGGGGTATTAGCAGCAGTAATCCACAATGTCTCCGAGTGCTATCTGTGTGCAGCATCCTCTTCCTCTCCCCACCCTGCCCTCACGTGTGTGCTCCCATGCATACAGCTCACTCGTGTGCATTCGTGTCCTGCCTGATGAGCTCACACCATCACAACCCTCTTGGACACATGCCCCTTCAGGCACATCCTTAAAGATGTATCCTTATCCTTTCCCTTGTATCCTTAAGGCGTATGCAATGCCTGACACAGAGCCCACCCAAAGGATTGGGGGTCCGTGCACTTCTTGCTTATCTGTGCCCATGGCCTTACATGCTTTGTGTGCAACCCACTGATGCGTGCTTTCACATATGCTCTTTATCATGTATACCACACCAGGCTTGGGCATGGCCAAGGCCAGGTTGGACAGAGCCTTCGGCAACGTGGTCTAGTGCGAGGTGTCCCTGCCCATGGCAGGGGCTTGGAACTGGATGATTTTAAGGTCCTTCCCAACCCACACCATTCTATGATTCTATGGTTCTATGTCTTCACCCCTCCGCGTTCATGTGCATCTCACTCATGTAAACTCACATGTGTGCTCACAGCCTGCCCATCATAGTCTCATCATCCTCCTCATGTGCTCTGCACCAAATACTGGCTCACCTTTGCAAGGTCAGCCTGCTCGTGTTGTAATCTGTGAGGTCAGGTAATTTCTCTCTTAGGCCACTCTCCTTGAGTCCTTGTTGAGAGCATCAGGCATGCTCGTCCCCACTGAGAACTACACCACAGAAGTGGTTCTCCAGAAGCAGCATATGAAGCTCAAACCCTTTCTTAGTTGTTTCATCACAGCCTGAGCAGGCACCAGCTACGAGGACCCTTGAAGACATCGGAGCTTGCTATCATTTCAGTGCAAAGTTGCCTTCAGTGGAAACGGCTGAGCTGCCACCATCTGCATTCCCCATTGAGAGAAAGTCAACCTCTGGAGCCTGCTCAGCAGTGCTGGGCTGGGGCAGAGAGGTGTACCACAGATGGTGATGCTAAGCAGGGTCAGAACCTCCTTGGATCAGCAGTTCGTAGACATCAAGGTGAATTCAGCCTTGCTTAAACGTCTCAGAGACCACAGCTGCATGTCTTCCTTGGGCTTCCCCACCATCACAGCCTGAATCGGGATCTCAATTCCCTTTGGTACCCTTGTTATTCAGGAGATGGGCACACACCGAGTCCTTCAGAAGAAGGACCCACCTACCCTGGAGCCTGGGTTAGATAGGGGGTTCAGATATGGGGAGGACACTTGGATGCTAATGTGGGCTCAGGAAAGCTGTGAAGCAGGTAGGTGACTGTAGAAACCACTGAGGGTTGGATTTCTTTGCATGCTGGAGACAATATACACTGCACCAAGGTTGTGGTGGGGAAGATGTGAGGCAGGCATCTGGCTGCAGGCACTTGTCTGGGTGGTGGCACCTTTTCGGTGGCCCCTGGTACCTACTGGTCCTAGGCACATCCTATCAGAGGCGGGAAGCCTTAAGGCAACCTCTAGAGGCTGTTAAGCTCCAGATAAGCTCCATGGAGACGCAGGTGCCCCATGTAGGTGTTTTGAACTTCTCTTCGAGAGATATGCATCGTCTATCTAGAAAGCTTGGGTGCTGGGCTGGACCAGACGCTTGGTCTGGAAGCAAGCATTAGGATGTGGCCTTGTGCTGCAAGCATGAAGAAATTGAAAATGCCCCCTGAAAACTCCTCTAGCACTTATGCATGAGCTGGCCTTCAAGATCTTTCTTTTAGTGGGTGAGTGAAGGGCTGCCCAGCTGCTTTGCCATGGGCATCTGCAGAGAAGGGAGTTGGAAGGAGGACCTGTTGTGAGCAAGAGGGCATGTCACTGTTGAGCTCAAGGTGATGGGTGACTGGGGGTGACGCTTGCAGTGCAGGATGGAGAGAGTCAAAACTGCATCCTGAGGAGCAAATTAGAGCATCGTGAGGCCAACGCAGTGAGTTCAAGACTGCTGGGATGCTGCTGCAGAGGTGACACCGCTCAGCTTCCTAAGGGAAAAAGTGCCCCACCAGGAAGGTCTTCTTTTAATGCTTCTTTTCTCCAGTTTCCAGTGGGAAATTGCAGGATGAGGTGGAAAGAGGTGTTTGAAACTCAGCTGTTCACCTTGCGTTTCAAAGCGTTTCTTTTGAAACTGGAAATGGGAAGTTTTCCCTCTTTCATCTCCGTTTGCTGCTGTAGGGCAGCGAGGTGACTCATGTCCCGGAGTTTTTCTTCTCTGCCTTTTCCCCGTTTTGTTTCCCCTCCGTTTTCTCCAGCTGCAGGAATGTTATCGGGTAGGAAAAGCAGCATTACAACCACGACACCTTGTCACCCAGTGACTCGCCCAGCGCTGCTGAAATTTTGAGACATTTTAAATGGAAGAGAACCGAGAAAGAAGGAGGAAGGAATGAAACCAGCGATTTATCAGAAATAAACTTTTCAGAGGCCAGCATTAACGTTTTCATTCACTTAGAAGCAAACTGACTTTTCTGATTCGCTTCACATCAGAATTCGCCTCCCCACGGGGAACATTTTCTAATAGGAATGATCTCACTTTAATATTTTGGCATGATTTTCTTGTGTATTTTTTCTCCTTGGAACCACGCTAACGCTGGGCTAGAAACGATGACGGGCTGGTGAGCAGCGTGCGTTCTGAAAGGGCTGAACCTGCTGCTTCGTGGCTGCAAAACTCACTTGTAGGAGCAACCAGTGGAGCCTCCTACACGGAAAACCATGTGCACCCATCTCCCCCCACCCAGCGGAGAGCGGAACAGCTGCAGTTTGCCTAGGAATTTTCATGGGTACTTAGTGCCGCGGGGCTGCAAGAAAGGGTTAAAGTGTTTTTGGTTACGCAGTGCACAACAAACAAAGGGGATGTGGTAATCCCTCCTGCCACAGAGTGAAAAGTTCACTTGATATGCTACTTTACACTGATTCTCACAGACTCTGGGATTAAACCGGACACACTCTGAGGTCCAGGTTTTCTAGCAAAGGGCTCCAGCCCAGCCTGCCACATTCACTTCATATTTGGGAGCATATTCTCTGAAAATCCTGCTGACAGATGAAGAGCAGGAAGACAGCCAGTTTCCCATGGAACAATAACTCCATGCAAACTGCATCTCACGGCGTCCAACCTGGCGTTGCTGGGGCGGCTGATGGGCATGTCGCTTGGAGCAGCATCCCCGTGTCCCGGCCAAGCCTCAGGTGCTGTCAGCCACGGTTGTCCTCCTGGTCCATGTCACAGGCTCCCTGCCAGGCTTTGGGGTTGAACTTAACAGGGAGCTTTTGCTGAGTTGGGAGCAGAGGATGTGGGACCTCAGCACCAGGTCCAATCATGTGCGGTGGTTGAGCTGGGATGGTGATCGATTCCCTCTCCACGGATGCCCCAAGCCTTGCTTATTTCCATGCTGCTATGTCTTCCGACGTTCCTGCAGTGGGACCTCATGTATAGGAACAGCAAACAGAACTCCCCTGGTTCCACCTCTATCGATGCTGCCAGGTCCACAACATTTGGGATTTTTGGTTTTTGGGGTGTTTGAATATTTGAGTGACAAAATGACAATCTGCCTATCAGGGAGGGCAGCAAGGGGCTGTCTGTGCTTCAGGCGTTTTGGGTTTGCTCTCTTCAGCTGGATGGCATGGTCTACCCAGCTTTCCCTTCGCTCCGAGATGGTTGCAGTGGCGTGTTTGAATTCAGTGCTTTTTCTTTTTTTTTTTTTTTTTTTCAGATGAAACACTTAAAATTTCCTCTGGAAGCAGATGTTTTAATGAAAAACATGCGTTCAGTTGAAAATCTGATTATGCCTTGGAAACCTCTCTTTGGTGGATGATTTCCGACCAAGTTTGTCTGCAGATTCTATTCAAGGAACAAAGTGCAAAACTTCCCTCTTGTTCAATTCTTCAGCTATTTCCCTGCTTAGGGGTACCAGCACTGGCTCCTCTGTCAGATTCTTGCCCAGTGGGTGTCAGATTAAGAGAGAAGCTGCCGTGATTCCATTCCAGGGAATGCCATGCAAGGTCCCTCAATGAGCCTGCCCATGTGGCTACTCCCAGCTGCTCCCTGGAGCAAGTACTTTGAGTTTGAAAACAACAGTAAAAAGGAAGGTCTCATGGAGACCTGTTCACCAGAGGCTGCAGCCTGGGATGCTGGTGTGAGCAGCGTTGGTGTCATGCTCTGCTCTGGCCCCAAATCATGCTGTGGACATGCCCAGTGAGCTAGGGCAGACACGTTTATTAACTATTAATTAATTACTTATTTTTTTTACCAAAAAAGGTCATTTTCCCTCTTCATGGATGTCCGGAAAGAGTTTGCCCCCGACATCCTTTGGGCTGAGATGAAGTCAAGCTCCAAACTCAGTTCAAGTCACAACAGTGGTCCCAGTGTTGTCCACTACCCTTTTACGTTCACCTCTGGGGTGTTAGGGGTAAGAGCACGTCCTTTTTGACTCTTCTCTGTGGCACAGCATCTCTGAAGGGAGATCTCTTCGTAAACCTCATCTTCTCACCTGTCCTAAACCACTGCAGCCTATAGGGGTTGGGGATGATGCCTGGGAACACCCAGGACACCATCCTCTCTGAACCAGGAAAGGAACTTGCCCTGACATGGGGTGCAGTAGGTGGGTTAAATCCAGCAGGGTGGGATTGGATGGGGGGAAGCATTTACCCCACAAGAACCACAGGGATGGGATCTCCTGGACCACACACAGTGCAGCGTCCATGCAGGTAGCATGTACCATCACCTCCCACCCCACTGCACCATGGCTTGTGTGATGCTGAAACTCAGCCTGTCCAGAGTGGCAGAACCTTGATCCTACAGAGCCCAGGGAAAGCCTGGCTCAGGACTGATCCTGCCCTGTTCTCTGTGCCCCAGTGAGGGGAACTGAGGGCCCGAAGGCAGACAGTGACAGGGCACAGCCGTATGTGGGCTGCTCCCAGGGTCGATGGGGCTTTGACGGCATGGGGCGGCTGGGGTTTTGGGACAGGCAGGGCTCCCCAGCTGCCTCCCCCCTGCTGTCCCCTGGTTGGGGGAGGAGAAGGTGCTTGCTAACCTCCAGCTGTCTGTCCTGTCCAGGGCCGTCATGTCTCTGGTTACAGGGTTAGCGGAGCAGTGAAGTGTAAAATGCAGCCTTCCCCTGTCCCATCCTCCTCCTCTCCTGCTCCCTGTCCTTCCCCCAGGCTCTCTCCATCACTCGCCTCTTCCTGTGGTGGTCCACCGCGCTCTAACCCCTTTGACCAAACCTTGTCCTTTGCCTTCACATTCTGCTCCCCCCGCCTCATCATCACAGAGGTGGAACATGAGGGAAGAAGTGGGTTAATGGGTTGAACTGCTGGGTAAGAAGCAATGAGAAACCTGCAGCTCCTGTCCCTTTGGGAGATGCTGGGGAGCATCTGGCTACCGGGAAAAGGGGAGATTTGAAGGAAATGGCCACTAAGGCACCTTCCTCCCAGGCAAAGAACCTCCTGGAAGGATGACACTCCATCCTGGAGCTGGCCTGCAGAGCCCCGCTCCGCCAAGTCGTTCCCATGGGTTTATCCCCGGGTACGTGCGGTCACACACAGGCTCTGTGGGAGCTTCATGGTGGTTTCTGATCCCTTCTGTCATACTCCAGCAGCACCGGGGCTTCAGAGAGCGCCCTTCAGTGTCTGGAGAGGCAGCTGCAGCCGGGTGTTGGGGAGGGAGGGAGGGAGGCAGGACGGGAGCTGCGCGCTCCCAGCTGCGGAAGGCGGCTTTAGGGTTTTGGCTGGACCTCAACAGCAGCTCTGCTGGCAGCGTGGGTCTGGGAAATGCACTGTGCCTCCTCCTCCGGCCAGCTCCATCCCGCTCCAGGCCCCCCGCGCGGTGCTACTGTGCGCTGCCGATCCCACACCGAGTGCCCGCAGCGCTGTGTGTGATGCCGCACACGACGGAGGGTCCCAGTGAACCATCACCTGATGGCTACAAGCAAGAGGGCATGGTGAGCGCAGCCACGCTCCTTCCATCCTCACCAGGAGGGCCTGGGGGGCTTTTGAGGTGCCAGATGGGGTGAGGGGTTTGTGGCTGTGACCTGGCCCTGGGATCAGGGTGGGAACATGGCACATGGGGCAGGTTTCTACCATGTCACCTCTTGCACCTCTGGGAAGCGTTGAGATGCTGCAGGTGAAAGAGGAGCAGACCCCAGTGGATTTACATCTCCAGCTCTAGCTGGGTCCCCATCCCTGGGTGACAGAGCCGCGGTCCCACCGTCCCCATGGCCTCGCGCTGCTGGAGCACCAGGATGTGGGAACAGCTGCCGGACAATGCGCGCAGCTGCGTGCTGTCACGCTGCCTAATGCAGCAGAACCGCTGCAGCGGGCGGCTGGCCTGCCAGCGCCTGGGGAAACTCCTGTCAAAGGAGAGGGGCAGACGGACACACACGCACCCAGCGCTGCCTGCGGAGCGGGGCTCGGATGCTCTTGCATCCTGGTGCTGGGTTGGGATGAATCATAGAGCGAATCATAGACTGGTTGGGGTGGAAAGGACCTTAAGATCATCCAGTTCCAATCGCCTGCCATGGGCAGGGACTGCTCACACTAGACCATGTCACCCAAGGCCTTTCTAGCTTGGTCTTGAAGGTTTGGGACTGGAGCACCGTGGCAATAGGAGGGAGGATGCCTGGCCATCTACAGCTGTGCAGGCAGTCACAGGAGACCAGAGGCAGCAAGGAAAGATTTGGAAGAGGGAAAGGATGTGATGTGTCCCTTTTCCTAATACATGGTATTTCCCATCCCAGGAGGTGAAAGGATGCCCTGTGCATGAGAGGCCAGGGTGGTTATCCACCACTCTGCAGGTACAGCCGAGCTATGGGAGTGCCTTTCTGCCACAGAGGCTTCATCCTGCACCTGCAGTCCAGAAAGAAAGCACTGCAGGGCCATGATGGGTTTGCAGCCAGATGGCAGGGATGCGGGCGGGATGTGAGAGGGGTGGCAAGGAGCAGGGCTCTGCATGTCCATAATTCCTGCAGGGTGCAGGGACCAGACCATGGGTCTCTCCTCTTCTTCTCCTCTCCTCTCCTCTCCTCTCCTCTCCTCTCCTCCCCTCTCCTCTCCTCGCCTGGCCTATAAAGCTTAATCTCCTCTCCTCTCCTCTCCTCTCCTCTCCTCTCCTCTCCTCTCCTCTCCTCTCCTCTTTCTCTTTCCCTGTGAAATGGCCCAAATTAGAGCTCTTGCCAAGGGGACAATGCTGGTGGTGATGCCAGGCCTTGGAGCAGCCTGGAAAGGACAGCAGCTCCTTCCAGGGCAGACGTGAGTGTGAGCTCTGACATGAAACACTGCTTGGAGCCTCCTCACTTCAGCAGCACTTTCTGCTCTTTGCACACAGAGAGTAGATGGGGGCTCTGCAAACGAGCATGGGATAAGGCTGGCAACACCAGCCTTGACAACCCCAGTGTTCCCTGCAGCTCAGCCTGCCTGCTTTGGCTGCCCAGGGTGAGGCCATGTCCCACCAACATCCAATCTGCCCAGTGTGTGCTTGGAGCAGCAGTGCCTTGGGCCAGCAAGCTGCTGCTGGAAGCAGAGATCCTCCTCCCACACCACCCTGGGGACAGGGCAGTGCCACAGGGACACTGTGGCCTTTCAGAGCAGGACTTTGCTGGCCCGAGTGGGGACTGCAGCTGTGTGGGATGGGTGGCAAAGCTGTGGCTTTACTGGAATGGGAGTGTGGAGGCACCTGCTCGGGCTGAAACTCAACACAAGTGATGTAAGGCAATGAGTTAATACTGTCTTGCCTGGGCTGCCAAGCAGCTTCAGATGGGCCTTTGCCTTAGTGAACCCATTTCTCTGGGCAGAGGGTGATGGGAGTGATGTGAGCAGAGCTATTTCCTGGTCACAGTTCATTAGGTTTCTGTGTTGTTTGGACCTCTGATTGCTTCTGAAGGGTGCTGGTGAGTCTCCATGATTAGGATGTGCACAGTGCCCTTATCAGACAGGTGCTGCTCCCCTCTTTCATCACAGTCTAATGCTGGGACAGGTCCTTACCTGGCTATTGGAAGTGATGAGGGAGTCCCTCATTATTCAAACTAAATAGCAAGGAGATCAGATGCTTCCCAGAAGGTTGGTACCTGCTTAAATCTGAACTGGTATTTTAATGAAGCTTCAGCACCTTGAAACTGTCTGAGCATACACTGGCTTTCTGCCTCACAACAGCACTCATATTGTTCCTGGTGAGCTCCGATATATCTGGGCAGACAAGCATGCCCACAGGCAACACTGCTGCATAATCATAGAGATGCCCAAGTCAGAGGGCTCCCTAATGGACTCAGCAAATCATTTTGGGTTCATGATATACAGTAGCCTCTTGAGAATCTTGCAGATGTACTGCAAGGTCATGCATCTAGCATGAGCTTAATCATGCCCAGATTATTGGAGGTACCCTAAGTCAACTGCACGGACTTGGGCACAACTCATATGTAAGCTCATCCATTTCATCTTGAGTTCAGATTTGGTCATTTTTGATCACACAAATGTCTTCCCATCTTGTACTGCAGTTGCCCATGCAGCTTTTGAGTGGTGCACAGAGACACCTTCATGTGGGGAGGCTTTCTCCTGGAAGACATTGAGCTGCATTTGAAGATGGCACAGCTCCTGTTGCCACATGTTGTGTGGTGGGGATGTTGTCTTACCTGCATCATGTTAGCTTGGGCAGGCTCAAATCTCATCTTTGCTTGATTCAGTCGCATCCAGCCTTGGAAGGAAATTGTCCTGAATATATAGAGACACAGGACTAACAAAGACTTGTGATGGGTAAGTTTCTTTGAGTTTCTTTTGTGAGCTCAAGAGAGTTCTATCCCAACAAATACTAAGTCAGGCAAAATTGCCAGGAGGTCTGCATGGAGGAGTAAAGAGCTCCTAACCAAACCCAAACACAAAAAGGAAGCATACAGAATGTTAAAGTAAGGATGAATAACTATGAGGAATATAGAAACATTGCCTGGGCATCCAGGGGTGAAGTTAGGAAAGCTAAAGCCCAGCTGGAATTGAATGTGGCTGGGGATGTCAAAGACCACAGGATGGGCTTCTATAAGTACGTAGGTGACAAAAAGAACACTATGTAAAGTGGGTTAATTGCTCAACAAGATGGGGGACCTGGTTACAAAGGACACAGATCAGGCACATGATGGATAGGAAAATCATCAGGAGTAAGTGTGGATGTCTTCACCAAGCTGAAGTCATGCTTGATCAACGTGATAAACTTCTACCATGAAAAGACTGGCCTAGTAGATGAAGGGAAAGCAGTGGACATTGTCCTTTGCCTCTATCTCCCATAAGACAGGCTGTGGATGTATGGGCTGCATGAGCAGAAAGGGAGGTGGGTTGCAAATGGGCTGAATGGCCAGGCTCACAGGTGGTGATGAGTGGAAGGAAGCCTGCTTGCAGGCCAGTAACTAGTGCTGTACCCCAGGATTCAGTGTGTTGGGTTAAACCTGGATGCAGGTCTGATCTCCCAGAGATGTGTCTATATCCAGCCTCTTGCAAGCAACTGGTGAAAGCTGAAATCCGATTGGAAAAGCCTTGGGGAAAAGCTGCATCACCCAGTGAGTGCTTGCTTTTCACAGCACGGTTTGGTGACTCCAGGCCTGCACCACAGACTTCTGCAGGTCAGAAGCAAGGAATATAGCCCTCCGTAGGGTGATGCAGCTCATCCCTAAACAGATGCTTAAAAGAGGTCACCACCATCTATAAAAGGAGCTGAGAGATGTACTTAGATACGGGCTTTTAACTTCAGGGCATTTGTGGCTGAGTGAAATGGAAATGGTGAATTTACAGGCAAATACTCATAATTTCCAAGTATGTGATAAATCCAGTCGGTGCATGCTTACAAGCAGTTGATGTTTGCCAGCTGCTTCTCTCCCACTAATTGCTATCAGACTATCGACTGAGTTCAAATGGTCAGTGGTGGGTGTGTGGGGAAGAGCAGAGTGAAGGGAAGAGTTAATTCTAGCTCTTTTGCATTGCTCATCTCTTGCTAAGTTTCAGCTGCCTGCTAAGACTCGGTTTTAAACTGCTTTTCCAGGGTGGGTATCATCCTCTGACAAGCTGTGAAGGAAGACACAGGCAAGTGTGAGTGAGGCTGCCCAAGGGGAAGTGAGAAGTGGAGACATGCAGAATATTGACTTCAAACACAGCACAGAGAAATTGAGGACACCCCTCACGAATGCATAGAGACATATGTCCATGAAAGCAGCCTGGAGTGGGTTGGGTATGAAGTATCTGCCCTGGTTGACCCATGCAACGTGTTCAAAGAGCCAGTCACAAACGTATCCAGCACTGCAGACCCCAGAGGAGCACTGGGCTCTTGCAGGAACATTGCTTGATGTTGTCCTAATGGTCATCACACTCCCTGTCCCATCTATGGGATGCTTTCTTCCAGGCTCTCATCTGGCTCTTCCCAGAGGGCTCTCCACAAAGCCAAGGCTTGGCAATGCAAGGGAAACTGCTGCTGGTGTTTCCCCTGTTAGTGCCTAGTTTTCTAGCTCACATGCATGAAGCAAGGATGAAAGAGATACCAGAAATGTGGGATGAGGCCAAGCATCCCCGTCATTCCTGTAGGGTGCAATGGGGACTGGTGGGTACCTGCTACCTCCTGCTCTTTCACTGCTTGCTTAACCCTTACATTCTCCCCTCACAGACTGTTTTCAGCTTAGCCCTGCTGTGACCAGAGTAAGGTGTGTTATCAAAGGAGCTTTGCTCCTTTCTTGAGCCTGAATCGGAGCTACCCCAGGGATGCCCTACCTGGTGCTTCCTTCAGTGGGATCCTGAAGATAGATAGCCAGAACATGGCACTGGTCCTTCTGCTCATGGAGTCCCCTGCATCAGGGCTGGAAGCAGCACGTGTCTCATGGGGATGTGAAGCATCCTCTGGGTGCCGTGGCATCATAGTGCTGCCCCATGGCATGAGCCCATGGCTGGCAGAGTCACCCCCCTGGACTCCCCACCCCGAAGAAAGGAGAGCAGGCAGCAAGGGAGGGAGCAGGCAGCAAGGGGGCAGGAGGGGGAGAGGAGCCTTGAGAGGGGGATTCCGCAGGTTTGGAAAGCACTGCACAATTCACAGGGGCTGAAAGGAGCAGTGACAGGAGGGGGCCGGGCTTGGCAGCAGCTGCCAAGGGCAGTGAATGTCCCCACTGCCTTTCCCTCAGCCTGCCTTTGTCACCTGCCCACAATTACCCACAATTTATCACCCCAGGAGCCTGCAATAAGTCACTGGGGCTGCCTGCGACTGCCCAGCCCCTCCGTTTCCAGAGAGCAAGTCTCCTCTTTCCCATGGGTAGGCAATTAGGTGACTGCTCACCCTTTGTGTGTGCTCAGGGTGGAGGAGGCAGCTCCTTCCCCACCATCCTGGCTCTCACACCAGGCGAGACCGGCTCTGCTCACTGCCCCCCTTGTCCTGCTGCTGGGCAGCAAACCCTGCTTGGGACTGAGGTCTCTGTGGAGGAGCAGACGCCATGGGGTATGGTTTATTGTACCTTGCAGGAGAAGGTCCAGCCATGCTTCGTGTCTGCCAGGGTGCAAAGCTCCTTGTGCTCCTCTCTCCACCGTTTCACCCAGCTTGTTGCATGTTCTTGGGCTCAAGGCCATGGACAAAGGTCTTGGATAAGCCTTCCCTTCAAAGGGAGAGAGCTAGATTCATCAAGGATGCTGGTGCAAAGTGATGCCCTCAAAGCCCAGCCTTACATGCCACTGAGTCTCAGTTTCCACATTTCGATGTTCCCTGCTACAGAAAAGCATCAACTGAGCATAAAGGCTGGTGAGACAGTGCCTGGCAGGACCAGTGTAGGGCCACACTGCACTTGCTCGTCAGGGCTCCATGAGCTGGACCTTTTGCCTGCCTCTGTTTGTGCATCTCTGCTGCAGCCCTCATCTTGCACTGCATATTCCTCTTGTAAAAGCAAGGCTTGTGGTCCCCCAGAGCATGGAGGTAGGATGGTTTCCTCAGGTAACAGAGATCACACAGAGGCTTAGACCTGCTGTCCTGCCCCCCCAATTCCTCTCCTCCCACCTGAGCTCTACACAGTGCTGCAGAGAACAGCAGGACTTTACACTTTGCACAGCTGTCAGACTCCTGCCCCTGCCCATTGATACTTGGATGAGTGGATAAGGGGTGCTACAGACCTTCCAGCCCTTGTAATGTGGTCTGTCAGCCTCTGAGGCTGGAGACAGCCCTGCCTGCCTGGATCTCCCATCTCCACACTGAAACCCTGCCTATGGGGATGCTCCTTACTGGGCCCTGAAGGAACTGGTCTGGGTTTTGCAGGGCTCTGCACACCACATGTTCAGGCTCCTGTGGTAGGAGCTGAGTCATCCTGAGCAGCAGAAGGTATGGGATGAGCACAGGTCTCATGCCAACGCATCTGGCACGCCCCGTCTCTGTGCTTGGCACCTAGAGAGGTGATGGGCACATCCAAGGGCACGGAGGGTGCTGGCTGGTCCAAGTGAAGGCATGGGTAAGCAGAGCTCCCATGCTTTCTCTGCCACACCTTTAGCCCTGCCCTTCTTCTCCTCAGAATGTGGTAAACTGCCTCTTGCCTGCAGGAAGGAGAAGTCTTGAGCTGCCTCTGTTACCACCACAAACACCATGGCAGCGGGGAAGGATGGGTGGTAGCCCTGACAATGCAAGTAAGCAGCTTGGGTCACCAGCAGCCAACTCATCCCACCAGGTAGACCCCAGGGCAGTGACTCACAGGGGTGTCACAGCCAGCCTGGTCCAAGCTGGTGTGTGGGAAATGCCCATGGTGCCTGGTGAAGCCTCGCTGATTGATGGGATGAGTGCTCTTCTGCTGATTCTGCTTATCGCTGCCTCCGGGGAGCATGTCCAAAGCTCTGGTTTTGATGGCTTGTGCTTCTCTGCCTCTTTCCAGCTGTTCTAATGCAGTCACAGGCTGTTGTTAGAATCCTGACCAAGGACTTGGAGAGCCTCCTTCTTGCTTCTTCCTCCGTGAACTGGTCATGAGGTGAGTGGCCTTCAGTTTCCATGAAGCTGTGTGTGCCCCATCCCATCCCATCCCATCCCACCCCATCCCATCCACCCCATCCATCTGCCCATAGCTGTGGTTGCTACTGGTGGCTGTAAGTCATTACAGTGACACTTGTTTCATCATACAAAGTGGAGGCCTGAATGGGAACCAGAGGTGAGCCCTTTGGCAGCTAATGCCTCTGAAAAAGCAAAGTGCTGTAGTGGTAAGAGGGGTGGAAGAAGGTGTGAACCACAGTCTAACAAGAGTGTTAATGTCCTGTGCATCAAGCTGTCCCTATCTAGTGTGAACATCAGTTTCTGCAATTGGATCATGGCTCCTGGAGCCACCCTAACGGTGTGGCTATGGGGCTGCCCTGCTCCTGGGTACCTGCTCCAAGTCTTCTCCTGTCCCAGGGCAGTGTTAGTGCAGCCTGTGCTGGGAGGTGGGTTCTCAGCATCTGCCCCTGACACACGGCATGGAGGTGAGCAGTTGCTGTATTGTTCCCGATGCCATCTGATCTAAAGAGCCTGTGCGGGGACAGAGCCTGCCAGAGCCATGGCACAGCCCCACTGGCTCTCTGGTTACCAGCACCACAATGCCTTGCAATGATCCCAGCTCCATGCCTGGAGCAGGGTGGGATGCACTGGCCAGGGTGTGAGACCAGGCATGGGTCAGTGGTTCCCTCTCCCTTCCCCAAAATAACCCACCCATGGGGGAAACTCCATCACTACAAAGTGACTCCCTCCATCCCATCCTGCTGGCTGGTGCTTGCTCCTAAGCAAGGCACCCAGGATGGGAGATCCCCATTGGGCAGGCTGAGGAAGCCTGTGTCACACTTCCCCATCGCCATGGACGCTGGTATTTGATTTATTACCTATTCAAGAGGAACTCTCAGGCTTCCCTTTGGAGCTGGAGGCAGATCTGAGCAGCTGTGTTTGGCATGGCAGGGTCCAGCAGTTAGAGCCGGAGACGAGACGGCAGGACTCCTGAGCTCATTACTGTAACGAAGCTCAGGGAATTGGTTGTTGGGTATGGAGCTTTCCATTTAAAGAGGCCAGACTAGATGATGGTCCCTTCTGGCCTTAAAATATATGAAGCTACAAATAACTCAGCCAATAATTAGAAATTCGAGTCTCATTCCTGTGAATATTACAGGCTTGTTGGACCAGAAGCTACAAAGGCTGCACCGATCTTTCCTCATGTTTAAAGAGAAGTCATTTCCTGGTAGTGGGTCCCCTGTGCAAATCCCAGGGCTGAGGTCATCGGTGTTGGTATGGGAGCACGTGCAGGTAAACGACATCACCATGAACTTGTGTCATGCCCCACGTCATCTGGATGTGGCAAGTAGGGATAATAAATAGGGCAAGGCCAGACTTTTCATGATCGTACCTCCTCCGTAGTTTGGGCTGACTTTGGTACCTCCATCCCAAGCACACAGAGCTTCCTAAAAGGCAAAAATGATGCTTGGTAAGAAAACCTGGAGGAGGAAATACTTCGTCACCATGCAATGTTCACCATCTTCTCTCCTGCTGGTCCAGGCACATCTCTGAGGGAGTCTTGTGTCCCTAATCTGGCATTCCTCTTGTCTACACTCTCCATTCTCTTTTTGCTGTTATTACCTTTCATTTGCTGAGGAAAAGCCTCATGAGGGTCTCTTGTTCTCAGCTCCAGGTTCCTGGCCACCTGAACCTAAGTGGAGCTCTGAGGAGAGTTTTGAAGGCAGACTGTGATATCCCACATTAGGAAACATCCTTCTCCTAGTTCTACATACAGCCTCACTCAGCATTGCCTTCATCCTCTCCCTTTTAATCCTCACCTTTCACATATGTAGCTTGTTTTCACACAACACACTTCAGACTTTCTTGGTTTTTAACCTGTATCCTTGCACTTACCAACATTCCTTCTTTCTCTCTCTGACTGCATCAACAGTCCCAGAGCTGCCAGGAAGATGCTGCATCCCTTCTGCTACAACTCAGCCTTGCCACTGCGCTCTCTGCCTTACATAGTGGACCTGGGTGATGGAGGAAAGCCCAAAGTTAGGATATAAACCTGTGCTCTGTGTATTTTAAACCCATATCTTCTTAAAACACAGGGCAAGGCTGCACTGAAGCAGAAGACTGGGTCCCGCTCTTCTTCCCCTCCTCAGTGCACACATAGGTAGCCTCAAATGGGAAACAGCCATGGGAAAGCATATCCCCTGGGACCAGGGTAATGGGTCCTAGGCAGAGAAAAAGGCACAAAGGGAGGAAAAGGGGGTGGCCACGTTACCTAGGGGATCCTCTCCGCAACAAACAAAAAGGTGTGACGAAATGCTGTGTTGCACATATGCAAACAGCAGCCAGAGGTATTTCCTTGAGCAGGCCTGAGAGCTCAACAGCTCGGCATTGCACAAGTGGAGGGTTGGAGTCTAGTCTGTTCTTGTTTTCCCCAGTTAAATACCATTTTTGAGATGTTTTATCCTTTGTATTGTTTAATCTCTGCCATAAACTACACAGGACGTGTCATGAATTAGTGCTACAGCAGACGCCTCGACCTGGGGAGTTTCCATGTCTTGAATAAGACTTTGCTTCGCCTTACGGCTTGGCAGATTCAGCGCAGACATCCTCCTCTTAGATCTAGAAAGCCAGGGCAAAACCAGGGGTCACAGCAGCCACCGAAAACCTTTCATTCCTATCTAAAAAGACCTGAAAAAAACCCACCCCTTCCTATTCATGTCAAGCAATCTTCCTGAGAAATCCTCTCCGCATTGTTTTTTTGCTGACATCTGTAGTGCCCCAGGTATGATTAATTCTTCTGCTCACAATAAAAAACGCTTCTCCTTTGCCTCTGGAGCAGCCTGCAATTTCACAATGGGTCCCTAAACCACACCACGCCATTCACCTTAAGCAGCAACGTGAACCCGGGCGGCTTCTGCTCCTGACAGCACCGGGGAGATTTTGCCCTCGAGGGGAAACCGCTCGGCACTCGCAGCTTTCTGACGAAGGATGTTCCCGA
Organism: Pezoporus occidentalis; assembly: GCF_034315485.1. NCBI lineage: Eukaryota > Metazoa > Chordata > Aves > Psittaciformes > Psittacidae > Pezoporus > Pezoporus occidentalis. Next base: position 159,282 of record NW_026914830.1, read on the forward strand.
CGGGGTTCAGAGGTGTCGGAGAAAGTGGTTTAGGTTTCTCAAAGGGCTGGTTGTTCTTGGGAGGCTCTTCCTGGGCTCTCGGGGGCTTGGGGTGGGCTCGGGAGGAGGCTGCGTTTGGGAAATCACCGTGGGTTTATCCCCCCCCACCCCTCACCTCCCACCCTGCATCTCATACCTCTCATTCCTCCTGCCTCAATTACTGCAGCTGATCCCTTCCCCGCCAGAGCCCCAAGGACACAAACTGACACCCGCTGATCAGGCTTGGGCTCCTCCGGATCCCTGGGGCCCCATGGGAGTGAAGGAACCTCCAGCAAGGCTCCCACCCCACAGCTCCGCACCGGGACAGGAGCAGACGGCGTGTTGGGCGGGGGGGGGCTCGGGGATGCTGGGGAACAGCAGGGCGCTTGCTGGTATGGGCAAGATTAACTGAGGACAGCAGGGAGCAAAGCGGGTGCTAAGGTGAGGACAGGCTGGGGTCCCCTGGGAGGCTCTTGCATCTCTCTGGGTCTACGAGGGGTCTGTGGTGCTTGTGCTGGATCATGCAGTGTCTGCCCCCAGCATCCTGGCCTGGATCAGCACCAGTGGCAGGGATTGTGCCCCTGCACTGGGCACTGGTGAGGCTGCACCTCGAATCCTGTGTTCAGCTCTGGGCCCCTCACTGCAGGAGAGACATTGAGGTGCTGGAGCGGGGCCAGAGAAGGGCAATGGAGCTGGTGCAGGGTCTGGAGCACAAGTGTGATGGGGAAGGGCTGAGGGACCTGGGGGGTTCAGATGGAGAAGGCTCAGGGGGGACCTGATGGCTCCCTACAAGTGCCTGACAGGAGGATGGAGCCAGGAGGGGCTGGGCTCTGCTCCCAAGAAACAAGGGATGGGACAAGAGGAAACGGCCTCAAGCTGCACCAGGGCAGGTTTAGATGGAGCTGAGGAACAATTCCTGCCCCAAAGGGTGCTCGGGCATTGGAACAGGCTGCCCAGGGCAGGGCTGCAGTCACCATCCCTGCAAGTGTTCACACACCCTCAGTGCCATGGGGCAGTGGTGGCCTCAGCAGTGCTGAGGAATGGAATTGATGATCCTAAAGGTGTTTTCCAACCTGGGTGATTCTATGATTTTATGACAGCCTGCAGGGAGCTCTCAGTCCTGACTTGCACGTGATGATGCAAGATGCTGGTATGGAGCGGGGATGTCCAATATTGCCCCATTAAGCCCCAGGAGCACTTGAGGCAGGTCCATGGGGTGGTGTGTGTGTGTGTGTGGAGCTCATCAGGGCTAACAGCAGGAGGCTGCAGCACAGGGCTGTGGCAGGGCGGGTGTCTGCAGCCTGGATGATGATTTATGGCTTTTGTTCACCGTGGAGAGCAGGGCTTGGTTACCCTGCGAGTGTGTGAAGGCAGTGGAAAGCTGTGCGGGCTGGCTGAGCAGCACTGAGTGCAAAGCTCCCCTTATGGAGCCCAGTGCTCTTGTTAAACCTTTAGGGCTCGACTTCCCCTCGCCGGGTGCTGCAGCCTGCTCCAGGAGAGGTGTGGAGGGATGCGTCAGCACCAGCATCCCACCGCCGAGCAGCTGGGATGGTGCCAGCCCTGGTACCTGAGCCTCCTCTGGGAGCGCTTGGCAGAGGGTGAATGTGCCCCCATCCCGTGTGGCTACTGAACAGGGCTCCCAGTGACTACCTTTGGTCCAGCTCTGGGGCAGCAGCACAAAAGGGATGTGGAGCTGCTGGGGCAAGGCCAGAGGAGGCCATGGAGATGCTGCGAGGGCTGGAGCAGCTCTGCTCTGGAGCCAGGCTGAGAGAGCTGGGCTGGGGCAGCCTGGAGAAGAGAAGGCTCCTCAAGGGGAGACCTGAGAGCAGCTCCAGTGCCTGAAGGGGCTGCAGGAAAGCTGGAGAGGGGCTTGGGACAAGGGATGTAGGGACAGGCCAAGGGGAATGGCTTTAACCTGCCAGAGGGGAGACTGAGATGAGCTCTAAGGCAGAAGCTCTTCCCTGTGAGGGTGCTGAGGCACTGGCACAGGGTGCCCAGAGAAGCTGTGGCTGCCCCATCCCTGGCAGTGTTCAAGGCCAGGTTGGACACAGGGGCTTGGAGCAAGCTGCTCTAGTGGAAGGGGTCCCTGCCCGTGGCAGGGGTTGGAGCTGGATGGGCTTTAAGGTCCCTTCCAGCCCAAACCAGGCTGGGATTCTGTGAACTTGGCAAACCAACAGTGGGCCAGGAAAGTGATGCTTTCCTGAATCCACAGAGACCCTGGAACAGTTGCTTGAGGAGATGTGACCTGTTTCAGCCAGGACCACCTAACTACATGTGCCAGCAACTGGGCACTTTCCCAGTGCCGTGGCTACATCCAGTGCTGCACCAAAGGAGGAGGGTGCTCACACAGATGCTGCAGCAGGATGCCTGTGGGCAGAGGGTCACACGTAGTAGGTACCTGGCTGCTAACAAACCCTGGCCACTGCTGTGCTCGGGAAGTTGTCAGGAAAGGCACCACTGGGAATCACTAGCTACAAAGGGACAGGGCATCACTGTAATGCATCTTCTGCAGCTGGAGAGATCACAGAATATCAGGTTGGAAGGGACTTCAAGGATCACTTGGTCCAACCTTTCCAGGCAATGCATGACCTGGACTAGGTGTCCCAGCACCCTGCCTAGTCAAATTGATGTCAAAGCTTTGGTGGGGCTACTCAATGGGGAAAGTGTTTGGTGCTCAGGGACCAGACACAGAAGATGCTGCATTAAACCTTCAAATACAGTGATGGTGACCTGAGGTTGGACTCCCCATCACATAAAGCTTCTCCGCAGACCCTCAGCCCTCTCACTGCCACAGGCCATAGACCCAAACCTGTGGTAGAGGTGCCTGCAGGCATGCAAAGCATCGTTTCCAGTGATATTGGAGGCTTAAAGGTGAATCTCCCCACTATAACCTGCCTTTATCATCAGCCAAGCCCATGATGGTTTGTAGCTGCCCTCAAGGATGCGTGCTGTATTTCCTGACCACGTTTGTCTGCTCAGCTCCTAAGCACTTACCCTCCAAAGGAGAGGTTTTCCCCTCAACATAATGCATACAAGGTAATGCTTTAAGAGTGAAGAGAAGCTCATACAGAAGGGCAATGCCACTGTGTGCTGGTAGGATGGTGTGGGCCCCCAGGAGGGATGTGGAGGAAGAAACCAGGGAAGCAGAAATTGCTGTAGCAGGGCAAAGGGAAGACAGGGAATTAATCTGTAAAGTGATCTGGCAATGGGATAAAAGACAATGGCACGGACATGGATGCAGATGGAAAACTTGCAGCCTCTTGTGCTGAAAAACCTCAGGAGAGACCATCCTGGTGGCTTCTGGATGCCACATTGCCAGGGCAAGACTGGAAGGGAAGGATGGAGGGAGAACCCAGCCTGGAGAGGCAGGTGAAGGGCTCGCTGGAGATAACCTGAAGAGGGAACAAACTGGCCTTGGCTGCCATCCTGCTCGGCCCTGCTATCGCTGAGCAGATGGTCTGAGAGCTGCTGCTCTGCTCCATGCTCTTCATCTGTCCCCCCCCTGCCCCACGACTGGATGCTTGTGTTTGCATTTCAGTCCTTGTTTAGGCTGGGAGACCAGATGATGGCAAAGGAGGTAAAACACTGATGCTGGTGAGCGAAAGGGGATGAAATCTAAGGTACGCGTAAGGAAGCGGACTGCTCCAGACTGCTTTATCTGAGGTTTCTGTGAACTGCAGGGGCCTAATCGATATTTTGACTAAAGGAAACCTTGAAGGACAGATTCTCCCTCCTTGCCACAGAGCTGTGAAGACACAACATGCAGCATCCCCTTCTTCCTTGCTGAATCCTTGAATCAGTTCGACTCACGCAGGTGGCCCCATTTCGACCTTCTCAGCGTTTCTAGGGGGAAAACTGAGTGAATTTCTCCATGAAATGCAAATTCCTGCCACTCTTTTTCCCACTACCAGAAAGAAGGAGGGGGAGGCTTGAGCCCACGGCATAAATCACTGCAAGTCCCCTACCTGTCCTGTTTTTAATTGAATGTAGCTAAATTACCCTCTGCATCAGCAACCTGGTTGCAGAGACCGGTGCCTGGAGCAGCAGAGTGGAGATCCTCAGGCAGGGCTTTCTGCAATGTCGACCTGACTTTAATTTCCTGAGTTTTCTGAATTCTTGTGCTGTTGGGTAATAAAGGGAACAAAAGAGAGGCGAAAGGACAGGTTTTCTGCACAGCTGGCACGTGGTGGGGAGTCAGAGGCATCTCTCGGTGTGACTCTGGTCTCTTGCATGGAGCTTTGCAGTGCTGCTCTCTCTGCTGTTGCCCCCCGGGTTTGCACACCCATTGGAAGGGGCTGGGAGTGCATCAGCATCCTGAAGGCTGGGGTCTCACTGCTGGTCCTCACCCCCTGGGGAGGAGGATCTGTGTGGAGACCTCAGAGCAGCCCTCCAATAACAAGGATGCTGGAGAGGGACTCTTCATTGGCGACTGGAGCAATAGGACAAGGGGAAATGGGTTTAAACTTAAACACGGGGAGTTCAGGTTAGATATAAGGAAGAAGTTCTTTACTGTGAGGGTGCTGAGGCGCTGGCACAGGGTGCCCAGAGAAGTGGTAAATGCTCCATGCCTGGCGGTGTTCAAGACAGAGCTTTGTGTGACCTGGTCTGGTGTGAGGCATCCCTGCCCACGGCACGGGGTTGGAACTGGATGAGCTTAAGGTCCTTTCCAACCCAAACCATTCTGTGATTCTATGGTTCTATGATCTGTGCCACCCTCCATGGACACAATGGCCTGGACCAGGCGAGGTCCACCCCGGCCTGCTGAACCCTGTATCAGTTTGAGCATCGAGCCCACCATCCGGCTGCTGCCTTGTCCTCCCTGTGCCCATCCCGGGGCAGCTGCTTCCTCTCGGTGCTATTTGGGGTGTTGCCGTGGGAGGCTCAGCAGATTCCCCAGGGCTGTGGCTCTCCAGGAAGCCAGATACCAAATCCTCTCCCCTTCCCAGACCCTCCCAGAGCCAGAGCCTTGCCTCAGCATCTGTTTATAACTCCTGGAGCTGCCCAGGCTGTTTGGTTTGGGATAAAGCACAGTCTGGCAGGGCTCCTCCCTGCCACCGCAGTGGCACACGGCTGCCTTATCTCCCATGACAGACCCTTTCCAAGAGCCCTGGGAGCTGGGCTGCCCTCGGCGGCCCCAAAAGGCGTCTGCCCAGGGATGGGTGTGGGAGGAAGACAGCAACACCAGCCAGGTTTAATCATCCAGGATGTGCCGAGGAGCTGGGTGTAACTGGATGTGCTGTGGGAACGGTGCGGGGATTGCTGGGGAGCAGGGCAAGTGCCGGGCACAGTGGCTGCAGGGAAGCATGGATATGAAACAGCAAGCAGAAGAAAGCTCCTCTGCATCCAGCTGGGATGGGGGAGAGGCACCAAGCCCACACCCCATCATGCCAAGATGTGCTTGGAGGCTCCCAAACGTTGTGGGGGTGACTGGCCAGGCAAGGCACCGGGCATTCACCGGTGTGAGGACCTTGTGCTGGGGTTATGAAGGGAGCACTTGCCATTGGAGGGACAATGGGGACAATGGGATGTTGTGTCCCTTCCCTTCTGCCCCAGGGAGAACACTGGCGGGCTCGTCCCTGCATGGCAGCAGGGCTGTCAGGAGTGCTTCTTGGACAGGACAGCCCAAGCATCTGCAGAAGATGCTTAGGTGCAGGGGACAGTGTCAGCAGCATGGACATGGGCTTCTTATATGAATCCCATGTTCCAATATTCCAATACCAATATCCCAATACCTAAAGGGGGCATAAAAGAAACCTGGAGAGGGGCTTGGGACAAGGGCCTGTAGGGACAGGCCAAGGGGAATGGCTTTAACCTGCCCGAGGGGAGACTGAGATGAGCTCTTAGGCAGAAGTTCTTCCCTGTGAGGGTGCTGAGGCGCTGGCACAGGGTGCCCAGAGAAGCTGTGGCTGCCCCATCCCTGGCAGTGTTCAAGGCCAGGTTGGACACAGGGGCTTGGAGCAAGCTGCTCTAGTGGAAGGGGTCCCTGCCTGTGACAGGGGTTGGGAATGGATGAGCTTTAAGCTCCCTTCAACCCAAACCATGCCATGATTCCATGATTCCCCTGGCATAGGGCTTTGAACTTCTTGTCCAGCCCTGGTTCTGCACAGTTGCCTTACAGCACCCTTTGCACAAGGCTGGAGCTGGTTCTCCTCCCCTGGTGAAGCATCTGGTGCTTTGCCAGGTGGGACAGGGGGATGGACAAGCCACGGAGAGCTGATGGGCACTGCTTTGCCCACTGGCACCACTGACACAAGCACCCTCCTCCACTCCCCTGGTGTGGCCATAGCAGGGCCACTGCAGCAAGGTGGTTTTCCTGCTTGCACAGAGGATGCTATTGAAGCTGTGGGTAGCTTCAGCTTGTCTTTGCAACCCTCTGTATGCTGGGCTGCTGTGCTCCCAGACCTGCAGCACAGGGCACAGCCTCTGAGCACAGCCTCCCACAGGCAACAGGCTATGATATCCCTTCTTTTCCCAGGCTGGCAAAGGGGCAGTGGCTGCCTCCTGCTTCACTATCAGCACTGGGTGATAAAGGCAGCTTCCTGTCCACTGGAGGCACTCGCTTTCATCTCTCGCATGAGTTTATGGACAATATTAGTGTGAAACAGCTTTTAACCCTAGACTTCCTGCTGCAAAGCTCCAGCCCTCATCTGGGCACAAAGCACCGAGCCAGTACCTACATGAGTAAATGCGCCTGTGGGGAAAGCAAAGCCTGAGGTCAGCCTGGACCTCCTGGAGGAAGGCGAGAATCAACCAGCATTCACCTGCAGGCAAGCCCCAAAACGTGCCAACACCTTTGCTGACTCATCAAAACCGAAGCGTTTTCGAGGAGAGGGCTCGGTTTTCCGCATTTCTGATGGGAAGCAGGCAGGGTGCCAAAGGAGACGTGCCTCAACCCTCCCAGCCGCCCACCTTGCTGAGGGCTGCCTGCCAGGACCTCTGCCTGGCTCCACCATGGGGAGCTCTGGGTCCAAATCATGGTGAAACCCGTGTTGAGATGTCCCCGTGCCCCAGCGAGGGGATCTGCTGCCTCTGCACTGCTCTCCTCGCTCCCAAGAGCTGCTGAGATGGCTCCTATGGGGTAGGAGGTGAAGTGCCCCCTTCACCTGAGCTGGACACTGTTCATGTAGTTATCACTGGGGTGGATTCAGCCCTGCTCATAAACAGGCAATTCTCTCCTCTACAAAGCCTTGCAGCCTGCCCTGCTCTTCAAACTCACTGCCTTCCCTGATCCATGAGATCCTGTGCTTCCACAGAGCCCCCATATTGCACCCTGGTGGAATCCACTTCATGTTAGAAGCACTCTAGATAAGTACCTCTCGCTGGATAATGTTTCTTTCCAACCCTGGAAGACTTCTTTCTGGTACAGGACATGCCTGAGCCCTTTGCAAGCTCTTGGGATGAGTCACTGGGCTTGTTTTGCAAACCCAAGACCTGTATTTGCTAAGACATGCAGAGGATGGGGGCTATGCTTGTTGGACACCGAGGTTCCTGCAAGAACTTGGCTGAAGACATCCTTACAGCTAGGAGATGTTTGCCTTTCAAGATCTGTCACCATCTGCAATTATACTATCCCCACTGCCTGAGTTTCTTATGCCTTTGGGGCAAAACTTTTCCGTCCATGTAAAACACAGCACCTCAAAAGCTGGTGGTGTGTCCCCTCTCATGGCACAGCTGCTGTTAGTTGGGCTGTGAATCCCAATGCAAACCAGGGCAAGGGATGCTTGGGCAGCCAAGGCCTGGAGGGAAAACTGAGGTATGGAAGGTAAAGTGGAGGCTTGCTGGGACCAGCCTTTGTATCCCTAAAAACCTTGAATTGGAGGTTATCGGTGCGAGGCTGGAGCTTGTTATGGAACAAGACAGACAAGGGACTGGAGAAAATGTGATGGCTGCGAAACAGGGAGGGAGGGTGAGAGGCAAAAAGCCACCGGGTGAATCCCATCCTGGCAAGTTGGGCAGAGGGGAGAATGGGGTCTGCTGGCAACAGAGGCCAAGCCTTCCTCCAGACACCACAAAGAAGAGATTGCATGGTGTCCCATACATAAAATCTCCTAACAGGGCACTCTGACCCCTGCGTTTCTCACTCCCTTTTTCTTGTATTCTCCCTCCTTCTTTCCATGCTCTTCCTCTTCTTCCTCCAACACTGAAACATGGAAGCAGAGAGGCACAGATGAAATTTGCTGGTTTGCTTTATAGGGGTTGGGGAGCAGAGTGAGAAAGGACACGTGTTGACCTTCCAGGCTGCTCCTTCTGAATCTCAGTGGCAAAAAAGGACAGCAAATGAAATAAAAGCCTTTTGCCCCCTACAAATCAGTGCTTTTAAATCAGCCAGTCTGTTGAGGAGTGTGCACAAGCAGCACCCCTGTTCTAGAGACCTTCTCCAATGGTTTGGTATCCACAGTCTACTGCCTACAGTGGTGGCTCATGTGCTCACATGTAGATATCTACCAGGGAGGGGTCTGCATTCATAACAGTTCTTAGCATGACATCCTTGGTTTGGATGGCCTCCAGATGAAGGCATCCACTATGTGTCAAAAGAATAAGTAAATAAACTCCACCATAACCCCAGAGGATGACTGCTGCCTGCTTGCAAATGAAGGCCGTGAGAGCAATGGTCCATGTTGAAGGACCAGCATGAAGCTCTCTGGTTGTGCTGGGTTGGAGCAGAAAGGTCAGAGCACAAAGACCACAGCCAAACAAGCACAGAGAGGTGGCTGGCATAGGAGTTGACATGATGCTGGGAGAGGACTTTGTGACAATACCAACCAGTGCTTCTGGCCAACAAATGGAGGCACCTTCTGCCTCCGGCCATGAGCTGGTTGATGGTGGGCCATTCTATCCTGCTGGAGCTGGCTGTGCTTCCCAGTTCTGCTGGAGCAGGATCTGGGAAGTGCCTCAGGAGCACTGTGAAATGCTCATGGGACTTTTCCACAGAGCTCACACGCACAAAAGGTCATTGCTCCATTTTGGGCCTTGACCAAGAGGTCCAGATAACACCCAAATGCTCTTTCTCCTACATCTCTGCCCAGGCCTGAATCAAGTAGTAAAAGGTGAAAGAGGGGTTGGGGAAATAAGCCTAATGGGGTTCCAGGAGTGTCATTTCAACAGCTCTAGAAAGCACAAGACCAGCAGTACTTTTGCAGAGGTGGGACCATACCCTGACCAGACGTCTCCTATCAAGCCAAGCCTTCTCCAGGTCTTCCAACTCCAGCACAAGGTATTTTTAGGACAGAAACAAGAGGAGGTGAAGAAAGAAAATGCAGAACATAAAGATAAGGACCAAAAAGGAAGTCTGTAGACCCATCTATCCTTGTACTTTCTGTTCTTCCTTCAGTACCCAGTGACTGTGGCAACCACCCTGTGTCCCTAACACATCCTGCTCTGTTGTCACCTCTGAGACCAGGCTGTCAGTCTGTTCCCTGCTTTTTTCAGCATTTTCACAGCCTTTGCTAGGCCATAATCTCCTTTCCTGGAGATATTATGGTCCCAATCATGTCTTTCTCCATGTCCCATGTCCTCTGGGAGGACCACTATCTCTTCCCTTAGAGGGGCTTATCTGCTTTTACTTTTCCCGTGTTTTTAAGGAACATGAGAGCAAAGAAGCACAACAGATCCCCTCCATCACAGATGGAGACCTACAAGCAAGATCCAGGTGCTCTGGAGATGATTAAGGCTGGTGCAGGTGAAGGGACCCTTCAAGACCTTTGGGGTGGGCACAATGATCCAAAGAGTTCCAAGTGCTGCCACCACCAGTCACAAGCTGGAGCTATGACCAGCAGGCTGGAAGGAGATGAGGCTCTTTTGAGTATGGAAAGGTATCTCCTGGCTGGCAATAGGCAGCTTGCAGATACCTCAGAGCTGGTACAGGACCCTGAGAGGAGCAGCAAGGTGACACCAGCAACCAACACCATCCCAAAGTCTCTGTAAGCTTGTGCTGGAGGGCGATGGAGGGGAGCCCAGCATGGAGTGCACTGTGTTGATGTCCAGAGGGGCTGCTGGAGAAGACAGCCCTGATCCCCATGACTCTCTTTTCCTCCTTGTCTTTCTGCATCCCCAGCCCCCAGCATTTGCACATGGGGGCATTAATTCAAACACCACCGTTTCTGCCTGCCCCAGCTTTCTGCAGCCCGTTCAGCACCTTCCACCACTCCCGCACCACGTGTTCGCTCCTCAGCTTTCACCCCATTCCTCACCACCGAGCTGAAGGGGATCTGGACACCAAGCCCTGCGAGGGGCTTTATGAACTTCCTACTTCATAAACCTCTCTGAATCACTCTGCTCCTGCCCGACATGGCCAGTGCAGCGCCTTATTTCAAAGCCCCCACGCATGGGCAGGGATCCTGCTCCCCGCCTGCAGACACAGAGCGCTGCTGCTTTTGTTTTTTCTAGGGGGGGAAAACGGGGTCTTTTTCTACTTTTCACTATTTATTTTGAAACCACTCACGGCTGTTCCCGTATTTAAAGCCTTTGGAGCCCTGCGCTTAAAATACCTGCAGGGACCCTCAGCGCGGTGCAGAAGAGGCTCAGGCTCGCAAGCCTTTAACTCACCGTGGGACTATTTGTCCTTTTGAGCTCAGTGCTGGAATGCTTCAAGGTGTTTAGGCAAGGCCAAGGCCAGGGCATGGGAATGTAGGTTTTTACCAGGCTTTGCCCATAATTGCCTCCACGCCTGCACTCCCCAGTCCTTCACAAAGCAGAGGGAAGGGAGCTGTGCGAGGAGAAAGGTGAAGGGCAGGAACCCAGCTCCAGCCCTGGGAAAAGCAGGACAGAGGGGAGAGGGCTTTGCAAACACTTGGTGTGTGATAAGATCTGATGCACGAAAACGGCTCCTGGTTATCCTCACTAACAAAACCCAGCAGAGAAGAGCTGGAAGAGAGGGAATGGAAGAGCCCGGGGAGGACCAGGCACAGCACGGCCGAGATGCTGAGCTCCCACCGGTGGCACGCTGCTCTCCGGAGCTGCTGCCTCCCTAAGCTGAGGTCATTAAAGATGTCAAAGAGCTGTTTTTAACAGGAGGGGGTGTTTGGCTCCATGCCTGGCTCTGCTCCAAAGGGAATAAACTCACAAGCTCCCCGCCTGCGCCACATGCAGCTGCAGTGCCCAGTGCTGGGGGCTGCAGGTCCAGCATCGCTGGTGGAGGTGTTTCAGAATCCCCACAGACCTGGGATGATGCTGCAAGGTGGAAGATGGCCAAAGGGTGTCCAGGTCTGGAGCTGCTTTTGGTCCTGGAGGGTCCAGGACCTGGTAGGGATGCTCTGGGCAGCACCCAAGTGCAGCAGAGAGACCCTGGAGAGGCTGGGGGAGATGGGGACTGTGCTGGGGGGCTGCTGGGGGAAGCAGGGATGAAGAGCCTGGGGTGGAAGAAGGCGGAGGGAATGGATGCTGTGGGAAAGGTAATTCCTCCTGCCGCATGGATCGCTATGGGAGGACATCAGGGTGCCGGTGGTGATCCGTGGTGGCCAAAGCCACCTGAGCCTTTGCCGGTGGCCTTGTGGGGTGGAGACCTGCCTATACCAGCAGCTTCCCATGATGGCCTTGGAGTTGTGGGCACAGGATGGGGAGACATGAACCAGCTGAGAGGGTTTGGAGGGGAAAAGGAGCAGGGGACCTGTCAGGATAGGGCATGAGCGGTGCTGGGGCACCACAGACTGCTTCTGTCAGGGGTGGCTGGCGTGGAGAGGGGAGAGGGAGCAACGGAGGGGACAGGGACAGGCCAGCAGTGGGGAGGGGGCTGTCCTGCACCTGCAATAACAAGCTCTGGGCGCTGGGCCTGACAGCGGGACGGGGGCCGAGCTGGAGTTACAGCTCCCTGGGGAGATGCTGGTGGCTTGGTGCCCGGGAGACACCTCGGAGCCAGCCCTGCTCCAACAAGACCCAGACCTGACCTGCCCAGACCCAGCTTTGCCCCCCTGCCCTGAGAAGGTCCAAGTCAGGAGCCACCTGCGCTCCTGAAATGAGGAGATGGAGCATGGCAAAGCTTCTGCTTCCCTCTGTATGAGGATGAGCAAGGAGGTGAATGTGAGCGCAGATGCACGCATCATGCCGAAAAAGAGACGTGTGCATCTTATCTTTGCCATGGGAGATGCTGGATAGATGATGAAGGTCAGCCTGCTCAAGTCAGGGGTACCCCACGGGGCACTAACAGGAGGTGCTACTCATTGTCCCCCCCCCCAGCATCCCTTCTTTCCTTTTCTTCCTCTTTTTGCCTTTGTGTTCCTGCTCTGTGTGTTGAGGCCATAATAAAGCCCCCTTGAATCTTGACACACAGATGGGGCTGCTCACACCTCTGCCCCTGACCCACAGCCTCGTGGGCATAAGATCTCACCCAGAAAAGCTGACCATAGTTTGTCTGCCCAGTAACCTGGCAACTGCACTAATGCATGCTCATAAAACATCCCCCTGAACCGGAGCCAGCACCCACCAAGGACCGTATCCCCTTACACCGGGCACATGCTGCGCTCCCTGCGTTGCTGCTTCACCATGAGCCCTTCTGAAAGGCAAATCCTGCCCCATGCTTCTGTTTTATTCCAGACGTGTCCTCTCCTCACACACCTCCACACTGCACCCCATGCTGCAGCGGGATGCTCAGAGCTGGAGGATGATCAGCACAGGGGTAGGGAGGCTGAGACAGTTTAGGCTGTTCAGCCTGGAGAAGAGAAGCTGCGTGGAGACCTCAGAGCAGCTTCCAGTGTCTGAAGGGGGGCAATAAGGATGATGGAATGAGACTCTTCATCAGGGACTGTAGCCATAGGACAAGGGGTGATGGGTTCAGACTGAAACAGGGGAAGTTCAGGTTGGAGATAAGGCAGAAGTTCTTTACTGTGAGGGTGCCCAGAGAAGCTGTGGCTGCCCCATCCCTGGCAGTGTTCAAGGCCAGGTTGGACACAGGGGCTTGGAGCAAGCTGCTCTAGTGGAAGGGGTCTCTGCCTGTACAGGGGGTTGGAACTGGAAGAACTTTAAGGTCCTTTCCAACCCAAACCATTCTATGGTTCTATCATAGGGAAGGGAAGGAGCTCAGCCTCACCTCAACACCACTGAGAGGCATCTTTGCCATTGGGGATGCTGACCCCAAATCCACCCACTTCAGAAATGCATCTCAGTGTTAACACCCAGGGCTGGCTTACCCCTGCCTGCATGGCCTTCATGTGGCTGCCCCATGCCAGAGACCAGCTCCTCATGTGCTGTGGGGGTAAATGCTCCTGCAAGGTATCTACCTACTTCCCAGCTCCAATGTCTGCTCAGTGGCTGTGCAGGGCTGAGCCCTGCTGGGTCGAAGCCTCCTGGCCTGGTATTCAACCTCTCAGATCTATAGCACACTGTTGTTGAGTGGTAGGCAGTGAGTATGAGCATTTTAAGGCTGATCTGGAAGAGACTAAATCTGGCACATCAGATAACATCAGCAGCCCTGGAGAGAACGGCTCGGGCTCCGTACCCAGCATCTCCATGAGCTGGGCAGCATTTGGAGGAAGGTTTGGGGGCTGTGCTGGGGCAAGCCCCTCTGAGGATACAGGAGGAGTATCTGGCTGTTTGTGTCTTGCAGCTCCAGGGGTTTCCTGAGCCTGGAGGGCAGAGGGAGGGAGGTGAAAAGAGAGAGGTGGCTGATTTATAGCTTACCATCTTCTCTGATCTTGATCGCCCTTTGTCTTGGGAGTGTCTCTTATCCAGACATGGAGATGGGAGGAGGGGATCTGTTTCAGGGATTGCTGAACTCTGGGTGTCTGCCGTTTCCTGGAGAGCTTTTGATGTCCCCTTTGCTTTAAAACATTTTCAACGTTAAGTTTCTCAGCCTCCTGCTGCACCTCAGCTCTCGACATCGGGGCACGATCCATCACGACTTACCCAAACAATCCCCAGCAAGGCGAGACCTCCCCATCTCCGGGGCTGGAGAGGCAATCTGTGCTGCAGGACCAGGAGGCAGAGCTCCTGGGGGACCTCACCCAGAGACCATGGTCTCCAATGGGCTGTTTATTGCTTGCTCCTTTTCAGTCTGGTGGGGATGATGGGTGCCAGGACAGCACTGGGAGAGGTTGGGAAGCAGTGTGGACTGGGGTCTGCCTCTTGCTTTTCTCCAAGGCAGCCCAGCACAATGACTTCTAACAGGATGAAACCCATCTCTCTGGGTAAGGTATGACCAGGCTTGTGCCTTTAAATGGCACCGTATACCATAGGGGTTATTGAGATGAGCTCTGAGGCAGAAGCTCTTCCCTGTGAGGGTGCTGAGGCGTTGGCACAGGGTGCCCAGAGAAGCTGTGGCTGCCCCATCCCTGGCAGTGTTCAAGGCCAGGTTGGACACAGGGGCTTGGAGCAAGCTGCTCTAGTGGAAGGGGTCCCTGCCCGTGGCAGGGGCTGGAGCTGGAGGAGCTTTAAGGTCCCTTCCAACCCAAACCAGGCTGGGATTCTCTCAATAGGATGGCAAAACGTGAACGGTCCCTAAAATGTTCTAGGGCAGGGGTAAGAGGTGGTTTTCTGCCTCTACTCCGCGTGAGGCTCCTATTTATCACGTGGGAAGCAGGTGTAGAGCTCGAATGGAGACCAAATGGCAGCGGGACAGAAAAATGTTAACAAGACAAAAATCAGCAAGTGCTGCGCTGAGCTCTGTAGTGTGATTAATAAAACAAACGGGGAGGGGGGGGAACCTCTGTTTCAACACATGGCCAGAAACGCAGAGTGTCGTGTTATCGGGGCTATTCTGCCCTCTGAGCACCCACCTCTCTGTTTGGGTTCACTCTGAAATGCTCTAACGGGCTTTCAATGTTGTTTTTTTTTTTTTTTTTAATTTTTATTTTATTTTGACAAATGCTCAAACTTTCCTGCCACAAATTATTCTTGGCTGGGTTACAAGCAGCGCTGCCATGTGTAGCCGTTTCTTTAGAGAGAAAATAAAAATGAAAGAATAGAAAGAAAAATAGTTTATGAGATATTTTGTTTGAATGTTTCTTTTTCTACCCTAACATGCGGTGAAAGTTCAGGAGTTCTCACCTTTTTCCACCCAAAAGCTTAAGCTCAACCTCCAGCAGCTTTGACGTGATCTCACCTTTAGAGAGCGTGCACTTGGAAAGCCCGATGCTACAGGCAAAACGTGGGACCATCTCCCTCTGTGGCCTCCTCCTTCACCCCAAAAGAGCTGCAAGGACGGGCTGCCATTGACAGCCCCAGTCAAGAAAACCATAACTCAAGGCCCTGCAAAATTAAGGCTCTGGCATAAAACCCGTTATTAAACTGGTAATAAACAGGTAAATTGCATTCGCCGTTTGCTCCCAGGTGCTCTCAGGTTGTGGTTTTGAGCTGGAAACTTCTTGGGGGACAACCCATATGGAAGCGAATTTCCATGCAAGCTGAGAATTCAAGGAAAACAATGAGCATCATCAAGACCCATAAAGAGCCTTGCAGCAAGGATTGGCACCTCAGCCCAGCACAAATATCCCCACACCATCAGGGTTCATGGGCAGGTTTAGGATAATTAACCTCCAAGCACATTAAGTCCAAGCAAAACTAATGACTTTCACGGAACAAAAAAGATTGTTTTACAGGCGATGTTGTTCTTTGCCCTGTCTCTTCTGGAAAATGGCACCACTTAAATGAAATCCCCTTTAGGAACTGACAGTGCTGGGAGAGGATTTACGGAACAGGGCTGTTTGATGGTCTTTTAATTACAGAGCTGATGTCCGTTACCAGAGCTGACAAGTTGCACATGCTGGACAAGAGAGAAGACTGTCTCTGAGATGAGACCTTTCACAGCCCAGTAAAGATGCAGGTCAGGAAGAGTTTTCTGCACTTCTTCCTATAGTGAATCCCAAATTAAGCTTTTAGCAGGATCTATAGGGTCCCAGCCTGGTTTGGGTTGGAAGGGACCTTAAAGCTCCTCCAGCTCCAACCCCTTCCACGGGCAGGGACCCCTTCCACTAGAGCAGCTTGCTCCAAGCCCCTGTGTCCAACCTGGCCTTGAACACTGCCAGGGATGGGGCAGCCACAGCTTCTCTGGGCACCCTGTGCCAGCGCCTCAGCACCCTCACAGGGAAGAGCTTCTGCCTAAGAGCTCATCTCAGTCTCCCCTCGGGCAGGTTAAAGCCATTCCCCTTGGCCTGTCCCTATACCCCCCCGGTAAAAAGTCCCTCTCCATGCATTGATATTCCATGGGTGCTTTGGACCCCAGGGCTGCACTGACTGCAAAGGGCTTGACGTGCAGTCCTTGTTCACATGGGATAGGTTTGCTTCATGCAAGCACCTCCCATGGATACCAGTGGACTCAGGCACAAGCAGATTCATTGCAGTGGAGGGCAAGTTGGGAAGGGAATCAATATCCCACTGCACTTCTCCAACCCATCAAACCCCACGTATATTTGCAATAAAGGGATGAAATTTAGATGTGTCCAATAGGGAGTAGGGCATGGGAGGCTGGCAGAGAGGGATAATGCAGGGATGTGGTGGGATGGACAGGTGGTGGCTGGGATGACGAACAGGACCATCTCCACATGGAGCAATTTGCCACAGGATGCTGCCGAAGCTGAAAAGTCAAGCGAGATTCCAGCCCGGGCTGGACATTTGCATGGCTAACAAGAACATCCAGAATTATAATAGTTAACACTGACACCCTGCTTGGAAGAGATATCAGATCCGCGGCCCCAGGGCAAACACCGACTGTAACAGATTAGGGAGAGGCCTCCGGTGGGGGATGGATTTGATGGATTTTGGAGGAGGGAGGGGGGGATGGATTAGCTGACACCTGCCTGATGTGGGGACTCGCACCTTTCCTGAGCGCTGGACGTTAACCCCTCCAGCCCATCTCCCACCAGAGACTGCTGATTCATCAGGATGGAAATATTCCCCGGAGTTCCGTCGTTGAAATCCTGATGGAAAACTGCCCGGTTTCCTGCCAGCATGGCCTTGGCAGCCCGCCTGACCAGCTGGTAGCAAGGGGAGAACATGGGAGCCCGGCTCCCGAGACGTTCAGCTCTCCCGACTCCCGTGCAGACTGCAGGGCGAGGGATGGCGGGCTCCCAGCTGCTGGACCACGGTGTGCTGATGGCTTCCAGCCTCCCAGCTTGATCCCACCAGCTGGGGGAAAGGGGAGCGAGGGGCCAGACTGCTCTGCCTTTTGCAAAGGCTGCTTCTAGGAATCAAGGAATAGTTTGGGTTGGAAGGGACCTTCAAAGGTTGTCTAATCCAAGATGGGTTTTCATCTTGTATTGACCCCCATATAAATCTCATCGCCAAAAAGCAGTGGCAGTGCTGCTCAGTCCTCCTGCCTAACCTGGCTTATCCACTCCACCATTCGTATCTAATGCCCTTTCCCTCTTTTCCCAATCTCTGCCCCTTGCCTGGGTGACCCAATGTCTCCCAGGGCTGCAGAGGATCCCAGTGGGCTCCTTGCAGACTCTCCACCAGGTCTGCGTCCACCTTTGCTGCTGCACAGAAGCTGAGATGGGTCTTTCAAAGGCAGGTCTCCATCTCCCACACCAGTACTGACCCAGCAGCATGGGGAGCCCCTGTCCCACTGCTCTGCTGTGTATGAACCCTTGGGGGTCCCTCATTCATTCTTCTCCCAGGGTGCAGATAAACAGGACATGAGCATGGGGCTCTCCATAGATGCAGTGGTACGCGTCCACTCTTTGCCTGACTCCCCAGGTCCTGTCTCTGCTGTTTGCAGGTGGCTGGAAATGACTTTTTTTTCCCTCTTGCTTCAAATGCTCTCTTGTCTTTGCTCAGAAAACCCTGAAACAGAAAACTCTGCCAGCGTTTTCCTCCCCGAGAAGGTCGCCGGAGCCCTGGCCGTGACAAAGCTCCCAACAGCCCACGCCATCCCTCAGATAAGCCGCCTCTCAGAGGAGAGCTTCAACAGTGACCAAAACACTCGGGATATTGAGTCCTTGGGCATGAACGCCGTGCTTGGACGTGCCACTGCTGGAAGAGTCCACAGTGCCATCTAGCCGCGCTGGTCCGAAGTACAGAGCTCACTGCAGGTACCTCCCCAGCCCCAAAACCCAGCCCTGGACCTCAAGAGGACTTGACACCCCTTTTCGATCTCTGACCAACCTTCAGACCAGGCTATTGGGAGATTAACGTTGCCAGCACCTTACCCACTGGTAGGGGATGGGTTTATTTCGGACATCTGCATTTGTTTCTGCCTTACGGTGGGGTTCGTCCCTAAGCAACCTAACCTGGGTGAAACAGTGATGTTTTTGGTGAAAGCTGGGGCTTGAACTGACTGGTCCCATTTCCTCACGGTCTCCTTCGTCGTGGTGGTTGTGTCTCATAGCGTCTCCCTTCCATTTGGTCCTGATGTGCTGGGAGAGCTGGTCTCCTGTCCCGCACTGTTACGGTTCCCTTTCCTGCCCCCAAAGGGTAGGAGAAGCACAGAGAGATGCTTGTTGTGCTTTCAGGCATTTCCCCAAATCATTTCTCTAGGTTCAGGTCGTTATTTCCTTTCTTCTTCGCCTGGCAGATCTCAGTGCCAGCCCTGGCATCCTAATCTGGAGAAAGATCAGAGATGCTAGGACAGCTGGAGACCTTGGGATGGCTTTAGGCTCCACTAATATGCTGAACTGCTCTGCTCCAGCACAGCTGTGCTCACAAACACCTATCTCAGTTGGCTTCAGTCAGCTGAAGCTGTCCATCCAGTTGTTTTCCATGCTGTGGCATTTTACCTGTAAGGAAACTGTGTGTCTTGCTGGTGTTGAGTGTTGGTTCTTGGTGCCATGGATGGCACCAAACCCCAGTGCTGAGAGCACGGGCCCTTTATCACTGTGCTGTGTCAACTATGTAATATATTATGTGAATCTCACCTCACATTGCTTTTTTATTCTGTTCCATTTCTATCAGCTTCTTCTCCCACCTCCTGCTCCATGGTTGGGCTATGTGGAGCAAGTGGAACATCTTGCATAAATCTGGGAAGAGTTCTTCAGTATCATCCCCATTGGATGTGTAGTGCCTGTGGCTGAAAATACTCTAAGATGCCCTTCACTAGCTAAGATCTGTGAACTGTAGAAGAAGAACGGGCAGGATCTTTGGAAAGATCCGTTCCCTGTGTGTTTTCTAGTTATGTGTGAACTGAAATCTTTACGGTCCTCATAAGCTGGCAAAAGTTGTAGCAACACTAAGATAGAAGCACCCCCACACAAATCGTTTAAGCAAAGACCAAAGACCATTTCTCCATGGTCCAACCCTTCAGGCTTAGGTTTCCCCTTCAGACAACCTACCCCAAATGGAACCTGCGGGTGGGACTAACTGAATCACCCGTAGACATCAGATATCTATGGGAGAGGCACTTGTGTGGACACCTTCTACAATGTCACTTAGTGCCAAGAAACTTTCTCCTACCTGCAAAGCTTGCCTCTAGATGATGTGATGTTTTCCCTGGAAGTCCCTGCTTCTCTCCAGTGCCTATAAAGGCAGGCAGCTCTGTAGCTGGCTGAGGTGGAAAATAGCCCAGTGGTTAAAGTCTGGTGAAACGTAAGTAACTGAAAACAGTGTTTTATAATAGGAAACACTGCCTTAACACCAGAGCTTGCTGTGAGACCCACCTGTGACAGTGCAGGAACGGAGGAGGCAGAGCCAGGTCTCAGTTACATCCTGCCTCCTGGGTGTTTCTGTGCAGGGCTGGGCGTTCAGCTGCAGTTTCACCTTTATTCCTCCTGTGCCCTGCCTGTGCCAGTGTGATTTTGGAGAACGGAAGAGCAAGATGTGTTCTGCCTCTGCTGAGCATCCCTTCGGCCACACTGAGGTATCCTTGGGCTGAGGGCTCCTGTCCACCATGGGTGTGTGTAGAACTGAATTGGACGACTGCATCTCACTGCTCAGCAGGAGAAAAAGGGAGAGAATGAGTTGTGTCCATATTCTGCACTCACATTAAGGATGAACATCGACAGCAGCAGATAGAAATAGGACAAAACTGGAAAGCTTTCATGAAAATTTCTGGAAGCTCTGAGAAGTGCTAAAAACCAAGAATGAAGCTGTGGCTGCACTCCTAAGCTCCATCGGGTGTAACACTGCCAACCTGGGTGATAGTATTGCAAGTCTCTCTAAAATTAGCATTTTCCTTACAGCTCTGGCTGCAGGAGACAAATAAAAAGCATCTAGGAAAGAGCCACGGTTTTCAAGCCAGTCTCAAGACTTCTGGAGCCTGTGTTTTAGAGCTGGTTGACTCGTTCCACATCTTTGACTGGCAGTCCTGTAGGTGCCACAAATACAGCTGGGTACCCACAGCACACGAGGGTGTTGGTGTGTGCTGAGGTGCTGCCAATGCACATCATTTCAGCCAGTAGTTGTTTCCCTAATAAGCTGAGATGCTGGAGTCTTGTGAATACCTATGGCTCTCAGCTTTCATTTCAAATCAAAATCCTTTTCTAATCCTCCCAGTGGCAGAGGAAAAAAGCGATAGACTGTACTGAAAGCAGCTTAAGCACCCCAAAAAGCAGAAGGCTTATAATAAGAGTAACAAATGCAATATTTAATAGTAACAAATGTAATATTTAAATGAGATTCCAAGTGGCTTAAGCCAATTCCACACTAGTTTGAAGTCTAACTGTGCTGTGTGCCTAGCTTAGCTATGGTTGGGGTGGAAGGTGATGTGGGAGAAGAAAAAAGCTATAACCCGCTCTGTAGCTCAATTCTGGGTCTTATTCCTTAAAACCCCCACACCTAGGGTATGCTTCTAAAGGAATTCACAGCAGTGAGGGCCAGCTGTGTCCCTGGGAATGTGGGTAAATTGTGAAAGGCACAGGGAGAAGGCTTGGATGGGCAGGTTCCCCAGTGCAGCGCAAACCTCAAAGGAACCAAATGGGACCAAGCAGGTCTTCTGGCTTCCCTGCAGCTCTGCATTCATGTCCTGTACCTCATGTTCTGTGTCTTGTTCTGACACAGGGGTAGGGATGCTCACTGGCTCTGAACTGACAGTGTGTGTTATTAAGAGACATTTCTTTGAGGACTCAGGCAAGGAAGAAGAAAAACCCCATGGTAGTGGAGGAACCTCTCCCTGGCAGTCTCTTGGATTCTTGTGTCATTTGTAGTGCCCTCAAATGGTTTTCAAAGCCAGGTTTTCACTCCCTGACTGACAGCAGTGCTGGTTTAACTGAAATGCTCTTAAGCTACTCAGAGTAAGCAAGCATCCAGCTTGGGGAACTGCAACCAACTTTAACTACAGGCTTCCCTAGTTCTGCTGCCTCTAATAAGCCTGGAAACAAGCTTCTCCTTGCAAAGTCAGGACATGAAAGTCGTTGTCTCCTTGGGTGAATGCTGTGAAGGGTCTTTGGGCTGCTATGAAGGACAAAAGTTAGCATGACTCAGAAGCTGCTCTAAGACCTTGCCCTGTGAATCATGCTGCTGAGAGCAGAAGGGGGAAAGTTCAGATTAAGGAAGGTGCTGGTAGATACTGGAGTGATGCAGATTAGTTTGGGGATGAGGAATTCACAGGTTGATGGTGGCAAAGATCAACGAATGCATCATCAAATAGGAGCTGAACCATAAAACAAGCTGCCATGACTCTGCAGAGACGTTGTACTGGGACCTCTCAAAGAGACAGTGATAAATGGAGCAGACATCCCACCAGTATGTGTTATCAACAACAAATGCTTCGACCCTCTCTGGTTTTAGCCAAAGGGTGCTGGTATATCAGAGAACCCTCTCACAACCATAATGGAGCTGTACTGGTTTACAGTGGCTAAGATCCACACTTCCCACCTGGTTGATATATGGAGTGGAAAGAAGACCTGGTCTCCCATGTGAACTTATGACTCCAGTTGGCTTGGAAAAGGCTTCTGAAAACTGCTTCAAAGCAACAAGGGTTGATAGAAGAAATGCACAAAGGGAGAATGAAGGGGTGTGGGGCATGTGGGAAGAGAAGACCTTCCACATGCTCTTATCTGAGCCCAGCCACACGTGCATGGGGGTTTGCAGAAGGGTGCCCAATGGGGAGCAATGCAATGCTGAGGCAGATGCTCACGCTGCTCATGGTTCAGCTGTGATGAAGCTTTGCACAAGTGCATGAAGGAGCTTGAAAGAGACCCTGGTTGTGCCACAAGCTCCTTTGGAAATCCAGACTTTCTGAACCCACCAATGCTATGCCCGGTCCTGCAGGGTACATAGGAAAGGGTTAACACCTCCTAAAACCCTGTTGTGTTGGGAATGCAATAAAAAACCCGAAAGCAGGTCAGTACCTCAGCTGCTTCTGAATTCTCATTAATTTGCGTTCCCCTCTCATTTATTAATGGTCTGACTCACACTATATTTGCTTTGCCTTTGCTGCAATTTGCAAAATTCCTTCTTATTCCCAGTAGCCCTCTTGGCAGTGTTATTTTTCTCTGCTTTTCCCTGGCCTTTATCATCTCCTTGCAGGTCTTAGCTGAGTTTGCATATTCTTGCTCAGTTCCCCTGGCTATTTCTTTTCATCCTTTTTCATTTCATCTTCAGGCCTCCTAAATTATCCCTTGGGGCCATCTCAGTGTCTCTGGTAGGAGTTGGGAATACCTTGCCACCCATCATGCCCATGAAGGGGATTTTCATAGCTCCCTTGGCCCTTCATTCTGTCTCCCCTTCCAGTCCCATGTGGGGACCCAGGTGGCCTCCTAAAGGCTTGGAAGGTCTTGGAGAAACCTGGATTTGCAGACAGGGAACCACAGATCCGAGTAGCCAGTGTGTGCTGTGGAGATCCTGCTCTGCTCTTCTCTGATGACAAGGGCACATAGGGCAATGGCCAAGGGGAATGGCTTTAACCTGCCAGAGGGGAGACTGAGATGAGCTCTTAGGCAGAAGCTCTTCCCTGTGAGGGTGCTGAGGCGCTGGCACAGGGTGCCCAGAGAAGCTGTGGCTGCCCCATCCCTGGCAGTGTTCAAGGGCAGGTTGGACACAGGGGCTTGGAGCAAGCTGCTCTAGTGGAAGGGGTCCCTGCCTGTGGCAGGGGTTGGAGCTGGATGAGCTTTAAGGTCCCTTCAGCCCAAACCATTCCATGATTCTATGATTTGGCTCATTCCCAGTGTCTGCACCTGCAGAGAGCAAAGCCCTGACTGCCAACCCGTTAGGGGGGCACTGTTTGGCCACATGAGCCCACCACAAGGGTCTGTGTGGCTGCATGAGCCTACCGGAGCTCCGTGCATTGGCTTTCCCAGATGCTGGAACACGCAGGGTGCCTGGCAGGGGGTCACCGTTTGGCGAGGCTAAACGGGGTGCTGAGGTTGGTTTGTGGGTGCCAGCCTCGCTTCCCGGGTGCTCCCTTTGTCCTTCCCCAAATTTGCCCACAAGAGGGAAGCAGCGACTTAGTGGTGTCAGCTCCCATGCTCAGGGGTGTCCTTGGGCTGCGTGGGGACCATGGCCACCCTGCACCCCACACATGCCCCCCCCACAGCCCAGGCCCCATGGTGGGATGGCCAACGGTGGGCAGCTGGGGCTCGTCCGCAGCACATCTCGCCTTGGCAAGAGCCATGGGAGAGCATCGTCGTGCCTCACTGGCTCTGTTTTGTGTCAGACAGCGGAAGGATGTTGTTGGTTTTCATTTCTTTGACCTAAGGGAGATTTCTGTCCTCTGCCAGGGCTGGGTGAGACCTGTCATGGTGCAATGCCTGTCATCAGAAGAAGACTGCTCCTTCCTCTGTGACACAGGTACTCCTGTTGCTAACAAAAGGCAGGCTGGAAGGTACTGTCCTTGATGACCCTTTTCCATATCTCTACAGTCTATCAGACCTTGACTATTGTGGAGCAAAGAGGCCCAGAGAGAAAGGCTTTCACCAACCTGATCCTTGGAAACTGATGCCTTTCCATGGACCTGGGGAAGAGGCAGGAGGATAGAGGAGACCTCTAGGTACAGGGACTCTGCTTGGAGGTGCAGGACCCAAGCCAATAGCCCTGTTTCAAATACTCCTGGGACACAGCTCCAGTGACAGCTTTGCCCCCATGAAGCTCGCTAAGACCCTTCCCAGGCTGGGGACCTGTTGAGGTGGTGTGG
Organism: Pezoporus occidentalis; assembly: GCF_034315485.1. Classification (NCBI taxonomy): domain Eukaryota; kingdom Metazoa; phylum Chordata; class Aves; order Psittaciformes; family Psittacidae; genus Pezoporus; species Pezoporus occidentalis. The sequence goes on from NW_026914830.1 coordinate 183,229, forward strand.
TTAGGTGGATGGGAGTTCATCCTTTGTTCTCCCTATACCAAAGTAGCGGGTTCATCACACATCATTAACTCAAATGCTGACCGGATGACTTCAAACATAAGCATATCCCCTTGGGAAGTTCAAGAGAAGGTGATAGCAGAGATTTCTGTCCCAGACCCTGAGTCTTTCCATTGCTGAAGAGACCCCCTGCTCTTTGGGCTAGATTCATGCAGTTGTGATGAGTCTGGCTACCCGGGGCAGAGTTGAGGCTTGAAGCTGCTGCAAGATGGACCATCTCAGTGGGCTCTGGGGTCACCCATCCCGAATAAGTAGTTCATTCTTCCATGCAAAGTGGCTTCACTCCAGCAAGGGCATGGAGACCGCTTGCCACGGGGAGCTGTAACTTCAACAAAGGATTCCTTTCTCCCAGCCACGACACAATTGATGGAGTTAAATAAATCTGTCATGCACAAAGCAAATGGCATTAAACGGCGTCCTCTCCCGCTCCAGCCAGATAAAAGCTGGGCCCTTCAGAAAGTGTTTAGAAACCATTTTTCATGCCCTTGTGTTCACTCGTCCCTCCTGTTGCATCCTCATTGCGCTCACCCATTCAGGAGCCTGAATTTCTAATAAGAACCAAAAAATAAAGCAGAAGGGGAATAAACCCAGTGTCAAAACCCATTCAGAGCTTCTATTATTTGGATCAAAAGGGGAAGGTCCCTCACAGGTCACTTTTAAATGTGTCTGTCTACAGGCAAAGAGATTCAAAGTGCGTTTATCATCCTTCCCATTCACCCTCTCCGTTGTCCACAGCAACCCAAGGATATTTTCCTGCTTCATGACGTGGTGATTGCCACCATGTGAAGAAGGAGGGTTCTGCTCTGCCTCACACATCATCCACATGGCTGTCACAGCACTGGTGGTGACACGCAAGGTGGAAGGGGACTGGGACAACTTGTCTCAAAACTCATGTGGGCTGCAGGGCAGCAGTAGGAGCAGCCAGCTGGAACATTTTACATGTAGTAATTCACCCCAAAATGGGGTTTCAGCAGGACCAGAAGGAGCTGTAAGTTCAGGTTTCAGTCGTTTGGATGTATGTGAAAGTGTCAGCATAGTCCTGCTAGATGTTTCCAAGGTAAAACGTCTCATTTCAGAAGTGCTGGAGTATTTCACTAGACAGGCTTGAAACAAAACTCTTTTCCTATTTTCATAGGGCATTTTTATTTAAAGCCTGACCCAAAACGGGGGAATATGAGGCTAAGGAAAAACACTGGGTATCCCAAGGGAAAGGCTTCCTTTTGGGTCAAGGGGACAAACGACTCCAGAGAAACCTCTTGTGATGGTTCTGATCCCTGGCCTTGATGTCCAGCCCCAGTGACCTTGACTCAGACATAGGCTGAACATGGGCAGAAACAGTTGGTGGGGAGGATCAGCAGAATCAGGGCAAACTGCAGGACTGTAGGGATGGTGAGGAATAGCAAAGAGGGAGCCATGGGAAATGGCATGGATGGGGGAGAGGAAAAGGTAAGGGCAGCATGTGGGGGTAGCAAAGGAGGAGAGGGAGAAGCAGATCTGCTTAGCTTTCAGTGGTGCAGGGATGGGAGAGGAAGAGACAAAGCCCAGAATAAGACAAACTGGGGCATGGGTTGGAAGAAGGGTTGGAAGCTTTGTCTTTGGGTGGGGGCTCTGGGGAAAGGACCCCATGGCCCACCCAGGGTAAGGTCCATGAGGTTGAGCTTTGCTGAGGTTCAGGATAGGAGTTTAGTGCTGGGCAGGCTGCGGAGGGAGCAGAGCAGCCGGGCTGTGACCCAGAGCCTGGGAGCACAGTGGCCATGTCACAAGCAGGACCCACATGAGGTTCTCTCTTCCTATGGCTCAGCCTCTCCAAGTCCTCATACCTTCCAGGACACTGATGTAGGAGGGAGTGTCTTTCCCTTTGGCACATCTGGCTGCTTGTCCATCTTTCCTCCCGCCACATTAGGAACATCCTGGCTTCATGCCTTATCCCGATGGCATCCCTTTCACAGCCTTGTGTCCCTTCACAGCCTGTGCAGTGCTGTTCTCCTCACTGAGGCCAATGCTGACATCTATCAGTCAACCTTATCTCCGGATCCAACCTGGTGCTTTTAGGTCCCCCCATCTCTTTCCAAACAGGTGGCTACTCATTAATGAGGCCTAGAGATAGTTAGAGAGTTATAAATATCTTCTGAGATGATGAATTTTAATCAGGAGCCTCTAATGAGCACAAGATGAAATCAGGATTGAGAATGATGGTCCCCCAATGGATCTTCATTAACAATTTAGATGACTGAGGTCTTAATTAAAGGGCTCAGGACTTAGCTGAGGGATTACAGATTGCCCAGGGGGGGAGAAACCAAAGACTTCAAACCCCCTTTTGTACAGGAGGTAATGAGCTTTTAAATTAGATTTTTTAAAATATATATAAATAAATGAACAAGGCCTTGCTGTTTTCTATGGCTTCTTCACTCATTTCAACAATGCTTAGACCTTGAAATGTACAGCCTCAGCCTGGCAGCCCCCCTGTCACACACAGGTCTGCTCACTGCTCCTGTCATCACCTCTGCTTAGCACTGACCCTTGGCATGGACAGCATGAGGGTCTCCATGTTCCCCTTAGGGAATCCCCCAGGGATTCCTGATCTCAGGGGGGATGTCTGGAGGGAGGCACTGAGATGGGTCCAATCTCCCACCAGGTTTAAGGTTCTCCTCCCTTCCTTAGTTGTTCTGAAGTGGTTTTCCTAGAGAAAAGTGCATAGATGCTCTGCCTCCGGACAGCCTCCAGCCCTTCCTCCTAGGCAAGCACAGTGTCCTAGTCCTTCTTCCTGGGATGGAGTGACCCTCTTGTCTGCCACCAACACAACTCCGCCTCATCCAGGCAGCCCATTGTGCCCGTGGCTCTCCTGCATTACCTGGGTGTTAGGGTGACACCTAAAAGCTGGTGATGGAAATCAACCCCAGTGACCTCTGCCTGAGACTGTTGGCTCTGTCAGACCCAGGGGACACAGGGAGGGAGGGGATTCTCCAGAGAGAAGAGAGCTCCAGAGGAGAGGAGGAGTTTCAGACCATTGGGCGAAGATGAGTGGTCAGACCTCCTGATCCAGTGCTTCTCTCCAAGAAGGAGAGGGACAGACAGCAGTGGAGCCAGGCAGGGGGATGGTGTAGAGGGAGGGATGGATGGATGGATGGATGGATGGATGGATGGATGGATGGATGGATGGATGGATGGATGGAGGGATGGATGGATGGATGGATGGATGGATGGATGGATGGATGGATGAATGGATGGATGGGTGGAGGGATGGATGGATGGAGGGATGGATGGATGGATGGAGGGATGGGTGGATGGGTGGATGGATGAAAGGGTGGATGGATGGATGGATGGATGGATGGATGGATGGATGGATGGATGGATAGATGGATGGATGGATGGATGGGTGGATGGGTGGATGAAAGGGTGGATGGATGGATTGAGGGATGGATGGATGGATGGATGGATGGATGGATGGATGGATGGATGGATGAAAGGGTGGAGGGATGGATGGAGGGATGGATGGAGGGAGGGATGGATGGAGGGACGGAGGGAGGGATGGGTGGATGGGTGGATGGATGGATGGATGGATGGATGGATGGATGGATGGATGGATGAAAGAGTGGATGGATGGATGGATGGATGGAGGGAGGGAGGGAGGGAGGGAGGGAGGGAGGGAGGGAGGGAGGGAGGGATGGGTGGATGGGTGGATGGATGGGTGGATGGGTGGATGGATGGATGGATGGATGGATGGATGGATGGATGGATAGAAAGAGACACTCAGGGTGAACAATCAAGGTGGAAATGGCTCCAAGACCTGTGTCTTGGACTGACTGCTGTGTCCAGTGAGGCTCAGGAGCAGGTCTTGTGCAAAGGGAAAGACCATTTCTGTGCCATGCTTCACAGAAGCTGTCCATAAGCATCTCCATTCCTGGTGGCTCCTGAATGTCTGCTGCTCCCAAAGCAAGAAGCTCAAGGAGGGCTACCTGCAGTAGTAGTTTGAGGAACCTGTGTGAAGAGCAAGCCATTTAAAACAGCAGAAACACTGGACCTGGATTTCCTGGCTATTTCTATATTCCTCCAAGGCCTGGAGAAACAGCCTCTGTGGGGATCCTCTGCTGGTTAATAAGGTCTGAACTTCCCCATGCAGCCTACAGGCATCTGTGAAGTCTTAGATCCTACAACCTCCTCCCAAAAATCTCCCAGATGAAGCTGGACAAGCTTTCAGAAGGCTGAAAGAGACACACAGAGGCACAAAGTGCTATCCCATGACCCGTGGTTCATTAGGAAACTTGGCTAAAATGGACGGATGCACTTGGAAACTGAAGTGGGAGCCCTTTCCAAAGGGGCTGGCCTGGCTGAGTGCAGCCTGCTCTGGAGTTAAGATAAAGGGCACTATAAAACCTCCAGAAGCCCCTGGATTGGTGTGCTGACTCTCACCCTGGGGTGCAGGTTGGACAAGTGTGTGGCTCCAGCTGGGACATGGGGCTGGGAGCTTTGAGCAGCCAGAGCATGGAGCACCCTCACCTCGGAGGGATCCAGACTGGGACCCCCCAGGCTCAGCCACCTCTGCACGGCTCCTGCAGGACCCAGGGGTGACACCACATGAACAACACATCCTGCATGGCTCCAGGTAGGAGGATGGAGGGAGGGATGCAGTAGGACTGAGCAGTGGCTCTGGCAGGGTCCTGCATGGAGTGGGGCTGGGTACCAACCTGAGTAGATCCTGCACAGGGGATCTGGCCCTGCATGAGAAACATGGGGATGCAAGGGAACTGCTGTGGAGTCCTCTCTTCTTCACAACCTTTTGAGAGCTCAGCATGTGAAACACAGTACTAAAAACTGTGCTTATGTGTTTCTGCCCTTGATCTCTATCCCAAAGACACCACATCCCCAGCATTTTGGCTTGCTCAGCTGCAGGGATGCTGGAGGGTGACATTGGCTCCTCTGAGGAGCTGGGACCTGGAAGGGGATGCTGGGGTCAACACAGACCTGTCACCACCTTCTTCTGTAAATCAGCCCTTGCTCTTCTTAGAACAGTTTGGGTTAGAAGGGACCTCAAAGCTCATCAATTTCCAATCCCCTGCCATGGGCAGGGACCCCTTCCACTAGAGCAGCTTGCTCCAAGCCCCTGTGTCCAACCTGGCCTTGAACACTGCCAGGGATGGGGCAGCCACAGCTTCTCTGGGCACCCTGTGCCAGCGCCTCAGCACCCTCACAGGGAAGAGCTTCTGCCTTATCTCCAACCTGAACTTCCCCTGTTTCAGTCTGAACCCATCACCCCTTGTCCTACCACTACAGTCCCTGATGAAGAGTCCCTCTCCGACATCCTTGTACCCCCCTTCAGACACTAAGAGCTGAGCTCCAGAAATACCCCATCCTTTCAGATGTGATGCTGGTCCCCAGTGCAACTCCAGGTGCTGGGATACCTTGCAAGCCCCCAGCTGCTGCCCATGCTCGCCCTGCTGCAGAGCCCCATCCAGAGCAGTGCCTGTGGTGCTCCCACCCCATCGCCATCCCCACATCCCGAGGTGCGAGGGTGACTTCACCGGCTGCCGGGGGCTGGCTCCGGAGGGGCAGCAGCTGTGGGGCTGGCCGGGACTCGCACCGATCACTCTGTAACTTCTGACGGAGGCTGGGTTTGCTGAAATGTTCACTGGATCCTTTCCAGCCTGCTGGGGCCCATAAATCCGCCCGTGCAGAGCCTGCTCCCGCGCCTTCCCCTCGCTGAGCAGCGCTGGTATTTTTCTTGGAGGGTGAGACTGGTCACAACCCTCCTTCCAGCACCTGCTGCTCCACCTCGAGCCGCGTTCCTGAGCCGTGGCAGGGAATGGGTCTGAGGAGACGGTAAGGGCAGGACTCCCAGAACCATCCCCGATGGCTTCTTCTTGGATGGATGAGCCAGCAACAGCCATGGGATGCTGATTGTCCTGTTTGGTGTCGATGCCTGCGGTTATTCCCTGCTCACCGGGGTCTGCTGTGGAGCACGGCTCCAGGGCAATCTGTGGGACTCTTCTCCCTCTCGCAGCACAGGGATCTCTCTGTGCCTGTCTGTGAACTGGAGCTCAGGAGATCTTATTGCTGGCACAGGGAGCTCCCAGATCATAGAATCATAGAATCACAGAATGGCTTGGGTTGGAAAGGACCTTAAGCTCATCCAGTTCCAACCCCCTGCCATGGGCAGGGACACCTCACACTAAACCATGGCACCCAAGGCTCTGTCCAACCTGGCCTTGAACACTGCCAGGGATGGAGCATTCACAACTTCCCTGGGCAACCCATTCCAGTGCCTCAGCACCCTCACAGTAAAGAACGCTTTCCTTATCTCCGACCTGAACTTCCCCTGTTTCAGTTTGAACCCATCACCCCTTGTCCTATCGCTCCAATCCCTGATGAAGAGCCCCTCTCCAGCATCCTTGTAGATCCCAAGAAACAATCTGGGATCCCCAACACGAAGGGTGCCTCCAACATGGAGAGATGCAGCCAAGGATCAGCAGAGCTGGCTGGGAGTCACAGCAGGTGAGGAGGAGGGAGGAGGCTGGGCTGGGGCACGTCTTGATGCCCATCATTTATGGACGTGCCATCATTTAACATCTCTTACAGACCAGTCTCTGCAACATCCCAGCTGCTTTCCAGCCACTGATCCTTTACCATTACTTCATGCCCTGCTCCAGAGATCACCTTTGTGTGAGGAGCTGTGCTTTGGACCTCGTTGGGATGCACCAGAGAGGGCCATGGTGCCACTGAGAGATGCTTCATCCTGAGCAGCTCCTTCTTGCTCACCTCACACATCAGTCCTTGTGTCCTCATTACCTGGACAGTTTCCCCTGTCTGTTATCAGCAATTTCCAGATCCCCTGTGGTCTCACTATCAAGTATGTGCGAGCCCCAAGTGATGTGGGATGCAGCACAGTTGGGTGAGGGATGCTGGGTGAGATCCGTGGCTCCTGTTGAAAGCCACTTGGGATGTGCAAAGGGAAATGTGTGCATGTAAAAGAGGGCACTGAGATGCACCTGGGCAGCGCATGGAAAGCTAACCCCGGAGAGCTCTTCGAGCACCAGATTCGAGTTACACGCCTCACTGTAATTAGCCTCTGGCTTCCCTTGCAGAATGAGCAGTTGTTTCTGTAATCTGCCACTGCAGAGTTATGGGCACGTGAGGCTGGCACAGGGGGGCTGTAAACCCAGACCTGCCTGACCCACTTGTCAAAAGGAAACCACCTGGCCGGAGAAAAAAGGATTTATTTGCTTCTCCCTTCACCTCGTTCTCAAAGGCAAAATGTTGGCTCCTTGTGGAGTTCCTGGACCTGCTGCTGCAAGAAGCAGCTATTTGTACCCTGTCCAGCTCTACTCCCTGATGCTTCTATCCCAGCATCACCTTCCACACAGGTATCCCAAACCCCTGTGCTTGCTGGTTGCAGAAACATCCTGCACTTGCTCCCGGTAGCACAGGGACAAGTTAGGAGGGTTTTGCATCGGCTTCAAGCAGCAGTATTCTCCAGGCCTGCTCTGCATAGAGACGGGTGCCTCTGCACTGGTTTGCCTAAGTGAACATCCTACGATTTCCCCAAATCCTTTTCATTCTCTTTGTTCCCAGGGATGTTTCACAGGAGGTGAACCTCCAGCTGTGGCCCGGAGCATCTCCAGCAGCATGGTTTTTCTACTGACCATCATCTGCTGAAGATCATGCACCAGGAAAAGGTCTCGGACAATGGCCCCACCAAAGAAATACCTTGTTCTCCAGCCCTCTCCTCAAAGATGTCAGGTATCTTATGAGCAGATCAAGGACTTGGGATGTAACTTCACTCACATTTAGAAGCTCATTCTCTTGAGCTGCTGAATTTGTCCTGATTCAGCCAAATCTCTGGTCCTCCTGGAGCACTGCAGAGATGCTGAGACCTTCCAGCCCCTGCCACTTTCTGCCCATATCTGTTTCCCCTGTATCTGACCCTATCAGTGCCAGCAGCACTGGGCCACTTTTTCTGTGTACCGGTTTGGATGCCCAGTGCATGACAGCATCTTGTCTCGTGGTAGATGACTCATATGGGACCTGCCCCAAGTCCCACGATGAGATTTTCAGCCACATTATTAGCTCTCAGCCTTGATGGATGGGCTTGTTAGCCCTTGGGTTACTCATGAAGCATCTTTCTTCTGCAGTTTCTGATTAAAAACATCTTTCTGTTTCATCTTTATAGGAAGTACAGCAGTTATTGCTGGGCTGCAGCTCCATTTAACCTCTTTGGCCTAAGTTAGCCAAAAATAACTAATCACAGCATATGGTCAGAAACAGAGCGATCTCCCAACCACCTCCTCTGGATGTGGGGTGTCACTGGGGGCAAACAACCCCTCTTGGCTGGGCACTGCCAGCACACTGGGGTGCTCTCTGCCTCCAGGGAGCTTTTGTGGTGCCTGCAGTGGTGACCCTGCTTGGTTTATGCAGGGGAGCTGGTTAGAGCAGTTGGCCTGCAAAGAGAAGACTGGTGTTCTAGGCTGCTGGCACCAGAGGTGACTCTTAGGAAGGGTCTCACATGCAGATTACACAGCTCTGCTGGTTGGAGAGGAGCAGAAATAAGGATGTCAGACCCTTGCCTAAGTAGGTCAAGCATCAATTCTGACCCCTAAGTGAGAAGCTACGTGCTAGAGAGATGCTCCAGAAGGAGTGCAGCCCTTCCTGATCAAAAGAGCAAGCATCGGTCCCTGTGCCAAGTGCATGAGGCTGTCTGCAGCTATGGTCAACCTCCTCATGGCTTGGTGGGCAGTGCTGAGACCAGGCAGCACAGCATGCTGCCCAGCCTGAGCCGAGCCCCTCACATCACACACAGGACATGCAGGTGCCTGAACTTGCTCTAGAGCTGAGACGTCCCATTGGGTTTTGCCTGGTGCATCAGTGCAAGGTCTGCAGCAGAACAGCTTCATCCTGTGTTCAGCTCCACCTGGGTGACTGTCAGGACAAGGCAGGGGAGTGTGGGCAGCAAACTGAGGCTGGAAAAGTAGGGTTTGAAGGGGCTGGATTACAGCCTGCGCCCAGATCAGTGTTTCAGAGTGGCTTTAAGTGCTGCCTGGTGTTTGCTTCCCTCCTATCAACACTCCCAGATCCAAAGAAACAGCTGAAACCTCTGAAAACGGTGGACTTAGAAGTAAGAAAAAAGAAAACAAAAAGTACCCCCAGCCAATCCCCAAACTAAAGAGATCAAGAGAGCTTCCAGGGCTTCACCTTCCAAGAATCTGGGATTATTTTGGGGAAGGCAATTGGAGCAGGGAACCAAAAGGCAGCAGATAGCCCCTGCCTCTGATCCCATCAGCTGCGGGTGCCGTAAGGCCAGCACATCTCTTGGATCCAGTTGGGCAGATCCCAGGCTGTGGAAAGCCAAGACTCGGATTTATTTCTGCAGTTTCCCATTATCCTCATGTCCTGCTGGAACAGCACCAAAACACAGGGCTGGGAGTTTTGTAACACTGTTTTCTATAGCAGAGCGTGGAGCTTGCACAGGAGCCTGCATCCTAGCGCAGGCAAGGGGTTAGAGGAAGCCAAAGGGGTTTTGCTTCTCCTGCAACACCCCAGGCATTAAGATGTTGAGATCCAAGATAAACAGGAGCTCCCCCATGGTGTCACTGAAAGGTGAGAGAAGATGAGGATGCTGGCCCCGGAGGAGGGGATGCGTCCCAGTTCCATTGCTTGCTCCTAGGGAGTATGCCTGGATCACTCAGGGTGATTGGTACCTCTGTCCTGACCCTGGCTGCAAACTTTGCTCTTTGGGTCTGAAAGTTCTTCCTTCTCTCTCCAGAAGTATTTTCCCAGCAGTGAGCCAGGATCTGGCCAAAGGCTATGAAATAAGGCAAACTGCCACCCATTGTGCCCACAGCTTAAAGATGCTGTAGGGAGAGATGCTAGAAGCATAACACTGGGGCAAATCAAGTCCCACCAGGATGTGAGCTAAAGGTTGAATGTGATCAAACCCTTAACGCTGTTGGTTTACCTGTGAAACTACAGCACCATTTAGGGCAGGGACCAGTTTCTACTGGGTGCACACATGGCAACTCTACAGAGCACTAAAATCACCTCAGTGATCAGGAAAAGCCCACGTATGCTCTCCTGCAGTGTTTGCAGGTAGAGGAGCTGGGCAACAGCCACCCTCCAAGGGGACTTTGCATAGAATCATAGAACGGTTTGGGTTGGAAAGGACCTTAAGATCATCCAGTTCCAACCCCTGCCATGGGCAGGGACACCTCAGACTGGACCATGTCACCCAAGGCTCTGAGAACCTGGCCTTTTTGCTTTTCTGCCAAGCAATTCTGTCCATTGTCAAGGGTTTCTTTTCCTGTGAAGGCTTTCTGAGCTAGCAATAAATAGCCACTGTATGTTTCTGCATGTAGACCTCTTTAAGAACATGACACTGCTTCAGAGAAACAACGGGTTAAAAGCTGTTACCCCCTCACTTCAGCAAAGCATCCATATGAGGAGAAGGCATCCTGAGTCCCAGCAAGATGGATGATTCACCCCTGCCCAGAAGGACAAGCTGGCAGCTCTGACTCCAGACGGATGCTGTCTGGTACATGGGTTGCACAACCATGGGATCACAGAATGCTGCTTGGCAGCTTGGGCTGCGGGACTGCAAAACATGATGCTGTGACACTGCAGCGACTCACCCGAGCGCTGAGCTCATCTCGTGGTGTGCCAGGCTTTCCAAAAGCACCGAGGTGCCGACAACCAGGGGTTTAGCAAGCAATAATTTGGGAAAGTCTGTATTTCCTACTGGAACCGGGCAAGAATCAGCAGAGCTGGTGCAGGGCCTGGAGCACAAGTGTGATGGGGAAGGGCTGAGGGGGTTCAGCTGGAGAAGAGAAGGCTCAGGGGGGACCTGATGGCTCCCTACAACTGCCTGCCAGGAGGATGGAGCCAGGAGGGGCTGGGCTCTGCTCCCAAGGAACAAGGGATGGGACAAGAGGAACCGGCCTCAAGCTGCACCAGGGCAGGTTTAGATGGAGCTGAGGAACAATTCCTTCCCCAGAGAGTGCTCAGGCATTGGAACAGGCTGCCCAGGGCAGGGCTGGAGTCGCCATCCCTGCAAGTGTTCACACACCCTCAGTGCCATGGGGCAGTGGTGGCCTTGGCAGTGCTGGGAACGGTTGGACTTGGATGAGCTTAAAGCTCTTTTCCAACCTGGTTCATTCTATGGTTCTATAAGAAAAGCAGCTCCTGCGATGCCCCCAGCACTGAGGATGCCAAAGCGTGTGCAAGGTGCTGGCTGCAGGGAGGGCAAGGGAGGAACGAGGAGGGAGAAGGGATCATTTTTCACTTTCCAATCCATTTTCATCATTAAAGCACCTGTGTGAGCGCACATCAGCCCCCTCTGCGGTGGGGAGCAGGGGCAGAGCGTGCTGGGTGGCTGCGCCGGCTCCTATCGCCAGGCAGGGCTGTCCTGATCTCATGCGGTCAGAAGTAATCCCACACAGTTATTATGAACAAGCACTGTTTTCCTTGGAAATAAAGGGCCCTCTTTCAAAATATCCCATTTTTATGAAATATTGTTTTTCTGCTGCCAAGTTTGATTGGGATCTTTTCCAAAAAATTATGTTTTTTTTTTTTTTGTATTATTTTTTTATAACCTGAAACTCTCCCAGAAAACTCCATCAGAGAGAATGGAAAGAGCGCGTGTGTGTCCTTCCCTGGGCATTTCCTCGCTGCAGGGAGATGGTGGAAGAGGGAAGACTTCTCCTGTGGCTCCATCTCCCAGCAGAGGAGAGCGTGCAGCTTCGTGCTCAAGCATGCAATAAACAGCCAGTAATGCTGTGAGAAAGTGGTGCAAATACACACGTGGAAAGCAGAACCCATCAGAATCAAAGCATCAGCACCCACATACAGGAACCGGATTAGGAATATTTCCCAGGAAAGGAAAGTAGGAAAACCTCTGTTTTCCCAGCTACCTTCTCCTAATCATGGAGGGGTGTTGTTAAACAAGACAGCTTTTCCAACCACATGGCGATGGCCACGGTGCTGTCATTAAACTGCTTCAAATGGCACATTTGCAGGCTGGGCTTTAGGGCTCCTTGACTGGCCACTGCGAAGTTTCCTACAGCACTTTCACGTGTGCGCTTGTCCTTGGCATCTCATACCAATGAAGGAGGCTCAGTGCTGGTGCTTTCCACCCCAGCACTGCAAGTGGGAACATCAGAGGGTTGTCTTTCCTGTGCAAAGCCCCTAAGCCAGCCAGGTAATTAATTCTCTGCTTTTGAGGAGAGCTCAGTCTGGCAAAGAGTTCAAGGCAGGAGCATTAGGAGAGATCAGCTTCTGCTGAACCCCAGGAGAGATAGATGCGCTTCCCCCTGGGGCCCGCTCAGCTGGGAGGCAGCTAGTGAAAGCAAAGCAGGCTTCCCAACAGGAATCGCATCCCGAGTCGTTGTTGTCAGACACTTGAGCATCAGCCAAGGACATGCAGTGAGCGTGTCCTGGTGTGAGCCCTGCTGGTTTTACCATCCTGCTGCTGCACCATGCACTAGCTTGCTGCCTGCCCTGGGCTCTGTGGGGTTGACCCAGCTCTGCCTGACACCTCACAGACCTTGGTGCCATCCAGCAACGAGCAGAAAACCGACACAATGAGGAGGTACCTCATTGCATCCCAGGGTACCAGTATTACATTCTCTCCCTATCCAGCACCCAGCGTGTTGGGATTTCACTGTGATTTGTGCTGTTTCCATGTGGGGCACCCCCCGGGGCATGGTCAGCCATGGCTACTCAGGGACCTGGAGGCTTTTCTGAGTGCTCTTACAAACCAAACAGGTTGCTGCAGCAGTGGTGTTCACCCTCTCCTGTCCTCAGGTGTCGAGGGGAGGCTGGGGTGTTGTTTCTGCCCTCTCTCATTGTAGCGGTGGTCACCCAGAGGGAGCAGGGTAACAGCTTTCTCCACATGCTGGGCTCGGTGACCTGCAGGTCCCTGTGAGGTGATTTGATGAAAGAAAAACACACATTTTGCCAAGTCTTTTTGTGCTGTTTGCTCTTCATTGACAAGTGCCGACTGTGCCCCAGCCAGCTCCCCTGTGCTGGTGGGCTCGCTGATGGCAGCAGGTCACTGTCGGAGATGCTCCTGCACGCTGAGAGCAACAGCTTTGGGTTCATGGCCTCTGTGCAGATCCCGATGTTGCTCCCAGGTCAACAGTTAGGTCACCAGGCTGGGCTTGCCTTGCTGGCACACCATTCCCTTCATGTCCCCATGCCGAGACATGAGGACCAGCCCTCTGCAGACCTTGCATCTGGGGTTAGGTGCCTCCTGCGTGATCCTGATGTCCAGGCTTGGCCTTTCAGTGGGTACACACATCAGGGGTTGCCATGGTCCAATGCAACAACGCAGAACATCACCCTGGGGACCAATGCAAGCCTCCAAGGGGTGGCACATCCTCCCTCCGTGCTGCTTCTCCCCTCTGTGCCTTCCTTTGCCCCATCCTGCTGAGCCCAAAGAGCAGAAAATGACTCCGCTGCAGGGAGTGGGGGGGGGATCCCATCCCCCCCGAAGCTGCTGCTGTGTGTGTGAGTGTTTTATTGTTTGCCTGTTGAGGTGTGAATGAAGTAATGGGCTTTCTCCGTCACGTCATCCGTCTGGGGCTGACAGCTTTGCTTAGACACATTGTGCTGTTCTGTATAAACCCTGTCACCTTGCCATCTCCAAACAGACAGCTTCCTCTGGGAAACTGTAATCAAGCCCTCCCGAGCACTCAGCTCGCACTGTCCGCGGCTCATAAATCACAGCGGCTTTCCCGGAAAATCAGGAGAGGAGACGGAGGCACCGACACGCACGGACCCGGCTGCGGGGTCCCCGCCATGGGGCCGAGGGCTTTCTGGGGAGGAGGGAAGCTTTGGCTGCTGAAGGCACTGGGCTGGGGTGCAAGGAGCTCTGTGAAGTGAGGAAACGTGTCTGCTGCACCAGCCCGGGGCTTGGCTTGGAGGTGCCACAGCATCCTTGATGGGCCTGAGGTTGGAGGAGCCTGTTTTGGGAGCCTCGGCTGGTCTACTGGCAGTGGGGATGCTTGCTGAGGGTCATTTATGGTCTCCGTGGTCAGCTATTAGGTGGCTGATGCCTTTCCTTCATGGGAATGGAGCAGCTCTGCTCTGGAGCCAGGCTGAGAGAGCTGGGCTGGGGCAGCCTGGAGAAGAGAAGGCTCCTGAAGGGGAGACCTGAGAGCAGCTCCAGTGCCTGAAGGGGCTGCAGGAAAGCTGGAGAGGGGCTTGGGACAAGGGATGTAGGGACAGGCCAAGGGGAATGGCTTTAACCTGCCAGAGGGGAGACTGAGCTGGGCTCTTAGGCAGAAGCTCTTCCCTGTGAGGGTGCTGAGGCGCTGGCACAGGGTGCCCAGAGAAGCTGTGGCTGCCCCATCCCTGGCAGTGTTCAAGGCCAGGTTGGACACAGGGGCTTGGAGCAAGCTGCTCTAGTGGAAGGGGTCCCTGCCCGTGGCAGGGGTTGGAACCAAATGAGCTTTGAGGTCCCTTTCAACCCAAACCAGGCTGGGATTCTATGATTCCATGGTGGTGACAGGTCTCCTCTGACACCAAGTCGCTGCCTCACGTTGCCAGAGAGGGATCATGAGTGTGTCTGGATTGCTGCTCCTCAGTGCTTGGCCATCTCAGGGTGGTGCTGGATTCCCCTCAAGATCCCATACTGGAACAAGCATCCCCTGTGAAGTGCAATGGGAAACAGCACCAGGCCTGCAAGAACCAGCAGTCAAGGTTCTGCTTCTCCATGTCTCGTACTCCAGTTTGAAAGTGCTCATTTCATGCATCACCCTGGGCCCCTGCAAACCTCTGCCTGGGGCCCATGGGTGCTCCCCTGAGCTGGGCCATCAGCACATCAGCAGCATAAGCTTCTCAGCATGGGGCTTTTCCCCATCCCCTCCAGTAACTGCTGCATCAGGGAACAGGCAACTGCTCCCATTAACAACCTGTGAACCATGTGGGACCAGCGTGTCCTGACCAGCCCTGGCTGGGGAGAGGTGGCTGAGGATTTTGCCCTCTTGAGCTCTCACTTCTCCCAGGACTCTTCAGCTGGAAAAAGGCAACCTGCTAGTTTTATCCAGTTTTCATGCAGTGGGAGCAGAAGCAGGGTGGGAATGACCAGTTCAGCACGGGCTGGAGAAGGTCTGTCTTCCTTCTGAAGGGAACAGACTCCTCACTTCCCGACAGACCTCTGTTGCCATCAGAGAGATCAATTTTGGAGGGCAACAAGGCTTTATGGACCAAAGTCCTCATGTCATCCCCCGTTCTCCCTGGAGTCCATCACCAGGCTATCAAGCCTCCCCTTGCCTGAGCCTAAACCTGTGGCTGAGGTGCTAAGCTCCAGAAAACAGGTCAGGAGCTGCCTGTTTTGCAGCTCTGCCTGCAAAGGAGATGAAGACAAGCTGCTGGTCCAGAACAGTTGTCGGGGAGGCATATATCTGAGCTGTGATGATGGAGTGTTAAACACCAGTCAAAGAGGAAAGGGCACAGGGGCCGAGCCGGAGCTCTCTGAAATACAAGAGGAGTTTATGTCTCTTCTAGAGCCTGCAGCATTAGGCTGATGTTGAGCTGGAGCATGGTGCATTAACCTGGGATTAGGAGAAGAGCAAGCATCACCCACCCGGCACTGTCATCGCTCGGTGTGATGGATACCTGAAGGCTTTGCTGTCACAGCCCTGGAGGATGGACCAGCGCAACCGGTGTGTGTGTGGGGAAGGTGCTGGTAGGGAAAGGCAGCGAGCCCGGTCCCCGAATCCCCATCCCAATTCAGGAAACCATCAGCATGAACTGCAGTCCTAATTAGGGGAATAAACTTAGCAAAGAATTCAAACATAAATTTGCTCTTGCTGATTTCAGGCTTCGCACACGTTCACCGAGCGGACGGGCTCCCCCAGGACCCCATACTGAGCTCTGCACTGTCTCTGATTTATAAGGTCCTCTTGGACATGCTAAATATAGTATTAAGTGTAATAAATGTAGATCACTTTCCTAAATATTCTGTGATTTATGCCCAGGCTCCTTCCCCTGAGAGCTGGGCTCATAAATCCTCTGTGCAGAGCTGTCGCAGGGGGCACATTTCCTCAGGCGGTTGGAGAGTTAATAGGAGGGAAGGGAGAACCAAGTGTGAAAGGGAAGAGGGGAGAAAAGCCAACATGGGGAGGGCCAGAGAGAAAGTGAAGTGAGCTGTGGGGAAGGAAGGAGGGCTCCCATTACCCTACTTTAGGTCCATGTGTTACTCCTATGCTGGGCAGTGGGATGCTGTGATGCTCCTGTCAGGAAGGGGCTGTGGATGTCTCATCCATGCCAGGCAATGCGGCCCTAAAGGAGTCGTTGGGAAGGGTCCTAAAGCTCTGGCACTGCTCTGTGGGTCGAAAGCTGCTGCTGTGGTTTGCAGGTTTGCTTGGCTGACCAGCTTCCTGTGCTGGCTTAAGACTGGTCGCATCCTACCAAGCACAGGCTGCTCTTGGCTTCCCTTCTCTGTGCAGCATCCACCATGAAGATTAAACAGGGAAAACACTGGCACGTGGGAAGGGTTTTACCTACATCCAGCAGAGCACAGCCTGGGGAATGGGTGTTCCTTGGGACACGCAGGGCAGCTCTCTACCCCTTCCCTGGGGACCACATCAGTACCACACCACGATGCCCTCTGCTCAGATGGGGCAGCTCTTACAACCCTGCAGCGGCGTTGGCCCCACCCCTGAGCACCTCTTTTTCCTCCTCTTAGGTGTGATTCCTCCCCTTTTATTCCTCCATCCTCCTCTGGCAAGATCCAGACTCCTGCCCACTAGCTCATCTTTCAACCAAGCCCTCACACACCTTCACTCTTCTCCCTGCTGACCACCTCTGCTCACTGCTTTTGCAGTGCCCATCTTTCATACCCATCACGGAGCCACACCATCTCATCACCTTTGCCTCTCCTTCCCATGGGACCATAGAAACATGGAATGGTTTGGGTTGGAAGGGACCTTGAAGCTCATCCAGTTCCAACCCCTGCCACAGGCAGGGACCCCTTCCACTAGAGCAGCTTGCTCCAAGCCCCTGTGTCCAACCTGGCCTTGAACATTGCCAGGGATGGGGCAGCCACAGCTTCTCTGGGCACCCTGTGCCAGCGCCTCAGCACCCTCACAGGGAAGAGCTTCTGCCTTATCTCCAACCTGAACTTCCCCTGTTTCAGTCTGAACCCATCACCCCTTGTCCTGTCCCTATAATCCCTGATGAAGAGCCCCTCTCTAGCATCTCTGAAGCTCTTGCTGCAACTCTAGCACTGTCTGGACAGCAGAGAGACCAGCACCTAAAACTGTGTGTCCCCTGAAGAAGCAAGACCACCCTTGCAGCTATTTCCCACTCCATCCAAAGAGAAAGTTACCTAGGAAGAGGTGTGATATCCATTGGGAAAGCAATGCTACAGGCCAGGAAGGGCTACAAGTTCAGAGAGGGAACCTCTGGGACAAACTGGAAGGGGACCCAAAGGGAGGAGAAAGGGAAGAAAGGAGGGAGAAGTGAAACAAAAAAGCTGCAGATTGACATCAGTGTGCCCTGCCGAGAAAGGCTCGTTTGTGATCCTGGAGCGTGCTTCCCGAGGAGGACAAGGGGTGATTTATCTGCAGGAACAAGAGATGGGTCAGGCAGGGAGAGATGTGAAACACAGATCTGGTCAGAGAAAACGGTCCTGCCAGCCCGTGGCACAACAAGGGAGCTGTTGTGGGAGCAAGGACACAGCAGTCCTGTTTTGGGGAGACGATGGCACCAGCTTCCCTCCTTGGTACACGCAAGGATAATCCCAGCGTGCCGCTTCGCTGCTACTCAGCCACAGCCAAAGCAGCGGGGCTGGAGTGGGGCACGAGGCCAGCTCTGTAATGACTGTGCTCTGCATTACGGATTTCCAGTAAAAATCCATCATGATTAACGCGCCGAATTTGTCACAGCCTAGGCTTTTCATGACAAAAAACATGACTTTTTGGGTTTTCTCACAACAAGTCATGTTCTTTGTAATCTAATAAGCGCTGCTCCCCCACAGTCCTTTACAAACTCAGCTCTGTGTGGTTCCCGGGTCGTCACAGATGGGAAAATGACCAGAGCTGTGAAACACTTTCATGCCATTTGTCAAGTTTTATTAAATGGCTTGGAATATTTTTATTACCAACCAAGGGTTTCTCAGTGGGGCTGGGGACCCCGCACAGGCCCTCCCCCATCGATAGGGTTTTTGTGTGCTTTCTGTGACTCTTTTCCCCAACGTTTTGCCCCAACAAACAGGGAGCCTTAATGAGAATCGGAGATGTCAAACAGCGGAAACCTAGAGGAGCATTTGTGTTCAGTTGCTCGAGGTATTCCAGTGCAGAAACATGGACCCAAAATGACAGCACATGAGGTACAAAACCCCATTATCCCCTATAGAGAGGATTTGTTCCCATTGGTGTCAGCAGGGCTGTAAGGAGCTCCCACAGATGGGGACGGGACACGCAGGTCACATCAGTCGCATGGCACATCTTCTGCCCTCCATCCCTGGCCATCTCTTCCCTGTGCTGTGACACTTCATAGAACCACATGGTTTGGGTTGGAAGGGACCTTAAAGCTCATCCAGTTCCAACCCTAGGGAAACCTTCCCATGCTGATTTACCCCATAAATTTTGGCATAGTAAGGTCTGCAGTGCTTTGCAGGCTGGGGACTCTGTGAGATTAACTCTGAAATCAATAACCACTAACCCTAAAACCAGGGTTAAACCAGGTTGTTATAAACTATAAAACCAGGGTTAAACCTTAAAGCCCTAAAGCCCATAAACCAGGGTCTATAATGTAATGTCTCCTAAGTCCCTAGGGCCAGGAGTATGATTTGGATAAAACAAAGTTATGCACAGTGCCTGTGGAAGTGAGCAGGCTGCTGCTCATCGGATGCTGCACCATGTGCTGTGGGAGCTACGTGATGGGATTACTTATCCAGAATCAGCATTTTCCTGTTTGTAAGCCTCAAAGCAATCATGACTGTGCAGTGTGCATTCCCCTTACCCTTTAGTAATGCACCCTGCAGCCTAACCTGTGAATAAGGGAGAAATACCTGAATTTGATGGAAGTCTCTGTGGGTTGGAAGAGAATTTATGGCACCAGATGCAGTATAATGCTGGGGTCTGCAGACTAGTTTGGTCAGGAGGAGAAACCAGTAAGGGAAGTCAGGCCAATCTCTTAGCACAGTGTGATTTTCCATATTACAGGTGTCTGTCTCCCATCCCATGTATATAAAGAGGATCCAGGCAAAGCCGGGGAATGGGCTTCTTCCAGGAATGGTTGCAGGTAGGTGGATGGGGAAGGAAAAGCCCAAGTCCTTTGTTAGGGTTTTTATTCAGAGTCTTGGGTTGTTTCCTGGCTTGAGGATGATGCTGTGGAGTTCACAGAGTTACAGACCTGGGACACCAAATCCCCTTGAAGCCATGCTCAGTCTCCCTTCCTGCTACCCACAGAGGTGGTGGATCTCTGAGAGGTCAGTGAATTGGGCTGCATTTTACTGCACTTTACTCTTCTGCCTTAGACACTGCTTCCACTGAGCTGCAGATTGCCTGGATCTGCCCCTAACAAACTTCCTTGCATTTGTAGGGCTTTGCTGCGTGGTTTCATTTGCACATTAATGTTATTTCTTTCTGTCTTTATTCCCAAGCACTCTCAGCTCTCTGCAGCTTCCCCTGCGCTATTTTGTGCTGGCAGTGTGTCAGGATCTCTCCACTTTATCTTCTGAGAATAGTAGCTTCTCTCTCCAGATACGGCTGTGTCTAATTTGCCTGTTTCCCTTCTCACCCATTTAATTTGCTTCTAATCTTACGAGCAGTTTCAGGGATGCTGCTCAGACCACTTGGGCCCTTCTGTTGTCTTTTACGATACGATAGATTAGCACATGGCCAGGCTTCCCTTACAGAAGCCTGGGGATATTTAGCCTGCTTCACTGCCAGCATCCGCTGGCACAAGCAGAAAAGCAACCCAAGCTCCAAGCAGGGTGCTACAGCTCATGCATTTCCCTTTGCCACTTTGCAAGCATCACTTTTAGGATCTGCTCCATCAGCCACCTATGCTTTGGAAGGTGATGCTGAAATGCACGACTACAGCAAGCGGCCTCTCGCCTCACTGAGTGCAGCTCCTGACAGACATTCAGCTTCTCGTGGGTTGACGCTGGTGCATGGGGCATCATTGCTCCCTCAGCCTCACACCTTTTGCCATGTAAGGTTGCAGGCTTTTTAACCTTTCTTTTTTTTAAGCTCCTGTGCCATCCTCAGGAGTAGCACTGGAACACACGCGGTTATTCCTGAAGGATGTGAGCTTTGCCATCTGCTTTGGGGAGGCAAAGGTGTTTTCTTGGAAAGCTGGAAGCTGTCTAAAGGGGCTGCGTGCAAGAGAAACAAGAAATGTCCTGGACTGGGACAATGATGCCTGGGGAAAATGTCCTGCTGGAAGCACAGGATCCCAGCAGGGACGGTGGAATTGGGCTGGGGGGCTCCAGACCAACCTGCCACCACCAGCAGGATGACTTCCAGCTCTAGCCTGGGCTACCCATGGCTTTGTCCAGCTGAGTCTTGGACAAACCCATCCTGAACCTCTCTCAGGCCCCGTCCCAAGGCATGGGAAGAAGAGGTTCCCAATGTCCTGCCTGCACCTTCCAACACCCCAATATGTCACCATTGCCCCGGTACCATCAGCTTGGCTCTGAGCTCTCTGCAACTGCTCTCCAATACCTGCTGCTGCTGCTGTGTTTCATTGCAGGGTGGCTCTGCCGTACAGTGCCTGCTCAGAGCTCAGAGAAGATGCCCGGGCACCAGCCCTCAGGGACCGGCTCTCAGGGACCCCACAGCTGCCACTTGTGTGAGCAGAGGTGGTTTGTGCTGACTTCTCATTTCGTTGTTTAGTAAATCAGGACCTTGGAAATCGGCATGGTTTCTTGTGCGAGCCTCGCTGACGGCCGAGGTTATCACAACAGCTATAAATCCCCTGCGATTCTGGATGGGAAATCTCATTATTTCTCCTCTCTCCTCCCCTCCCTGGGCCATGAGACCTGGCAGAGCCACGGGAGAGAGGAGTTGATTCAACCCAGCCCCGGCTAAAGTGATCAACTGTGAATCATCATCTCCTGGAGACCCTCTCCTTCGCTGAGCCTTGACTCCTGGGAAGCTGTGCTTGAGCAGGCACTGCTCCAAGGCTGAAGCAGAGTGATGTGGACACCTAATGCCCTGCCAAGGCAGATGCCATGGAAGAGAGGTGGAAACTGTCTCCTTTTGTGCCCTCCTGCACTCTCAGTGGGGACACAAAATAGCCAGGAGAGAAGGCAGACAATGATGGTGGACAACCACCATGAGCAGGTCTTCTGGGACTTCTAAGATTGTAAATGGTCTTCAGACAGCCAGGTTATGAGGACAAACATTCACAAACAAAGACAGACCCAGAGGGCATTCCTCTCCTCTCTCCTGCTGTCTTCCCATCTCTCTCTGCCTCCTGGGAGGGTCTCCACACCACCTTACCCAATGGGTCCCACTCAACTGCCACATGCACCCCTTCTCCTGCACCTTTGGTGCTGTCATAAAGAGATGCACCAGAGACTTGCAGTTGGCGTGTGGGAAGGGCACAGAAATCACAGACTGGTTTGTGTTGGAAGGGACCTTAAAGCTCCTCCAGCTCCAACCCCTGCCACGGGCAGGGACCCCTTCCACTAGAGCAGCTTGCTCCAAGCCCCTGTGTCCAACCTGGCCTTGAACACTGCCAGGGATGGGGCAGCCACAGCTTCTCTGGGCACCCTGTGCCAGCGCCTCAGCACCCTCACAGGGAAGAGCTTCTGCCTAAGAGCTCATCTCAGTCTCCCCTCTGGCAGGTTAAAGCCATTCCCCTTGTGCTGTCCCTACATCTTTCTCCCTGTCCACAGCTCAAGGGAATCAGATGGTTTATGACCTTCCCTTGCACTTGGCAGCCCTCTGGGTGTCCGTGTAAGTCCTTCTTAGCCTGTAAAAGCAGCTGCACCGCAGTGCGTTGGTGAGTCCCACAGCAAGATATCACCATTTCATCGCTGCCACCCCAGCAGACAGTGAGATGGAGTAAACCAGGTTGTGTGGGTATCCCCAGGCCAACACCTTCTCCTCTCCTGTTCACCCCATTGAACCATCCTCCCTCCTGGTCTCCCTGGTGCACTCCACTGCTGCTCCCCAAAGTCCTTCTGCCCCTCTGCTCCCACATATCCCATGGGACATAACATGACCGCAGGGGAGGGCTGCTCTGGAGGAGGGCACCCTGCTGGCTCATGTGATGGCTTTATAATATACTCCAGATTCCCCTCCATTCCCATCCCTGCTGTGTCCAATTGTTTCCCTCTTTTTTGGGTTCTTTTTGTTTTGATTGCTGCTGAGCACAGATCTTTGTGTGCCCATTTCTGTTGGTGCACAGTCATTTCTTTCTTACGTTCCTACACAAGTCTTGGATGCATCATAGGGGCCAAGTGACTTACAGCTCTTCAGTGTGCTAATTTCTTCCACCACCTTCTGATACCACTGCTGCTCGTTGTATAACCTGAAATGAGCAGACCCAGGGTATTTTTCTCCCCAGCATCCTCTGTGGTCCTGAAGAAAACACTCAGCTTCCCACTGCTACTTTTTGCCATCACCCTCTGTTTCTCTCCCAGGCTTCCAGCTACTGGCAAACATCAGATTTTACGCCTTTTCATGTCTTTTTTATGTCTTTTTATTGCTTATTTTTATACCTTTTTTATTTTATAACATTGTTTGCCATTCGCTCTGATGAAATCCCATCCTAATTCCCTTGTTAGGTAATCCCTGGCATGCTTAACGCTTGCTTCTATTGCCTGCGCTAAGGCTGGATTTCCTCTTCCTGAAGTACCCCGTTCAGCTCAAACACATGATGAAACCCTGTCATTTCAGCAAATGCTGTTGATTTTCTCTCCCACATGGGCCTTTCTGCTTTTCCTCCTAGGTTATGCAACCTTCAAAGCCTCATTGATGGCCACGTATATGGCTTCCATATCAAAGCTATGGCCTTCAATGAATTTGCCTTTAGGGCCCTTTAAATGAACTCTCCTGATTTATTTATTTTGAAGTAAGTTCCCACTTTCTAACACTGAGCAGCTTCCAGCAGCTCTGGAGACAGCACTTCCCCAAGTGCCTCTGGCTCATTGCTTTGTGAGCACTGGAAGTTAATAGCTCGCCACTGGCAGCTTCTTGAAGCAAAACCTCCACTTCAGAGTGGGACAGAAATGGCAAGGTATCTGTTAACCCCCCCCAGATAAATAACCCACGCAGCAGTTGTGACTGTGTGCATCACTGTCTGGCTCAGAACAGTCACCCCTGCCTGAGCTTCAACCCAAGTTGCTCACACTGCAGTTGCAGTTATTCATGGGAGAAACGTCAGTTTTGATAGCAGTCGTTACAGTCAGATTTGAGGGGGACAGGAGCTTTAATTACAATTCAAAGTAGTTTTGTCAGATGGGTTGTGGACTCCTTGACTCTAAAGCAAAGGCAAGAGAATGAGGCTCGAAGCAGCAGACGTTCCCCCAAATGCTGCAGGTTCCCCAACTTGTCATACCAGGATAAACTTGCAAGTACAATTATCCACATGCCTGTGTCTTAAAAGCATCCCTGTGCTATGATGAGAAACTATTCCTCCAAAGCACGCTTCCCTGGCCTGTCCCCTTGTGCTGCCCAGATGCTGCAGGGCTCGCGCTGAGGGTTTGCAGTGATGCATCCCCAGCTCCCACGATGCATCCCAGATCCCGCATAGCACGGGCTGTGCCTCCCAAACCAGCAAGGCAACTTCTCCCCCTCGAGAGCTCTCTGCATTTATAAACAGCAGCTTCATCCCCGTGTCCCCACAGAGGCAACACGGCTCCTGCTGCCCTCAGCCCCCAAATAGCTCCTGGATGCTGTACCGTGGACCGCTGAGCCCGGCGCAGGCAGCTCCCTGCCAGCTCCAGCCGGGAGCCAGCATTCCTCAACCGGCAAGCCTCTGGCCCGATGAAAAGCCCCAATTCAGCTGCCTGTGTGCCGAGTACCTGACACCTTCCCCAGCACAAAGAGGGCTTTCTGCCTCCCGCACCCGGCTGCTGTAGGAAGCGGTGGGCACAGCGAGCTGCCTCTTGCGGAGAGGGGTCACCGAGCCACATCCTGCACACACCCCGAACAAAACCTGCTTGTCTGGAGAGGGGTGGCAGAGAACACAGCCCGGGGCAGGTGGCTGCCAGCCGGGCTCGTGGCTCCAGGTCTGCCAAGCTTCGGGATGGAATGGCTTTCCCAGGTCTCCAAGCATTCCTCAGCTCAATGGGATGGCGAGGCTCGGAGTGCAGAGGTTTCAGGACCAGTGCTGTGGCTTGGCTCCTGTCGCTGAGCTGGGTGACCATGGGTGACCAGTGTCCCTGCACACGAGCCTGGAGCTGGGATGGAGTGCGTGGTCACCGGTGGGCCGGACAGGGTGTGGTGATGCACAGGCTTGGCTGGGAGGTGCAGAGTAATCTCAGAACTGAAACGGGGTTTGTGATGGATGGAGGGCAACTCAGTTAGGGAGGTATTCACCGGGGAAGCACTGGCGAGGCTGTCAGTCTTCATGTTATCTTCTTTGCTCTTCCTGCTCCCCAGGAGAGCCAAAGTTGGAAGTGGTCCACAAAGGCTCCCTCCCCTTCCAGTGCCTGAATGTGGCTGCAGTGTGTGACACAGACCCTGCAGGACATAAATTACTCAGCTCAGAGACCCTAGTTTTCATCCAGGGACTGTCAGATGTGATGTACATGAGACATCCATGAGGAGAGGACCAGATCTCAGGTCTCCCATCCTGCAGTGGCGAGCCAAAGCCTCCAGCCTGCATCCAGGCCCCCATCCCCAGCTTCCCTGTCCATCCCAAAGGGAACCCAGACTTGTAAACCTGTCTCTGGATCCAAACACCTAAAGTCAGGCTGTGCAGTGCAGAGCATTGCAGCAAACCCCCTTCTTGGATCTGGTCCTTTGAAACTCAGGGTGCATGTTGGCTTCAGCCAACTTTGGTTCAGGCCCTGTGGTCACCCCAAGGGCAAATCATCCCAGGTCTGGTGTCCCACAAGTCCCCAGGCGCTGCCCAGAGAGGCTCAGCCCATTACAGGAGACCAAGGAGATACTGGATACGTTTGCATTCCTCCTGAATGCAAGTCAGATGTGAAGCGAAATGTCACAGTTCAGGCAGACTGGCCAAAAAACCAAACCCAAGATTGCGCTCAGCAAGACGTGCAAACCCTTTCCTGTCTCCCCTCATCATCATTCTGCTTTTATTGCTCTCATAAACTCTCTCACAGAAAGCACACGTGGTTTTAAAAACCCCAGATCCATTCTTGGTTATTGCCCATGCTTCCAAAACATCTGAGCACTTTGCAAGGGAAGCAAGAAATCCCTGTGGGGGTCCCATGAAGGAATAAAAGGCTGAAGATGCTTGTGGATATCATTGGATACCGTGCCCAGATCTGTGCAATTCTTGCCTGTTTGTCTAAGCAGGAACCCAGCACAGGTCACACATCTCAAGGCCACGTCTACCTCCAACAGCAGTGCTGCATGCAGTCCTTTCAGAAAGGAGTGGAAAAGCCTTGCTCCACCTGTACATAACAGCTGGGAAGAGCAGACTAAATCAGGCTCCAAAGCCTCCTCTGTTGAATGCACTGAAGTCCCTGGGCTGCAAGCTCTCGAGCAGTGGTTGCATCAGTGGCTTTGTGGAGGCTGCAGGATAAGGCTGGTGAGTAGTGGTGTTCTATGGCTCTATGATGGTGCAGAAATGGCCTTGTGAATAGAAAGCCTTGCAGTGGTCACAGCACAGGGCAGGTCCCTCCACTAATGCAGCCCCCGACAGCAGTGCAGTTGCTCTGGAGGTTGCTAGGCCTGATCCTGGCATTCCCATGCGATCAGCAGGCACTTCTGGGGAGAGGATGCTGTCAGGACCATCGGGGGAGATGCTTGGAAGCATCCTAAGGACTCAGTGGGATGTGCTTGGGGGGGTGGCAGCAGACATCTCTCCACCTCCCTCCTTTCCTTTCACATCGAAGCATCTCCCCCCGACCCCTTTTTCCTTCTCTTTCTTCTGCTTGGAGCTCCCCTCTGCACGCCACTGGGGCAGGGATGCTATAAACAGGATATGGGCTCTCTGGAAATCTGCAAGCAGGAGTGGCCGAAGGTATTTAATAGTATCCCTGCAGTAAACAGGGATAAAGGGGGATCAGCTGTATGGAGCAGGGAGTAAGTATCAGATGGAGCTGCTCTGCCATGCCGGCTCTTCACTGAAACAGGAAACAAATATTTGTTTTGGCTTTTGCCAAAAGAAAGATTTCTTTTAAAATGTGTTAATATTAGAAGTAAAAATGGAGCTTTTAGACATGTAAAGTGGCCACATTCACTGCAGTTTTATTTACTATATAAAGGTTAACATTGGTCTGTTTATCCTACGGACGAGATTTCCAGCAAATTACAAGAAGGGTCATGTAACAGTCAGCTCCTGCTTGCCTGAGACTATTTGCCAGAGCCAAATCCCTGAAGCCTGTGGAGCTGGAGAAGAGAGAAGGGATATTTAGAAGGACTCAGAATGGGAGAAAAGGAATAACAGAGCTTTAAGTTGCTTTGAGTTCACTCACTGCGGAGGTGGAGGCTGGGCTCACGCTGGTGCTGGGGTGGTGAGAGGCAGAGATGCTGTGTTGGACCCCCCAGCACGGTCAAGTTGGAGGAAGGCTAAAGAAAACCCATCACCAGTGCAAGCAAGCTGCTTTCCTGCTAACCCCAAAGAGCCAGTTTAAAGCCTGGATCAGGAGATTTTATCCCTTGGCCAATGCTTCCTGCCTAGTTTTACTATGATTACTCTGCTAGAGATATGGTGGTCTCCAGAGAAACATCCAGTCTGGGTCCTTCATCTGGGAAGGACACCCTGAGACTTGTGCTGAGGGAACACCACCATTGAAGTTTCTCTTCCAGATGTGCTGTCCCTTCCCTGAGGGACCAGGCTACCTTGTACCTCACCCTATCCCCCATGCCCTGGCAGTCCCCTGTCTTGAATGGGCTCCATGAGGTTGCCCCATCTCCTCCTGCCTCTTTTGGAACTTGCATCATCCTGCAGCTTCCCACACTGCCCCGAGGGAAGCCAATTCTCAAAACAGTTGTGAAAGTCCCAGAAAATTATTCCATGTTAAAAAATACATCAGAAAATGAGTACATTATTAATGGCCCTGCTGCCAGCACCGCAAAATCCTGACTGAACAGGGAGGAAAGGTTCTCTTTAATGAAGCAGTGCTGGCGCAATCAAGTGACATTGCTGTCTTGAAGAGATGCTTTAGCCAAATTATGAGCCCTAACACAGAAAAATCAAGGTAAAGATCAAAGGCTTGAGATACCTAGGAGGTTGAATTAGGGGATTTACTACTTCTCTTGTGATTTGCATAGCTTTGTTAGCAGAAATCAACATGATCTTACAATGGTCCTGGCAGATAGCAGGCAGGGGAGAGCGTGGCTGCAGGCTGGAGGTCTTGGCTCTGGGTCTGGTCCTGGTTGTTTAACACACGGGGACACCTCGGCCACTGGTTTGTGTGGTCATTCCTCAGACTGGTTGGCATCAATGCAGCGTGACCCGCTGCTCCTTCACAGAGGGAAGAGGAACACTGGGTGCTGGCAGCACTTCCACTCCATAGGTGTCAAACCTGGCACGGCCACGGAGGGTGAGGGGAAGGACGGGTGTCTGGAGAGGAGGGATGGCCAAAGCAAGCTAACACCAACCTCTGCAAGTCCATAAAGGACCAGGCTTTGTACCTCCCACCATGTGCGTTCTGTCTGGCTTTGGGAGCTCGGGGACCATCTTGCCTGGTCATGATGTGATCTCATGGAAGGGGTGCAGGTGATTTCTCCCTGCCACGTTTCACTGCCTACCCACACTGGCGGGGTGCAGGAGCTGACAGAAACTAAGATACCACAAATACCACTTTGGCTCCAAGACTGGAGGCAGCCAAGAGCCACTCCACAAGGGTGCATGACAGAAAGTCTTGGCAGTGTTAGCCACAGCTGCTGCTACATTGGCTGTTGCAGGAGGGAAAATCTGAATCAGGAACAATGAACCAAGTGGAGAGCCCTGCTGATGGTGGAGACAAGTGTTCCCTGAGCATTAGGAGCATCCCAGCATCACCCTGAAAGAGATTGCTCCTTTCCAAGGGAACCTTTCCAGGACCAGTCCTCCTCAGGGGTCCAACTTCTTGCCTTCATTACCTGGTGAATAAGAAGAAACCTCCCCAGGCCCTCATTTTGCCAAAGAGGTAGGAACAGCTTCCAAGGACCTTCATGGATCTGTGTTTCCTATGCTCAACAAGCAGGAAAGCTGGGCTGTGTCCTGCCCAGGGAGTCACTGTAAGTGGAGAGGCCCTGAAGGAAATCTTCCTGCCAAATTTCCTTTCCACTTTGTGATGAAGGGGGCAGCCTGCACTGTAAAGGATGGGGAGAAGAACATCTACTCAGTTACATCCCCAACCATCAGGTTAACCAGGGTACCTAGCTTCTCTGGGGGATCAGCCCAATATGCCATGAAAAAGGATGGGTTTCTGCCCTCCTTTTGGAATTGCAGGCTGAAACTTTGTCATTAGGTGCAAATGTTTCCTCAGATCTCTCCATGTATTTCCCCATATCTGTGAGAGAGGGTTTAGAAGGAAAAGGTGGTTTTATTCCTCACAACCAGAACTGTTTTCACACACACACACACAAACAACACCAGGACAAATGTCCAGTGTTCATGCTCTGAGACATAGCTCTACTCGGTGAGTCCTTGCCACAACACAGAAGAGAAAGGAGGCCAGCAGCAAGTCTCTCTTGAAAGGCTACTCACAGATGTGCTGTAACCTGAATGACCTTGGTGCCACAAATGCCTGATACTCTTTTGCCCCTTTTTGACATCTCTTCCTGAGCTTTAACCTCTCGTTCAGGCTTTATGTGTCTACTACACATCTCCACAGGCACACACAGGTCTTCTGAAGGAAGCCCAGTCTACTCCTGTCCTCTGCTCTGATCAGGAAAGGTTGTGTCAATAAGGCACGGTGTTTGCTTTCAAGAGCTTTTCACCTTTTCCTATACCCCACTGCTGGGCAGTCTTGTGAGGACTGTGGCCCAGCCAAGGGGGACACAAAGACTTCTGCATGCCCTTCAGTCTGATGTCTGCTGGTGATGATGGGCAGTTCTGGCATGATTTCTCTTTTCCAACCAAGCTCCTCACACTCTGAAACAGGACAAAAGCTTTGGGTACCAGAACGGTTTCAGTAGGTTTCTTCTGCATGTGGAAAGCTGGCAAGGCCCTCAGTAAGAGCCTTTGGGTTCCTAGGAACAGTCATTTTTCTCTTCTCCCCCAGAGAAGCTTTGCATCTATATTTCTTTAACTGCTGGGCAAGGTGATGCAGCCATGGTGAAAAGTCATTTGGTTTCCAACTCCTCACCATTCTCCTGGCTGGCTGGCACACCCCTAACAGCATGTCCCTTCTTGCTGGCCATTGCCATCTTCACACCACTGCTGGAAATGGAGGACTACTGCACTGCAGCTCAAAAATGCCGATGAACGTGTGGGTTGGCTGTGTAGGACAGCAGATAATTTGTGGTGAAATCCTCAAAACGTCTGGGATTTGTAAATGTTTTCACGATGACCTGGCTCTTCTCCAAACACTCCCATCTACTGACAAACACGAGCCATGAATCACCGCACACAGGGAAATCTCCCAAGCCCTTGACTTACTCCTGACCCAGCTCTGTTCTGATAGCACTCGCTGCTCGCTGGGGAACGAGGGCTTCAGGGTCAAGGTGAAGGAGATGCTTGGCAGCCCCACAGATGCTCTGTATTGGTCTCTGGGTAAAGGAGGTGGGGACATGGCATACTGGCTTGTCTCTATGGGTAGTAGCCCACGGGATGGAGCAGTGCTGTGTCCTAGCTGATGCCAAGGTCCCTTGACATAGCCCAGAGATTACCTCCTTTCCCAGAGAGGGGATTTGCTTTCCACCACTGAAGGTGGGGCCCAGGCAGTTTTCTGCCTGCTATCATCTGGAGTCAACGATGCCTTCCTGCAGACTGGGCTGTCTGCGACTTGCAGAGCTCCTTGCTGGCTGTCTGCAGGGTTTCCCATCAATTCTGAGTTTTGGACTTGGGAGTAAGCCTCGAGCCAGCTGACCCAGCAAGAAAAACCCTCTAAGAGCTGCAACCATAGGGTACCTTTGTCATCTGTCACCCTGTCCCCAGCAGGACCCTAGGCTGAGTCACCATCCTGCCCCAGGGTCCTGCCCTTCATGAACCCTTTCAGAGAAGGAAAGCTCCCAAGATGTTTTGTCCTGGAAACACCTGCAGTCCAAGCAGTTTGCTATATCCGAAACCAAACTATTCACAACTCCTTGCAAACCTGGAAGCCACTGCTTCCTGCCAGCTGCTCTGGACGTGGCTGAGGAGCACAGGGAGGTCTGGGGCTTGTGGCTGCCTCAGAGCTGGGTGGGCAGATGAGCCAGGAGAGGAGCAGGCAGAGCCCAGAGGTACCAGTGTGCACTCACCCAAACCCTGCACATCACGTGTTTAATGATGCTGCATTCTGCCCAAAACCATCCACCAGTGAGCTGCCAGCCTGTCCCAGCCCCACTTCCCCATACACATATCGTAACAGCCAGAATGGGTAAGCAACAGGCACTTATGTGTGATGGCTCAGCACGTGGCTTCCATGCCGTAGGACCAGGAATGCTCTTCATCCCATGCAAGCCTTGAGTTTGTGCTTTCGGGGCAATGCCACGCAGCCTGAACAGTGGCTCCTTTACATGGGAACGTGATGGTGTCTGTGGTGGGATAGTTAGACTAGACAGCTGGTGGCATGGGCCAGTTCTCTTCCCACAGAGATCTCTCCCACTGACTGGTAAATGTGCCCCTTTTGACTGTAAGTATCATGACATTTCCTCACACAGAGGAAACATGCACAGGTTTCCCTGCAGGGTGCCAAGGGGTGTCCTTGAAGAAGGCCAAGGCAAGGACAGGGTTGGAGAACCAACAAGCTAGGCAGACTGAAATACTCCAGACTCAGGGACACAGAACAGGTCTCCTGGTATTGGCTTTCTGTCAAATGCCACTTGGGTGAGTGTCATCCTTTACTGGTAGATGCTTTTCTTTAGCAGCAGATTTCCTTCTTGGGACTTTTGTGTCTGGTGAATAACTTGTACCCCCAGCACATGATGACTGATCTGTTGCTTCTGCCAGAACTGCAGGGACTCAAACCATGGGCTATATCTGTCTGTATGCTTGTGTTTCAGACAGAGTTCAGTTAAATCAACAAGGGACAGCATAACAGTGATGCTGTTGGTCAGCAAGAGATGCATGGTCACTTACAGAAAACATCCCTGATCACACTGCTTATGGCCACCACACCTCTGCAGGTCCTCCCAAGAGATTGGCTCTCCCCTTGTACAAGTGCGGACGTGAGATCGGGTTTTACTGATGGCACTAGGCTTCTAGAGAGCTCATGCTGCATTACAGAGGCCAATTTGGAGAGGTTAGTATTAGAGGTCTTACAGTAACCAGGCTTACCCCTTGATGGAAAGGAAGGTGCTTGTGTGGAGTTTCCAACACAAGAAGGTAACTAGAAGACATGGTTTGGGAAACCCAATATAATGGTGTGTGGAGAGCAAGTCTCCCTCAGACATGTTCAGTGCAGCCTGTGGGGAAGGATTCTATTTTCTGGGGATTTGCAATGAAGTTTTAATTCAGCATTGGAATTAAAATTCATTTTATTATGGGCCCTTTAAATATTTCCAGAGCCTGACCTTTCCTGGAGGCTGTTGACTAATTAATGTCTGCTCTGGTATTCTTCAAACTTTCCACATAGTTCAACTTGGTGCCAGCTGCTTTCAAACACATTTTTCAAGAAATTAGGTTGTAATTAAGCACAGTTATTAATGATTGTTTTTCCTGCCTTTCCCATTGGGTTTGCAACTTACTTTGCTCCATGTGGCAGAAAAGATGGCCAATATTTCACGGGGCGAGTGAAGGAACGTCTAAGGCGATCTCCGACATGTCGGTTTGACTCGGCTCCAACTCTGCAGCACGTGGTGGTGACCGCCAGTCCGCACAGGAGAGACCTGGGTTGAAAAGCAGAGAGTTAGGGTCAAGTCTCTGTGGGCGAGCTGACAGATGGGGCACGGGCATCCTTCACCCTTGGGGTAAGCAGTTTGTGCAGATGGGACGATGCATTGGCTGGA
This sequence comes from Pezoporus occidentalis, assembly GCF_034315485.1. Taxonomy (NCBI): domain Eukaryota; kingdom Metazoa; phylum Chordata; class Aves; order Psittaciformes; family Psittacidae; genus Pezoporus; species Pezoporus occidentalis. The sequence goes on from NW_026914830.1 coordinate 215,451, forward strand.
GGATGGAGAGGGAGAAGGATGGAGAGGAGAAGCTGAAGACCCACCAGAGAGAGGGGAACTGCTCTTGTGCTTAAAATTCCAGGCATGCTGAGCTGGGAGCTCTGCAAATAATGTCAAACCCGTTTGTGTGAACATTCCTCTCCTGCCTGGTCCTCTCTCCACCCAGGAGGGACTCGCAGGGAGACCCGTGTGTGGAGAGAGCAGATGGAGCCGAAAGCAGCCAAGAAGGGAAGCAGCACTCCTACGCAGAGCCCGGGAAGGTTTTACACGCTCTCCGCTCTCCGGTGTTGCTGAGGTCACTTCTCTTTGTCAGGCACATGGCAGCAAATCCTCCTCTAAGCCGCAGATCTCGAAGGCATTATAATAATGAGAGCCTGGGCTGAAGCGTCTGAGCAAACACATCGCCTGAGCAAGTGTGTGGCTTCCCCCAGCCACGGGAACAGGTTATTCTGGGAACTGGCAGTGCTGAAACACCAAGGCAGGAGCATCATCCATGGAAATCTGGTGCCAGAGGGTGTGCAGGGTGAGGGAGCTCACACATGGTGGGTGCACAGCACTCGTTTCATTTTCTGACTGGCCTTCTATGAGTCCTGGCAGCCCCAGGCAGCTGAGGCAGCAAGGGTGGAGGCAGATTGGTGCTGACAAGTAACTCACACATGCATGAGCATGGGGGCATGGATGTGAACAGCCCTTTGCCAGAGGGCTGGAATTTCTCCAAGCATTTTACATCCCCTTTTTGTCCAGGGTTTTGCCCTTTTCCTTTTGTTTCCTCCCCAGCATCCCCAGTGAGGCAGAGGAGCTCTGTGAACTGGCACTCTCTTGGTCATAGGGATGAGCATGCAATCATGCACAAGCTCACACGAACACACACATGCACACTGCTTCTGGCACACGTGTCCACACATTGTGCAGGGCTGGCACAGCATGGTGCACCTCACACGTGCTGAGTGATGGACCAGCATGGACACTGGTGTATCCCAATGGTCAGAAATCCATCTGTGCTCTGCTCCCAGTCACAAAAACTGTGCTCAGGAGCAGACCGTGAACACAAGCCCACAGTGACCTGCCTGGAGGGGTTCTGAAGGGTAGGTTAGCCCATAGAGCATCCTTTCTCCCCATGCAGCTCCAGCCACAGGCGGGACCTGTCCCACCATATGTTTTATCAGCAGATGTCCACACATCTCAACCAGGCTGCACTGCAGCTCATCAGCCTGCCCTTCAGCACCTGGGACCTTGGTTTTGGCTGATCTGCATGGGCTCATTCCTTTATGCCAGCCCTGGAAGCAGCTGGAGGAAGGAGTAAAGAGGGAGGTGGTGAGAGAAGAGATGGGCAGATGAGTCGCCAACGGAGTTGAACTGAGAAAGGTGGGACTTGATGAGGACCCAGGACAGCCCGTGGCCATTCCCAGAAGTGGAGCTTCTCCAAAGGGATGAGAAACAGGCCTGCTTCATCAGCTCAGCCACTAGGAAGGACGGAGCAGAGCCAAAAATACAGGAGAAAAATGTTATGAAAATTGTTCATCTGTTACTGATTGGGAGGCTGAGAGCTCAATTCAAACCACCCAATAAAACTGGCTTGGACGAGAATTTCCTGAATCCCAGATTAAGTGAATAAAGATGTTTCAGGAGTTCAGGGCCGCAGTTGGGTGGTTTGCACACAATTTGCTGTTGGTTTCACCCTTTGTTGCTTAATGAAGAACAGAAGGAGGATCTCCCATCTCATTCAACCAAGGGAAGAAATTATTTCTTCTGCATCTGAATTAATTTCCTGTGGCAGGCACAGCTCTGTTTATCTGACCTACGCTCCATCTTGGATTGCAGCTCCTTCTGCTCTGTGCAAGACACTCTTTTCCCCTTGGGGACTGCAGCTTCTCCAGGCTGATGGCATCAAGCATGGCAGGGTTTCTGCAAACAGAGCTCAGAGGCCAAAAAGCCAATGGTAGGAAGTGCTTTGAAAGCCAGGTCTCAGTTCTGAGTTAAAACCCTGCTGTTTTGGACACTCTGTGTGTCCCTCCAACTCATTCAAGGAACAGGTCTGTCCTCTCCATACCCCTCACTGCCACCAATGTGCTCCTCAGTGATGCCCTTGAAGGAAGCCCCAAGGAGCGGTGGGTGCTCAGCTTGGCCGTAAGTTCAGCATGGAGCACATTATGCATCCCACAACCAAGGTGATTCCCCACCCTTGCAGCACGTGATGTTGGAGAACTGCTTGACAGGGGCTTGCACAACCCTGAAAATCACTTACTTTAATAAGCCTTTTATTAAAGAAGGGAAGGGGAACCAGCCTGTATCTGCTTCAAGTCTAGAAAGTTTCCAGGTCATGGCTACATCTCTTGCTCCTAAAGGCCTCAATCTATACATCACCTATTCTATCTCCTTTCCTCTCCATCATTCACCTTGCTAGTAAACACTGAAGCCTCTACTAGCTGCAAACCCTTCAGTCACCTGGTGCCTGATTCATTCCTCTAAGTGGCATCATGTGTCCTGCTGGGACTTCAAGCTCTAAATAAGTGTGGCAGTTTTGCAGCCTTGGGTCCAGAGCCACTACCACCATACTGTAAAATGTAGCTTGTCTAGATGGCAACCCAGGGAAAATATGACAGTAACTGCCAGCAGGGATGTGATGGGTATGAACACCAAGGAGACATGCTTTCAGAGTGCCCCATGGGAGGATCAGCAGGAGTAACGGGATGTATGTGAGCAACAGCATATTTAGGCAGAATATCAGGAAACATTTCCATGTCAGCTATTAGTTTTATTAGGAAAAGTCTCCCGTGGGAAACTGGAAGCTGCATCACTTGACTCAGTCCAAGCTAAGCACTAGATAACATGAACCAGAGAACAGGCGTGTGTTGGCGGGGGCAGATGGCCCAGATGACCTAATGGTCTTTTCCATCACTCCGATTACAATCTACCCTGGGTAGAAGCTCTTTGCTCGTCTCTGTCTGAGTCAGGGTAACGACAGGCTTGAGAATAACATGTGAGTTTGTTCCAGTGTTACTCTCCAGTTTCTTCATTTGAGGTCTCTGGGTAAAAGATGGGCTGTGCAGTGACCTCAGCTGGTGACAATATTTCCCAGTCCCCCTGCCAGGTCCTCCTTCTCGCAGGGTTTGTGAGTGTTGGTGTGGGGGCTGCAGGATGCCATGGGCCCTGAAGGTCCTGATTCAGAAACTGGTGCTTAGCAAATGAATGGAGGAAATACAAATACAAAGGCAGCCAGAAAAGCTCAAGAAGCCTCTCACCTGCCTTTGCCACCCGAGTCATGGCTGTTCCACAGTTGGTTATTGCCTTTTCTTGGTGGTTGCTGGTTTCCCATGGAGGAAGGGTGGGAGCAGTGGGAGATGCAGGGTGTTTCGGTGCAGGCAAATAAACACAAAGGGCTCAGTGCATTTTCCTGGTGCTGAAGTTAAGTAGCATTGAAGATATTTCTAAGTGCTTTATTACAGGGCACCATAACCTCTTAAATACTTTACTCACTAAGAGCCTTCACAGCTAGATGGGAAGTATCCCCTTGAGACGGGCAGCGAGTGCATTCAGATGAGTGTGTGAACCCAACATCTGCTGTGAGGAAAGAAGGGCAGTGCTCACCATGCAGTTGGGATGCAGGAGGACACTGCTGCCCTGCCTCCCATCCTTCCTGGGGCTAGGTGAGGATGCTGAGCTCTGCTAAGAAGCACATACATGAATACTGGAGCAAGAATCTGAGGGAACTGAATGCGTCATTTCATGCTATAGAAAACAACTGGAATGGTCTGTGCAAAGAGATGGCAAAGATTTTCTTTCCCTGTTGGAAGCAACTGGTATGCCCACAAGAACTTCATGGGAAAAGCTTGTTTATGGGATTAATGACAGCACAGAGTGGTTGTCTGGGATGGGATAAAATCTTATCTAAAGAAAAACACAGACAAATACTTGGTGGCACAGGAAGAAATCAAGCTGGAGGGATGAGCAGTTCATAGGCACCGTAATATAGAAAACCAGGGACATGTCAGTCAACATTTAATGACTGCTTGGTGTCAGATGTGCAACTGCCTTGATGGACCAGGGGAAGCAGGGACTCTGGAGAGAGTCTGAAACCCAGAGAACAGAAACTCCCACTGCTGCTGCAAGGCTGAATATGATCTTGATATGCACGAGCAGGGAATATCACAGAGGTGGCGTTACACCTGCCTGTGATTTTAGTGACATCACCACCAAAATGGCACATTCAGGCCTAGGACTTATGCTTGGGAGTGCTACTGAAAACTTGGACAGGACTCAGGAAAGAACTAGAAAATTATCCCAGGGCTAGAAATCATTCTCAGTGAGAGACGAATGGAACATGATCTGTTTAGTTTATCTAGTTTTTAAGAGGTGATTTAATCATAGTCTGTGAGAACTGATGTGGGGGAATAGTTTGAGTGCAAAGGGCTCTTTAAGAGGGCAGACAAAGACAGAAAAAGAAAGAGGGACTGGAGAGCAAAGCTGGTTGTTGGGATTGAGATAAAGTCACTATTTTTAACAGTGGGAATAACTGATCATTGCAACAAAGAACCCAGAGATGTGGTGAATTACCCATCCCATAAAGACTTGAAATGCAGGCTGGCCACTCTCCTGTGAATATGTGAACTGAAACTCCAGCTGTTGGTCTTGGTGAAGTTAGAAATATGAATTTTCAGCTAAGAAAACTTCAAATGACCCATGTTGACAAGAGACAGATATTCCAGCTTCATCACATGCTGACATGGTTGGACACGGCTTGGAGCAGACAAGGTTTATCCAAGCATGTTACCAAGGCTGTGAGAAGTCCTGGATGCTGATACAGATACGAAGAAACAGCTGTACCCTTATGCACTAGTTTCTAGATCTTCTAAATGATTTATTTGTGGAACTGGGGATATGCTTGGAGCTGAGAAATGGAGATGGAGCCTTCTTCCTAACCCAGCCCAACCCGTTTTACCCATCCCTAGTTGCTTCCTGTGTATCTTTAATTAGCACTTTCTTGTAATGGGGCACTTGAGCTAGGATCCGTATTACCTGGCTGGGAAGATGGTTCATTATTATGATGATCCAGCTCTGCCTGAACCTCATACCATGCCTCCTGTCCAGGTGGGATTCATTTCTAAAGCAGCCTCAATAATTTAGGGGAAATAGGTTGGAAAAGGAAGATGGGTTATCTGCAAAGAGAGGAGAAAGAACTAAACCTGAATGGCCTGCATGGGTCTCTGTGTGATACACAACCTCTGTTGATGGGTGTAAAGGATTTGTGTGGCACCAGCAAGTCCCCATTGGACCCATGCAGCCAAAAGTGTTTGTAGCTGCATGTGGATGGTCTCAATGACTGCACACGGACACAGCATGCACTGTGCTTCCTATCAGTAAGAGCTTGCTCTCCCCATGGTGAGACTGGAGGTGAACTTTGTGGGTACATCCCTCAGTCCCATTGCTGAGACACTCCAGTAGCTGAGTGCTACTTGATGGGAAAATCCTGTAGGAGAAAACTGGAACAGGAGAGGGAGTAGGAATATAAGAGATGCCTTGCTGGGTCAGAGCTACAGCCTGTCTAGCCTGCATCTAGGAGATGCTGTTTTGGGTAAGCATTCTGCAACCTAAGCACCTCATTCTTTAGCATCCATAGTCTCTGGGCTTGGAACAGTAGAAGGCACATTCCTGCTTGTTCCCTCTGATATTCCCTTATGGACCTGCTGTCCACTAGCTGGTCTAATCCCTTTCTGACCATGCTGACAGCATCTCTCTCCACAGCCTCTTGTGGCAGTAAGCTCCTGAGTAAATTCCTCAATGCATGAAGAAATCTTTCCCTTTCTCTGCTGTAGAGTGATACCCTACCAGTCCCACTGACTGCCCCTAGTTATTGTCATTGGGATTTGATTTCATCTTCATCTAATTCACCACCTTGGGGATTCTGTAAACTTTGTCACATCCCTCAGTTTTCTCCTTTCCCAAATGATGACTCCCAACCTTTACTGTGCCGCTTCACAAGACAACACTCCAGCCCCTTGCTCATTTGAATTTTTAATGGAATTGTCCTTCCTATATGGAAGTTAAAGCCTCCAGGTTTGTTTCTATCATCCGTTTAGCTCTGAAGAAGATCTGGAGGATCTTCTCTAGGGGCTGTAATTGTGGTGAGAGAACATTCAGCTGCTTGGAAATACATCCTAAAAATATTGGATTGCTTGTTTGCGGTGTTGGCTATAGTCCTTCTGGATTTACAGGGCCTTGCTCTTGCTCCAGCAACCAGTACTGGTAGTTGAAGACATAAGTGCCCTACTGCTAAAGCGAATCTCAGGAACTCTTTCAGCTCTGAAGAAACAAAAGGCTGTTGTGGCTTAACCTCAGGCTGGGGAACAGCAAAACTGTGAAGACAACCTCAGATTGAGGTCAAAAGTCTCCCAGGCTGATGTCCCTGGTGGCTTACCATGAACGTTCATTTAGTTAACACTGGGCTGCATGTGGTCATGGAGCATTTGCAAGGGAATGGTTGGTAGGTCTCACCCTTCTTCCAGAGCTGTCTGGAGATCTCAACTCTTTGCTTTGCAGAAGCATAGCTGTGCTTAAGTCTCTTATCAAGGCTCACTGCAAAGGTTAAGCTGCATCAAAGGAAGCTGGTTTTCCAGAGTCAGAGTTGAAGGACAGAGCTCTGGTCTACCAGCATGCAGTTTGTGGTTGCGATATTCCATCAGGCCATCAGAAGAGATTTGGGACAGAGAAGGAAGACATTAATTTGTAAATATTCTGGTCTCCCAAAATGCTCACTGATGAGTGAGTGAATAAAACCCAACTTTCTGCTGTGTCATAGAATCCCAGACTGGTTTGGATGGAAGGGACCTTAAAGCTCCTCCAGCTCCAACCCCTGCCACAGGCAGGGACCCCTTCCACTGGAGCAGCTTGCTCCAAGCCCCTGAGTCCAACCTGGCCTTGAACACTGCCAGGGATGGGGCAGCCACAGCTTCTCTGGGCACCCTGTGCCAGCGCCTCAGCACCCTCCCAGGGAAGAGCTTCTGCCTAAGAGCTCATCTCAGTCTCCCCTCGGGCAGGTTAAAGCCATTCCCCTTGGCCTGTCCCTACAGGCCCTTGTCCAAAGCCCCTCTCCAGCTTTCCTGCAGCCCCTTTAGGCACTGGAGCCGCTCTAAGGTCCCCCCTTAAGGAGCCTTCTCTTCTCCAGGCTGACCCAGCCCAGCTCTCTCAGCCTGGCTCCAGAGCAGAGCTGCTCCAGCCCTCGCAGCATCTCCATGGCCTCCTCTGGACTCACTCCAACAGTTCCACATCCCTCTTGTGCTGGAGTAGATGAAGACCTGCCCTCGGCTATCCCCATGCAGATCCTGCACAGCATGAGCAGGACTACGACCTCTTCCTGCCCAAGGCTGGACACTGTGGTCTGTGCTTTGGGACACACTGACTCACAGGTCTGACTCACTCTAAGGCTGAATTTCCAGTGTCCCAAGTTACTCCATCCTGGCGATGCAGGGGAATCCTCTCCTTATGGCAGGGATGCTCTCAGTCCTGCTGGGAGAGCAGCTCTCTATTGAGAGACAGCAAAATAATCCTGCACATACACAAGCAGTGTTCCAGCCCACCAGAACATGAGCCATTCTTCATCCTTTTACCTGGAATAAAAGACCTCCCAGGGCTGATTCACAGGCTCCATCAGAAACACTCTCTTAGCCACATAACCCACCAACAAACTTTATGGAGCTTTGCAAGAACCTTTGCCACCCTGTTTCTGAGTCTCTCCTCCATTCTCCAGGTGGTGCAGATAGCTAACAGGCACAGAGGAGATGCTGGTGGTGATTTTCTCAGTGGGTGACTGTTGCTGGGTACCCTGCATTATAACAGAAGACACCATACAGCCAGTGCAGTGTCACTGCTGCCCTCAGCCAGCACTGGAGGGGTTGGTGGCCATGCACAACCTGTCCCCGGTGTGTGGGAGAGGGCTAACAGAGTCAGAGGGCTACAACACTTCCCTTGCAAACACCTCTGTGACAGACCTTTCCCAGGTCTGCCCTGCCTAGAGAGACCTGAAAATAAACACAGCAGAGCCCCAGGGGAGGAAGCAGCAGGAGCAGGGAGAAGGACAGCCTGGCACACAGGGCAGCCACACACATCCATGCTATTGACAGAGCCAAGAGTAACTCCAGCATCTCCATTTGCTGCTGTTTAGAAAAAACCTCCCTCTCCAAAGGGTGAACTTCCCCAAAGACAGGATCAATACTTATAAATGCCGTGACTTCCATGCCCTAGTGATCCATATGGGACTCAGGGTGGGCAGGGCTGCTGCATTAACAGTGTCAGTCACCTCTGTGTTCCCCAGGGCAGGAATATGGGCTGGGACTGGGAGAAGGAGATCTGGGCTGTACAGGGAGGCTGCTGGGCAGGGGCAGCTCACACAGAGAATGACTTTTCCTCCCATGTGAAAACATAATGAATCCTTGAGGATATTCAGTGCCAGTGCTGACCCAGTTGGGTTGGAGTTGCCAAGTAGCACTGGCCAGTGGTAACCTGCCTTCCCATGTCAGAAAGGGCTGGGGGCTGCTCTGTCACAGCAAAGGGAGTGTTGGGGCACCCCCATGACACAGAAGACTGTCTCCATCCTCCCCTGTTCAGGGTCCAGATCAGCCTTCCTCTTCTCAGGAGCCTGTCCTGCCCACATGAAGCAGAGTCTGAAGTCAGTGCCTCAGCTTTCACGGAGCCAATAAGGAATGCTGCAATGAAATAACTATTTTAGGACAATATGAACTGGGCATTGAGTTTTCTGGATTGCAATTTTCCAGGCCACAATCAGGCAGCAAACACAGTCCTTACACAGCTCTGGTCCTCTCCTACCAGCCCCCTCTCACCACAACTGCAGTAACACAGCATGTTTTCATGGGTGACAAAGATGACTTTAATAATGCCTCTCCTTTCTCTCATGCCTTGCCATTCCCTCCACTGTTCCTATCCAGCTGACTGTGGGCTGCTGTAGAAAGCAGATGGGGGTTATATTTAACCCCCAAGTCATCCCCACAGCTTGATCTTTAGCACAAACAAATGTGTCAGCAGATGGCAGGGACAACAAGCTGTGGCATGAGGATGGAGAGACGATTACCAGCAACTCCATAAACTGATTTTCCCTGACAAAAAAAGCCTCCTTTGTGACAGCACTTCCCAAAATGTCCTGCCTGGTATTTGGACTGGGGTATCTGTGAGATGGCATACGGGCTGCAGGTTGCTCTGCCTGCATCAGCTAGAGATAGATTCCACCTCGATGGATGCCAGCTATCAGGGCCTCTTCTACTCAGCCTTCAGTGACGCCACCACACAGGACAGGTCCCAGTCCATGAGAAAAGACCCTTCTGAAGTGCTTGGAGCACTACTCCTCTGTGACGGAGGCCTGAAAGCAGGATGCTTCCCAGGCAGGAACATGGGGCACAGATCTACCTGTTTGGCTGAGTGATGGAGAACATCAAGCCCTTCTCTGCCCTGCTGCTTGAAGAGGAGCTCGTGATCCAAACCATAGCACTACCTTGGCACCGCCTGGGGTCTGCAGGAGCCTCCATCCCTTGCTCCTCCAGCAGTGGTGGGAAAGCAAAGCGTGCTTTCTGCTCCCGAGAGCCAAAAAGGGGACTCGATGGAGTCTCTGCCCCAGCAGGAACATGGTCCATGCAGCAACTGGGATGGGACGTGCTGAGGGACATGTACCCCAGGGGCAGCGTGGAGGGAGAGCAGCTAAATCTGCCGGCAAGCCATGGCTGGAGCCCTGCCAGCACCTGCCCCCTCTGGAAATAGCTCTTACAGAGAATGGGCTGCAGGCACGGAGTCCTCTTCCCCTGTGTTGTTACGCAGCACATGATACATGAAGCGAGTTGGCAGCGGTCAGTCTGGGGAGAGTTGCAGCAAGGGAGGGAGTGAGATTAATAGGAAAACAAATCAGCACCTAGAAACGGAGCAAACGGACAACATGGAGGGACTCAGACCACCGGGGATGCTGGAGCGCAGACAAACCCATGCACATGCACGGAAGGAAAAACAGGCTCTGAGCAGAGCTGGCTTCCAGAAGAGAGGAAAATTAAAGGAAAACCCTTTACTATCTAAGTGGGGATATGATTTCTGGAAGAACAAACCCTTCAGCGCAGGAATGGTGTTTGAAGCACTCCAACAGCTGAGAGAGGTGTTGATGGGTGCTGTCACCAGAAAAAATGAGAGCACAGAGATACTGTTTTTTACCTAAAGCCAAGACACGGGAGAAGAAATAGATACTTGATTCTGGAGTAGGGAACTCTGCATCAGCACGGGCCTGCAGAGGTGGCACAGCAGAACCTGTAAGGGAGATGCTGACAGAAGCAGATCTAATAAAGAAGAAATGTCACAAGACTAACAGTTATGAGTTATGAGATTATTAATGAGAGGTAGCTGCCAGTGTTTGGGACATGCCGGCTCAGAGTGATGTACAATGGACACAAGGGAATAGTGTGGCCAGAAATAACGTGTGGCACTGGGCAGCAGTGGAGGAACTGCTCTGTGCTCAGTGCCCAGTGCAGTTTGCAGCTTCCAGATCTAGGAGCAGGGATCCTGCCAAGGCAGAAGCTTGCTGCTTTGTGAACAGAGCATCTATGGACAGGAAGGCGGTTGCACTCAGACAGAAAACAAGTTGCTGACTGCATCCTCTGCAAGGGGATGAACCCTCCAGCTCTGCAGCGCACACACTGAGTGATGCCCAGTCACCACAAAGAAGCACCTACTGAGCAGCTTTGGAGATCAGCTCTGAGAAAAAAAGAGTTCAAGTAAGTTGAGCTGGGCTTACCTTGCACTCCACACATGCAGGCGGATCTGCAGTCTTTTAGCTTACCACAGCACTGGCACATTTGGAAGGAGAAGCTTAAGGGAAGTTACAAAGATCCCAACAGAAGCAGGTATTGAGACAGGACAATAACTTGTACAGCAAGGTTGGTGAGATCTCAGAAAATCAGTGTGACAGACACCAGCAGTTCCTACCAGCAGGTGAGGGGTGAGCTCTGGACCACATTTAGGGTGGGATTTTGCTTAAAAGGGGCCAGGCACTAAGACCAGGGGACTGAAGAACTGACATCATGAACAGATGCCTAGGCATGCTGAGTCGAGGATGAAGGCATGCCTGGAGTGGTGCCAGGGCTGGATATTGATGCTCAGCTGAAGACAAGCCCTGTGCCCCATCCTGAAAGGAATCTCAGCAGCCTCCTGAAACTCCAAACCATATGTGAAAAGACAGGAAGAAACCTGATCACATTTAGTAATGGGTCACAGATACGCAATCGCTGCAATAGCAGCCACAGAGCCCAGGAACTGGAGTCTCTACAGGACACTAAAGTCAGAATCTGATGGAGACGATGCACTGAAGATACATCCAGAAAGCCTGATGTTCTCAACGTGTTCTGCTCAGACACTGGGACACAACACTCAGCAACACAGTGGACCCAGACTGCATCCTGTGGGAACCTGGACACAAGAGATCTTTCCCCACATACCCCACAGAAGGGAGAAGGAATGGCAAATGCCAAGGAGAGGGTCCTTGGAGAGGGGGACCCTGGGAATCACTGCAATGGAAAGCAGTGAAGTCAAGAGGCAAGGAAGCTCGTGAACCAAAAACGACAAGAGGGCATAAGGAAGTCAGTCATCTCCTAAGTGAAAATTCAGTTTGGCTGGAGAAACACAGCAGTGACATACTCCAAACCCATTTCCAATCCCTGCTTCTTAATGCAAATGTCCCCTTCCCAAAAAGACCTCATCAGAATCAGTTTTGAGGGCATTTTAGCTGGAATAACAAGGCAATTTACAGTGTCTGAATACAACCTCAGACTGTGCTGGCAAAGGCAAGAGGATGGGGCAAAAGGAGGGACAGAGACTCCTCTGCCATGGAATAGCTGCTCCCTTGGGAGAAGAAGTGAGAGGAAATCTGGAGTTTGGTACACGGAGAGTGCACTTTGCTTGGTAACTCCCAGTGTCTCCTCTGGGACAGCTTGGAGGGGCTGGGCATGGTGTTCCGCTCCATTAGTAATTACTTTATGCCAGCACATGTAAATACTTATTCTGGCACAGCCTCCCAGCCCAGTGCTGTGTGCAGTCCTCCTAAGCCCTTGTAGCATTGACCCCGCAGCACAGCCTGCTCTGCCAGCTCCCTTGGAGGCCGACACTAGGAGCAATGAGATCTGTGTTTGCACATGGACAGGCTGCAAGTCCCTTGCATCAACAGCACTTTGGAAACATAGAGAGTATCTGTGCAGGTGAAGCGTATTTCCATGTGAATCAACTCACTGCTTCCTCTCAAGAACTGACTGTGCAGCCCACCCTCTTCCCGGAAATCAGACCCCCAAGAGAGAAGCTTTGGGGTTTAAAAGATGGAAAGGGAAAATGCTTACAGTAAAGGGAAGATAAGTCTCCATCACTTACTTTCTGTGAAAGCTTTTGCCTGAGATGGGGTTCATTCCAAAGCTACAAACCCATGTGAACAGCAAAGCTTCCAGTGGAAACCAGAGTCCTTGCAAACCGATGTGCCTCTGAACGGTACAAGAACCCAAATCTGCCTCTTTCTGAACTCCAACAGTGCCCTCAAGTGCTCAAAGGAGAAGCCGCAGGGCAGGGATGGAGCTTGTCACCACCCAGGCTGCAGTGCAAAATAGATTATGAACTAGGAGAGGAAAGATGTGGCTGTATGGCCTAGAGCATGGCTCACCGAGCCTGTGCTCAGATGAAATGGCTGCATCCCCCTGACTTATTTTTCCCTTCGTGGGCAGATCTGCACCATGTGACAGCCCTGCTGTCACCAAGAGATGCTCCAAGAGCATTCAATGCAGATCTGTGCTCTGTGTTCCTGGAAAAGATGAGCATTTCAAAAGCTTGTGAAAACAGCATGGTTTGGACTTGACCACTGGAGTGATCCATCCAGCCAGACCTGGACATGTCCCTTTAGAAGATGGGCCCTCCTCTGGAAAGGAAAGACTGAGTTTTAGTGTCCCAGCTCGGACAGGAGGTTGTGTTTCACCCCATTTGACTCCCTGCCGTGAGCTTTCCAAGCTGTGTGGATAATGTTGGCACAACAAGGCAGAGCAGTCCTCGCTCCTTCAGCAAGCTCTGTCTCAGGAAGAGGGGCTCTTTCAGGGAACAAGAGATAAGGCCTGTTTGGAATCCAATGTGGGAGCTCTGCCTGCTCTCAGTGAGACACCAGGAGCAGGAGACACTGGACATGTTTCTCTGGGCTCTTCTGTGACACAAGTGACCCCTCGCAGGATGCTGAGCTCATAACCAGCTCACCTTGGTCTCATCTTCCCCTGTGGGTTCCCTGGAGAGTCACTTGGTGGAGCTTTATCCTACAATCCTACACTCAGGGAAGAAAACACTTGGTACACTTCCCTCACCAGTACTTGCGATATGAAAATTAAGATGCTTCTAAGCGACAACAGGGTCTTACTATGGGAATTGACAGTGGTGTGTTGGGAAACTGGTTTTGTCCTGTTTCCTCATCCTCATTTGGGGAAGTTGCTCTTAGCCTGGATCATGACATTGATTTACATGGTGCGGTCCCTGGAGAGCTGGCAACCTGCTCTAGTGGAAGGTGTCCCTGCCTGTGGCAGGGGCTGGAACTGGATGAGCTTTAAGGTCACTTCCAACCCAAACCATTCTGTGACTGTGTCATTCTCTCACCCTAGACTTGGTAGGAAAGGTTTTGCTGCTCCAGAGAAGGCACCTACTGTAACACACAGCTCCTGCCTCAGACAGCATCACACAACCCTGCCAGCAAAAGCAGATCCAGCAGTGATGGGGATTGTCTTTCTAGTGCAGCAGACAGCACTCGCTGCCCTTTCTCTCAATGATGTTTTGGCCAGTGCCAGCCCCTCCCTGCAGCAAATGGGGAGCACGGTTTTCATCTGGTGCAGCCTGGTTGTCACCTTCAGGTCAGGAGCTATCAGCAGCCACACAGTAAGAATCACTAGTCACTTCTCAGGGCTCCAGCATCAACTTGCTTTGATCGTTACCAGTCTGGGGATAAAAATAACCAAATCTGGATCCCACACTTTTTCATGGGGGTCTCTTCGGCACATAAATAGGAGCACTTAGGAGAAAACTGGTGGAGTGGGAACTGGCATCTCAAACGGAGACAACTAGCTGCTGGAGACCAGCAAAGGACCATGGTGTGAGCAGGTCCCCAGGAGCCTCTCTCCAAACCTCCAAAAGAAAATCTCCTGTCCTGCTTTCTTCCATTCACCAAAAGTGACCTTGAAACCTGCTGCTGCAATGGCATTCCTACTCTAATGGCCAGAATTGTGGCCAAGGATCCCAGCCAAAAGGCATTTCCCTGGCAGAGCACCGTGGCCCCAGGGCAGAGCAGGTCTCATCATGACACTGTGGGTTTCTGATTAATACCCATTTGTTTGCATGCTGATCTACCCGACCACATGCCAGCCTCAGGATTTCATCTCCATCCCTGTGGGAAGGGCCTGACCATCACCAGGACCCACTGCCTCGACCCTGCCACTCTCTGCCAGGTCACACAGAGCCTGGTTTCAAAGCTATAGTCGAGGGTATCGCTCTTCCCACCACCATGTACTTATCCCGAAATTAGCACTTGTTTATGTAAATGAGCTGGCTCATTAGGTCTCTCCCTCAATCCATCAAGAGATGGCAGCAGATTGTCCCCTTCCAGGTCTGGGAATACAAATGGCAATGCCCGAGCCTGCTGCTCAATGCACATTCTAGCAATTTATTTTATTCTTTCTTTTTTCTTTCATGCAAAATACAGCCAAGTTCTTTCCGTGACAGTGTAGAGGGCAGAAGACATGGCTCAAGTTAACACACAGAAGAGGGACCACATCTTTGCTGTGGGGGCACAATTCCTACCCTACAGAGGTTTGGCAAGGCCGGGAGGGACACTTGGCACCTTGCTGTTCCCTGCACACTGATGGCTGGGGGCAGCTCCATGCTGGGGCCATCTGGAAGCTCTCAAAGTTGCTGAGGTGAAATACACCCAGAGTCCCCCTCTGAGCTGGGGCTGGGCCAGGTTACTGGCAGAGACAGAAGAGAAATACACCGAGGTCTTGGGAAGAAACATGGAGCACTCCAGCTATGCCAGAATGGACCAGGTTGGAAAAGACCTTTACAGTCAAGTCCAACCATTCCCAGCACTGCCAAGGCCACCACTGTGGCCTCGTCTCCACGATGTGTGAACACTTGCAGGGATGGTGACTACAGCCCGGCCCTGGGCAGCCTGTTCCAATGCCTGAGCACCCTCTGGGGAAGGAATTGTTCCTCAGCTCCATCTAAACCTGCCCTGGTGCAGCTTGAGGCCGGTTCCTCTTGTCCCATCCCTTGTTCCTTGGGAGCAGAGCCCAGCCCCTCCTGGCTCCATCCTCCTCTCAGGCAGTTGTAGGGAGCCATCAGGTCCCCCCTGAGCCTTCTCTTCTCCATCTGAACCCCCCAGGTCCCTCAGCCCTTCCCCATCACACTTGTGCTCCAGGCCCTGCACCAGCTCCACTGCCCTTCTCTGGCCCCGCTCCAGCACCTCAATGTCTCTCTTGTAGTGAGGGGCGCAGAGCTGAACACAGGATTCGAGGTGCAGCCTCACCAGTGCCCAGTGCAGGGGCACAATCCCTGCCACTGGTGCTGATCCAGGCCAGGATGCTGGTGGCTTCTTGGCTGCCCAAGCACAAGCTGCTCACGTTCAGCATGACCCACATGGAAGCCTCACCACCTCTGCCCATTCCACCCCACGTCCTCCCACACGCCCACACGCACACACGCCCTTGGAAACCACCGTGGGGGCTTTTCAGCACCTGAGGGCTCCTTTGCGCTTCCTGGTCCCAGCCATTCACCGGGGGTCCCCGCTGGGGTTGCCAGTGATCCCCGAGTCACCTTCTCGGCCTGCAGGGCCCATGAGGCGAAGGCTGGCTGAGGGAGGGAGGGCAGGGTACACCGATAGGAGGTGTGGGGGTCACTGCAATGAACGCTGAACTGCCCGAGGCGGCTCCGAGGGCTCCTGAGACAGCGGAACACGACGAAGGGCGGCCACGACCGGCGGCCATGACAGCCCGCTTCCTCACGACTCGGCGGGAAAGCAAAGAGAGAGCCCTGCGCATGCGCCACACATAACACCCGCCCCACCGGGTCACGTGGCCCGCTGCCGCTTCAAGATGGCGGCGGGCGCAGGGGAGGGGCGGTTGTTGTTGTTGAAGCTTTATTGTTCCCGCGGCTCCGGCCTGTGCGCTCCGTGTCCGCCGCGCCGCCACCAATAAAGGTAACCATGGCGACGCCGCCCGGGCCTGGGCCTGCGCTGCGGGGAGAGCCGGGCCTGTCCGCCTCCTCCTCCTCCTGTCGCCGCGGGCTCCCCTTCCGTCCCCGCTTCCGACCTCCGGCCGCTTCCTCATCAAACCCGCGCTGGGGGCCGGGTTCTGCGGCGCCGCGGATGGGGAGGTTTTGCCGCGTCCCAGCGCAGCGGCACGGGAGGGTCTGGCTTCGCCCTTATGGAAGGAGTGACTCCTGCGGAGCCTTTGCAGGAGGGCCCGGGCCTGGGTCCCTGTGGTAGAGGCTTGTTAAATAGAGGTGTGCTTGGTGGGTGCTCCACGGGTGGCCAGGGAACTGAAGGGCCGCCGTCCTGCTCGTTCGAGCAATGGACGTGTCCCTTCTGCCGGAGGGAGCTGGTTGGTTGTATTATTGCTGTGGAAAATACGGCAGTATTCCTTCTGTAAACTGCACTGAAAGATGCTTCCACCAGAACCCTGGCTCTGAGCTTGTAGCTGGATTCCCCTGTCCCCGAAGGTGTTTCTCGTTAGACGCACTTCAGGGCGTCTTTCACAGAATCTCTGTCTCTCTGAGCTCCATCCCCTGCCTGGTCAGAAGCTGTCAACTGCTCCAGAAAGTTCTCTGAAATGTAGGTGTGGAACTTTTCATTTCCCAAGCTATTATATTTCTATTCAGAGAGCTCACCTAAGCGTTGTGTGCTGTTCTGCTGCCTTTAGAGACTGCAGTGTGATGAACTTGAGTCAAAACGTTGCTTGTTTTTCTCTGTTACCAGTCTGCACTGATGCTCTGAACTGAAATAAAATAGATTGAAAACCAAATTGGCGTGCCCTAGCTCCTCGGACTGGATTTTACATTATCCTCTGGGAGAGCTGCCTACTCTGACCCTTTGGAACACCTCAGATGCAGGTAATAACCCCTCAGCATCTTTCAATGCTTCAAAGACTGAATTACTTTTGGTGAGAGGGGTAAGAGAATTGAATTGCAGTACGTGATTTTGTGGCTTTCCACTCTTTGTAAGGTCATCATTTTAGTAAGGAGAAAACAGGAAACTGGTAAACACACACACGGAGTGTTCCGATGCTGATTTAAGGCTGTCACTGTGCTTAAGTCCTCAGTGAGAAAACCAGAAAGGTGCCTGTTGTTTTTGGAGGCTGCTGTGGTACCCCAGGGGCTGCAGGGCCAAGGAGAAGAGAAGGCTCCCAAAGGGAAAACCTTAGAGCAGCTCCAGTGCCTAAAGGGGCTGCAGGAAAGCTGGAGAGGGGCTTGGGACAAGGGCCTGTAGGGACAGGCCAAGGGGAATGGCTTTAACCTGCCAGAGGGGAGACTGACATGAGCTCTTAGGCAGAAGCTCTTCCCTGTGAGGGTGCTGAGGCGCTGGCACAGGGTGCCCAGAGAAGCTGTGGCTGCCCCATCCCTGGCAGTGTTCAAGGGCAGGTTGGACACAGGGGCTTGGAGCAAGCTGCTGTAGTGGAAGGGGTCCCTGCCTGTGCAGGGGTTGGAACTGGATGAGCTTTAAGGTCCCTTCCAACCGAATCCAGGCTGGATTCTATGATTTTAGAAAGCTGTGCACAGGAGGGCTGCTCCTGTGAGACACTCAGATCAGCTCTAACAGAAGTGACATTTACTTAAGGCAGAGAAGTTAAATTTTTCCATTTTGCTTTTCTCTTTCTGTCTCTTTATTTATTTAACTACTTTTTTTTTTTTTTTCCTGCTTGCTTTGTTTAGCTATTTAGAGCTCACGTAGGTATTGCTTCTGCTTTGCGCTGGGTGCACAGGTGGTTGTATCCATCAGTGCACGGCATTGCACTGCACTGTGCTGGCAGCAAGAGGGAGCACAAGGCTGTGGGTTTGTGCCTTAAAAAGCTCTGTGCTGGTCTTAATTCCCTGCCAGGGCAGCAATAGTGGTTGGTTTGGGGTGGTTTTAATTATTTTAAGTTACAATAAGCCTGCTCCGTGTGCATCCCAAGGAAGAATGTCAGGCACGGAGCCCATCTTCAAGCTGGCCACTGAGATGGTACTAATCAATGAAGCAAGGAGTGTTGGGCTCATCATTACACTAACTCCAGCAGGTGTGTAGACCAACACCTTGTATTGTAAAAGCCCTTAATTTTGCCAGTGAGGGGCACATAGAATCCTTTTGCCAAGGTGGTGGTATTAAAATTCTTTCTGTGCTTTATGATGGGCTTTCTGATAGTGTGAGGGTGCTGTGGCAGCCTCACAACTGCAGGGGAGGGGCGGTCTCATCATGCATCTGTTGAGCACCCATCTCTGCTGTGTCTTACTGATACTCAGTCCTAAATTTAGACCATCTTTTGATGAACCTTGTGACTTGGATGGCTTTGGAATCTGTTGAATCTAGGTTGGAGTAATTGTATGAATAATGAAGAGAAGTAATTTAATTTGGAAAGTCCATTTCAGTTCTATAGGTGGAATTGGGTATTCCTGTTCCCTCCTCTATGGAGAAGAATTGGTGCTCTCAGCATATCCTTTTCCCATTTTAATGTAGCTTAAAGAAAAAGACATGATCCCCTCAAACTCTGGAGGTATGTGAGGGTGGAAACACCTAGGAAAAGGAAGCTGAAATGGGACAGCAGAGGATAATGTTTGCTGCAGACCCGTTCTGGACCTCTTGTACCTGGGAGGATCAGAAGAAGGATTTTCTTTGCTGAAATGGATGTCCTGAGAGCAGTCACAGATGATAACTTCTGCTTAAGGATGACAGGAGAGCCTTTATCAACACGTGGGGCAAGTACAGCCTTAGGAATTTTAGGCACTTCTGAAAATTTGGCTCGAATTTATTCACAGTCTCACTGGAAATGGGTGGAATGAAAATTCCTCAGCCACCTTGATGTTCTCCCTGGGAAGCTGGCGGGACAAGGCTGAAGATGTCCCCCAGTGTTCCTCAAAAGGTTCATTTTGCAAGGCCCATTTGTCATACAGGTGAGATGACCGAGTATCTTGTCTCCTTTGTCCCTTTTTGTGACTCCAGTGAGGCAGCACTGCTGAAGAGGGCAGTGCTGGTGTGGCTCTGGTGTCAGCAGCCCCAGAAGCAGCTTAAACAATGTTTTACCTGAAGTTTGAAATCCATAAGAAGTTCCCAGTGAGCCTGGCTCTGAAGAGGATGCTGAGAAGCATCTTCAAGCTGAAAAGTGACCAGTGGTGCTGGCAGAGGCAGATAGCTCTTGTTCTGCAAGCACTCATCACTGCTAAAGTGTTACCTACTCTCAGAGAGATTCCTAGTTCAGCCCAGGCTCCCAGCCAGATCTCCTGGAAGCTGTCTAGAAGGTGTCTGGGAGATGAAGCCAGACAAATTTGGGTGAGAAACAAGGCATGTAATTTAACAGAATAAATATGGCAGTGAAAGGTCCTCCACCTGAAAACCTAAGAGTTCTTACCATGACCTTGCTGGAAGAGCAGCTTTAGCCAAACCCAGCTTACTGTGTCTGGAGATGTAGGAGGCAGTGAGGGAGAAGTCAGGTTGCTGTTGGTGGTTCCTCCTTGCAGAAAAGCCTGAAGCATGTTCTAAGTATGGGGCAATTGCCTTGAGGATGGTCTTGGCCCTCATTAAAAACACTTGTTCTCTCTGGCAGTACTGGATCTTTAGGTCCCTATAATTAAAGAAGTAATATGTATTTAAACAAGTATGTCTGATCTGATTGCATTTTCTAGTGTTCTGAGTTCCTATAATGAAGAAGGGGAGGTGCTGCTAGGCTGCTTAGAGCTTTCACGTTTTGAGCTGTCATGGACAAATATGTCTTCTGTGTTCTTGCCAGGAATAGAGAGAGCAGATGGTGCTGCAGCTTCTTCCAGCTTGCTATGGTAGAAGCGATGGGTTTTATGTAGAAGGCTATTCATGGCAAAGTGAGCAGACATCTTGTCCAGGACATTGATGTTTCCTGCTTGTCCTTTTGGAGGAAGAGCCACAACTTATTATTTAATCAGCAGATTCAGTTTCTTCTTAGATACTGGAATTCCTTCAGCTCCAGAGAAGGAGTGGGTGGACTAAAACTGCTATTACATTGAGCCTGGCAAAAGAAACAGATCTGTTTCTTCTCCCACGACCAGCAGCAACTCCACTGATGGCAGCTTGGTTTGTCATGATTTACAATGGTGTGGGAGGATTGCAGGGCCTGTGTGGTTAATGGGCTGGAAGTGCAGGTGACCGGCCCTGTGCACGGGTGAGAGGCTGGATCTGGTACTTGCAAAGCAGCAGGGATGAGCTGCAGACCAGACAGTCTTTGGTGGCAATGTGCCCAGAGAAACTATGGCTCCTGGGAAGCAGGAGGTGGGGTATCAGGGACTACTTAGGTTCCCTGCCTTCCAGAAAGGCCCCAGCTACCCAGTGCTCTCGCTTTAAAGGTATTCAGATGGGGAGCATGACACCTGTGCTTTGAGGTGATGCCAGAACCATCTATGATCTTATCCTGATGGTGGAAAAGCAAGTTATAGTACTTCATCTTTAAAGCATGGGGGAGTTCTTGGCTGAGCAGAAGCGCTCTCATGCATGAGTGTTATCCACCAGCTCAGATGTCTGTGGCTTTGGGCAGGAGGTCCTGCTTCCCACAGCCTCTGTGCTCCAGAGGGCTTGGCACCTTGCGAGACATCAGCTCAACCTGCACCCAGTGTCTGCTTGCAACTTGCAGTTCATTGCAAGCTAGGAGTAGCTCCGAGCCTGCTTTTGTGTGAGGCAGAGCTTAGGATGGTGTATGAGCATGGTCACACTTTGTGCCCTGATGATAGGCAACATTACTCCTGTTCTCTACAAGACAGTAGGAAGCTAAGTGCAGAGATGTTAAGCAGTTGAAGGTCATGTAAATCCTGTCCATCTGGGTGCTCTTCCTCCAGCACTCATGCTGCTTTGTTTCAGCATCATTGCCAGCACCAGTGTTAGGCAGCCTAGAGTGTCAACAAGGCAGTAACAGTGTTATCCTGTCGGAGATAAAAACTCCAGATATCCCACTGATAAAATTCTGTTGGCAGATGTTCTATCTGTTCTCTCTCCTGCAGTGATATGGGGGAAGTAAAAGGGAGGCTCTGGTAGATGGGATTAGGGCTGTGGACTTCTGCAAGAAGTTACAGTTTGGGTAAAAGACTTGTAAATCAAAGAAGTTAGGACTGGGGTGTGCTGAGAAGGGAGGTGCTGAAGGCTCTGGGCTGAAAGCAGATCTCCATCTCTAACACCTGTGTGCCCCTGCTGAGCTCCACAGTGATGCAGGGGGAAAATTAACTGATCCCAAACCACTTGGTGCTTTACAGGTCAAAGCTAACACCTCTGATTCTCCTGTGTTTGGTAGATGATCTGAACAGGTCTTCCTGCACTGCTTCCCCACCTGCCCTTTCAGAAACCAGGTCCAGCTTCTGGATACAGGCAAAGCCTGTCACTGCAGTGCCTGATTTGAAGAGTACTTGCACCTCCTTGAGCTCTATGGTAGGAGGCACATCAGGGAGTCTCTTCTCCCTTTTTATGCCACCTGGGGCTCAGTATTCATTCCCAAGCTCTTTCTGAAGTGTTTCTATTTGAACAGTATCTAGACTCACTCTAGCAGGGTAAGTTGCTAAATCTGGGGACTGCAAGTTCAGTCCATGGGGCCTCTTGGTGCAACCACTGAACTGCAGTGTAGTGAGCTTTTGGGAAGTGTAAACTGAAAGGTAATTTTTGCTTCCTCTCTTTCTGTCTGGCTCCTCTCTGGGCAATGTGCTAACAGCATCCTTGTTTTTCTCACTAGCAGGCTTTTGTGGAGACCACGGCAGGAGGAGGCCAGTAGACCCTGTCCTGGTACCATGGAGCTTCCTGGTTACAGCAGGCAGCTGCTGCAGCAGCTCTATACCCTCTGCAAAGAGCAGCAGTTCTGTGATTGCACCATCTTCATTGGGAATGTTCACTTTAGGGCACACAAAGTGGTTTTGGCTGCTGCCAGCCTGCTTTTTAAATCCCTGTTGGACAGTACAGACACCATCTCCATCGATGCTTCTGTGGTGAGCCCTGAGGAGTTTGCGCTCTTGCTGGAGATGATGTACAGTGGTAAACTCCCATTGGGGAAACACAATTTCACCAAAACTATCTCCGTGGCAGATAGTCTGCAGATGGTTGATGTGGCTGTCAGTTGCAAAAACCTCCTCAGGGACCTCATCAGCTGTTCCACTCAGGACCAGGTAGTAAATGAAGTCTCCAGCCAGGCAGCAGACTCATCTGAAAACCATGCTGAAGCTAATAACCTGCCCCAGTCTGAAAAAAATGATGAAGGAAAAACAGATAACCTCATACCACAGAGACTTTCCCCTTTTCTTGGCCCTGAAGAAGCAGAAGTGGAAGCAGATGTTTCTCCTCCTGGCCAGGAACTTGCTGTGAATCACACATGGGTTCACCAGGATGGGATATCGAGTGACATCAGATCCCTCCAGGAGGGTCCAGGCTCTCATCCTGATCAGCCTGCCTGTGCTGAGCAGGTTGGCTGTGCAGAAGAGGAGCTTCCTGAGCCTCCAGAGGAGAAAGGAGGAGTGAGGAGGGATTTAGGTGAGACTTTACAGGTCTGGACATAGCATTGCCTCTTGTATGCAGCCATGTTGATGTTTTCCTGTTATGGGGCATCTTTTCCTCTGTGTTTTAGTTTGCCCTAGGTTGGGAGCAAATCCCTTTCCTGCAGGGATTTATTCCTTTGGCACTGTGCAATACTTTCCTTTGGTCTTTGCAGTTGCCTCACACTCACCAATTTGCCAGAGCTGTAGGGAGCAAAACTTACTCGTGCATGTGATTGCATCTGATGTAGAGTAGGGATCTGCATTAGTGCAGGTTGATAAGGCAGTCTGTATAACAGTAAGTGAACAGAGTTGTCTGCTAATGCTACTTTATCCTTTAAACTCCTGTTCAGCATGGGAGGAAAACAGAGGCTGTACTGGGTTTAAAATAAATGTTCCATTTATAACTGGTGTTAAATAAACTGTTGGTTTTCCCTCCAGGCTGTGTGATATCTTGAGAAGGGATTTGTGAGTCACAGTTTCCCTATTATAACCAATGTGCTGGTTACAAACCAGTGCCTTTCAATCACATCATGCTTTCTGTGAATCCCTTCAATTAGCAAATAACTCATCTTGTTTCCCTCACACAGCAGCAGACAGCGAAAGCTGTAAACTGGATTTCTTTCTTCGATACGAAAGCATTTTCTCTGAGGCCCTTTCTGATGCCCAGGCTGTGCTGAACAGGCTAGAAGAGTGCAGAGAAATTGATGCCTCTCAGAAGGAGGTAGGTGTGTTGACTTGGGTAAATGATGCAAGTTTTTTCTGTCCCCTGCTGAGGGCTAGAGTAGTTTGTGCCCTGTTTAGGAAATCGTTTCATGGCAAACTGGGGCTCTGGTGCCTGGTTGTTTGAAGGGCAGTACGTGCTCACCTGAGCAACACCCTGGGCAGAAGCATCTGTAAGATTAAGCTGCTTGTGGACGTAGGTAAAGAAGTGTGTGTCCTGCCCTGAAGACATCTTCATTGTGTTGTGGGAGTGCTTCACCACTGATTTCTCTCCTCCTGTTTTAAGCCATTTGCTTTGGGAACTGTATCAACTCGTCAACATATGAGATCCCAAAATAAGCTTCCCGAGCCCTGGGTGAGGGTTGGCCGTGGAGCATCTGCTCTGTTCTGCATGTGGCAGGCTGCTCGTGGGGAGCGTTGCGGGGGGCTGTGGGTGCTGCCCCGTGGTGCTTTAGAGCTGTCATCACTGATGAATGGTGCTCAAGTTACTGCTGGGGGGTTATCTGAGTCTGGTACTTGCTTCATGCTGGAGGATGCTCTGGGCTCCGAGCGATGATACCAGCCGCTGTACTGGCTTGAAGCCACCACAGAAGCAGCAGATGAGTCCATGCTGGGGTGGCAGTGGTGCAGGAGGACTCGGAGCTGGCATGTGTCTGGTGAGCACTGGTGCAGGCTGCACTCTGCTGTGTCATTGCAGGCTCTGTGCAGAAAACTGCAGCCACTACAGAGCGAGGTTGGGACCACACTTGCTCTCTTCACCTTGGTAGCTTTTTCCACACCAGGCTGCATGAACTGCCCCATGTGCCTTTTCTTATGTGGAAGAATGGGAGTGTGACTGTGTTATGGCTGGCTCTTCAGTGGCTCTGTGGTTAGCTGACATTTTGAAGGCAAGAAGTGCTGTTCCATAGGTTGGGGGGCTGTGATGCTCTCTAGGTTTCCATGCCCTTGCTAGCTGGGAAGGTGTCTGGATTCAAGTCATTAAGTCACTTAGTCCCTTCAACACCAGTATAACCACAGGACATCTGGGCTGTGGTGGCATCCTGCTTTTAAAAACCCAAGGCAACATGTTTATTAGGAAAAAAAAACCTTATGACAGCAGGGAGGAGAATTCCCTTGGTTTGGGGAGTGCAGGTTTCTTTTCTGATAAGCCTTTCAATGTTGCAGGAGGGAAGCCTGTGTTCCCTTAGCGGCTGACCCTCCTGATGGTCCTGAACTGAACATCTTTAGGAGCAAGATGTGGATCCCAATTTGTGTTTGTAACAGCAAGCCCAAGCACTGAGAAGCACCTTTGAGCGAGCTCAGCTCTCAGTGTGCCTGAACGCCCTGGGGAGGATTAGGGTTTCCTATGTTTGTTCATCACCCTGATCAGACAAATATGTCAGGTTTAAGGTTTTACTTATTCTGCACCTTGGCAATTGGAGCAGGGCAGGAGTGTGCTGTACAATGTGGATGGGCACTGCCAGAAGGGATTTGGCAGCTCCATGCATCTATGCAGGCAGGCAATGCCTGTGCCACATGCCTGCTCATGCTGCTCCAGGGTTGCAGTGCAGAACCTCACTGCCATGCTGCCTGACTTCTGCTCCGTGTAACAGCCCCGTTTCCTATTGCTTTCCAGTAAGTGTTGTTTCTTGCTTCTTCAGCACCTCCAAGAACCAGCAGGTAAGGTTCACATGCCCGTACCCGGCCCTTTGTGCTCCCAGATGAGCTGTTGCAGCAGAAGCCAAGTGAGGGGTTGTGGAGCTCAGAGGCAGTTCGGTGTCTGACCGCAGAACAGCAGCTGGACAATTTTTCTGCAGCTATAAATAAACACTGAATAAATGAGAAATGGATTTTCTTTAAGCCTGCCTGAAAAATCACTTCTCAGCTGTGACAAGCATGAAAAGTGTCAGCCCCAGGGCAGCGGGGTGGGGGGACAAACTGCAACCTTTTGTAAGCAGGGGCTCAGCTAGATCTGTCCCTCTCTGAGCTCTCCTCTAGGACAAGCAGGACCTGTGGGTACCAGCACTCAGTCTGGGCTCTGTTTTCAGCAGACAGAGCAGCTTTTTTCCACAATAGCCTGGTGTTTTCCTCGGGGGAAACACACTTGTGTGTTTCTAAAGTCATGCTTAAAGTGCAAGTTCAGCTCCAAAGGGGCCAGCTTGGGATGTGTAATTAAGGCTGAGATTTGTGCCAGTGGTAGACATCAATGGATTTGTGGGGTTTTTTCCTCTCTCCTTTCTTCCCCACTCTCTGTCCCCCAACTTTTCTGTATTATTTTGCTGCTCATTTGCTTGCAGTCTCTTTGGTGCTTCAGGGCGAGTAGCAGCAGGTCTGGAAGCCGGTGAGATGCCATTTCTTTGCAGTAAGCTGCTGGGTGCCTTTGCCCTGCTCTAGGGAAGATCTCCCACTCCCCTCCTCCACATCCTTCCTCAGCTTAGGAGCCTTTTGTGGATGGCTGGTCTGTGTAGGCAAGCAGCAATGGACAGCAAAGCCTGGGAATGTGGGGATTTTACAGGGCTGTCCTGGTGTTCAGGCTCCTCTGGTTTCAGTGGGATTTTGCCTTGGACGTAGCCCCTGTATTTCTGGTCCTTTGCTTGTGAGCTCATCCCTGTCTGGGTGCCTTGTTCCCTGTAGCACTGCTGCCTGCTCCCCTCCAGCGTTGCTGCCTTCTTTCCTGCTACCTCCAGGGGGTTTCTTAGGGCCTGTTTTTTTTTCCCCAAGGAGGTTTGTGCAGACCTTGCTTTTGTGAGAATTATTGCTTCTCTCCCAGTTTGATGTTGAATTCTGCTCTCTGGGCTGAAAAATGTGGGCGAGTTGCTTTTCTGTTTAAGGAGATGTGATTTTTGGGGGTTGTTTTTGTTTTAGAGTCTCTCTGTGTATCTCACAAACTATTCGTATCTAATTTGGTTCTGGCTTGGATGAAACCTGCTTGGAAATGAGAACAAGGCTGAAATTGCAGTAATTTGGGGAAGCGTAGAAGAGCTTTGCTGGTGTCGAGTCTTATCTTCCTGTGCTCTCTTAGAGAAACTCAATTCAAATTATTGCACAGCTCATTTGTTCCCTCTGCTACCGGGTTCAGATGAAGTGGAGGAGTACCGATACTCCCGCATAGAATAAATGTCACTGTTCTTGTGGATCATTTCCATTGCCTATGGGCCTGTCCAACTATTGTCATCCTTTGTTTGCATTTCTGGATGCAGCATAAAACAGTTTCCTGTTGTCTTCTGCATCCTGATTAGGAGTAATGGCTTCTGAGGGGGGGGTGTGTGGACACAGAGCTGGAGAACTTCCCCCCCCCCGTTCTGGTGTACTTGTGGGGGAGTTTGGGCTGAGGTTTCTGACTAGGGAAATGGTCTCTCTTGGTTTCCCTGCTCAGAGAGACGGTCTCTTGCTCCAGTCTGGAAGCTGGATGTGTGCTGATTTGTGCCAGTTTGGCCAGGAAGGCTCTTGCAAGTGTCCCAGCCAGTGAAAGCCTAATGGGTCAGACTGTATTGTGAGAGCACGTTATGACTAAGTGGAAGCCGTGATTCCAGTGAATATCAGTATCTCTCCATTTTCTCCAGGATCTTTGGGAATTGTTAATGCTTCAAAGTAAGTCTAAAATGCACTGTGTGCTCTTTCAAAACAATGCTAAGAGGCTCTTGTGTTCCCACTGAGCAATGTGTCTGAGGAAAGGTCTTCTGGAAAAAGACTATAAATAGCAGAGCCTTTCAGTTTCTGAAAACTCATTTCCATTAAGCAAATCCATGCACTGAGGAAGGGGTGGTACCTGAGCAATGCTGAGCTGATTGGAATTAGAAACTAATTAAAACAAAGGAGAAAATACTGCAACAAGGCAAGTTACTTTTCATCCCTGTCGTAAAACCAGGAATTTGGCAGGGTGCTGAGCCCCTTTGGGATGGTGAGAGTCAAGATGGTTTGTGTTTCGTTGTGATCTGGAAGGGGCCAGGCATGCAAACTTCGGGAACAAACATGATCTGGTTATCAAGTCTCATTACAAATTCATGTTTGCATTAGCAAATACCTTTCAGCTGGTTCTTCAGCATGCCTGCAACATCTCCTTTCTTCCTTTATAGCAGAGCCCTTCATGTCCATGTTTCTGTTTGGCAGCAAAAATGCCATTAACGGGTAAAGAGCTGGGACTCCTGCAGCTTCCCCTCTGAGGATACTCTTTGCAATAGGTCATTGCACTGTCATGCTGCCCTAATACATGAGCATTTACACCTGCTACGAAAAGCAAGTCCACCATCCCCCTGGTGCGGCCCCAAGCAGTTGCATTCAGTCTTTTTATCACTGAAATGAAAATGACAATGACAGCAGAAAATGGTCGCTCTCTCTGGAGCTGGGCTAAGCTCTCCACTTCAAAGGTACTTCTGTAGCATCCCTGGAGTCTCTGATAAAGGAGCCTGCTCTGAAAGGCTGGCATCTCTCCTGGAGAGTTGGGAAGTGTGTGTCTTTAGGGGCGATATTTACGGCGTTAAAGGGCTCCAGGGAAATGGGAGCAAGAGTTCCAGCTTGTTTCTTTTCCTTTTATTTCTATAACTGCACAGGCATGTTTGCCTCTGGTCTCTGTTTCGGGTCGCTGGAGTGGGTTTTGGAGCTCTGGGCATGATTGCCAGGCATGCAGAGAGCACACAATGTGAGGTTTGCTGCCTTCTCTCCAAAGCTCTCTCTGGGAGATGCAGCTCCACTGTGACTTGAGGATGGAGATTCCTGAAAGTCCCATTTAAAATGCCTTCTGTGCAAGTGTTCTGCAGTGAAAACCAGTATCCCCTGCCCTGGGTTTGGGCTTCAAAAGTAATGGTGTTTAAAGTATGTTTTATTAAGTCTCCTATTGGCATTAGGCTATTAAGGGGAGAGATGAAGTGATGTTTGGTGCTGGAACCTGCTCCAGTCTGTGGGGCTTGCTGTAAAGGTAAGGGCTGGAGGGCAGGGCTTGCTGCCTTCCTTCACATGGCTGGTGGCCACAGACTGGAGCTTGAGTTCAGTGGTGGGTTTCTATGTGGTTGTTTTGTTGGTTTAATTTTTTGTCCCCTGAACAAAACCCCAGGATTCTGCTTTTTGTGTCGGTTTGTACAGGGCAGTTGATTCTATTGTTAAAACCTTCCCTGTTCTGTTGCAGGCTCTGGTTTCCTGCCTGGCCGAGGCAGGGGAACAGTCAGTGTTCAAGAAGCTGCTGAGCAAGGTGAAGGATGCTCAGCCCCTGGATGCTCAGACCCTCGTGTCTTTACTGAAGCTGTTTCAAGACACAAATCCCAAGCTGAGAGCGGCTTTGCTGGAGAGGGAACAGGGCAGTGGAGAAGCCCTGCAGCAAGGAGGTAGGGAATTGAGTGCAGCCACTGGCAAAGTGAGTGGGCAACCTTACAGGCAAAGTGGGTCTCCAGAAACCCTGTGTCCTCACTCAGATGCAGGAGGTTTCTTTCATGCTGACCAAGATCCTGGAGCATTTCCATCCTGCAGCAGCGGGTGCGGGCAGCGCAGGGCTCTCCCCATCACTGCCTGCAGGGCTGGATCGATCCATGGCTGCACGGGTCAGAGCACAGCTGAGCCTCGGGATTGAAAGCTCCGTTTTTACTTGAGTCTGACACAAAGCAGTGGCCTTGCAAACCTGGTGTTAACCTCCAGCTTGCTTTATGGCTTTGTGCTCTGTTAGATAAATGAGACGTTTTCCTTTCATAGAGTTTAAAGAGAATAGTAAAGTGTTTTTCCTCTGCTGCTTGTGCTTGGGATGAGCTTTGCTATTCACTTAGATCTTTCACAGAGTCTCACTCACTTCGGGAGCCTGTCAGTTCCTTCAGACTGACTTTGTGTTTCTGAATCCTTTTTCCCCCTAGAGAGCACAGACGAGGGAGAGACGCTGACTGCTCGCTTGCTGGGATGCAGGGAGGAGCTGATCCAGAGCGTGACACAGCTGAGCCCCATCCTAGACTTCTTGGAGGCAGCAGAAGAGGGATTCCTGACTGCCTCGGAGAAGCGGGTAAACCAATCTGAAATAAGGAAAGCTGTGGATGGGAGGGTGGCGGGGGGCATCTGTGGGGCAGCATCTCACTGCTCGGTTTGCCAAGTGATGTGCTAGCCTCACCTGGCAATTTCATCTCCCTTTTGCACATCACAGATCTCCCTTCTGCCCTGAGCTGTGGGGGTGAGCTGAGCTGTGAAGGCAGCCTCAGGATGATCACAGCCTGGTGCAGTGCGAGATTGCCCTGCAAGTAGGTGACGTGCCTGGTGCTCCTATAGACCCTGAAAATGCCTTTTTGTGAGCCAAGAGAAGGCTCTGTAGTGGTTTGGTTTCAGCAGAACCACTAATGACCTCTGTGCTGCCTGCTTGCTAATGAAGTCCTTGTGTAGAGGGGTCATCAGCTTACCTTTCAGCTGACTCTCCCAGCGTTAACTCTTTAACTCCTATCACACAGTTGCCTGCAAGAGCAGCACATCCACTGACTGGCATGTTTAAAGATATGTTTTTGATGTGTTGAATGCAGCAGTTGGTGGGAGAGTTGTTGCTTTCCTGCAAGCAGTTGCTTTATGTATACTGATTTGCAGAAGCCACGAAGAAAAGATTTCCTTTGTGTTTTGTGGGGAGCTGGCTGTACCCTGCCTGTGCAGCTAAAACCTGCCAGGTGCCCTGGCATGCTGTGTTCAGCATGCAGCCTGCACACCTCCTGTCCTGGTTTTCATGTCAACATAAGAAGGACATGGAGCTGCTGGAGCAAGTCCAGAGGAGGCCACGAGGATGGTCAGGGGCTGGAGCACCTCCTGTATGGAAACAGGCTGAGAATGCTGGGGCTGTTCAGCCTGGAGGAGTCGCATGGAGACCTCAGAGCAGGTTCTAGTATCTGAAGGGGGCCTATGAGGATGCTGGAGAGGGGCTCTTCATCAGGGACTGTAGAGATAGGATATGGGGTAATGGATTCAAATTGAAACGGGGGAAGATCAGGTTAAATATAAGGAGGAAGCTCTTTACTGTGAGCATGGTGAGGGGCTGGCACAGGGTGCCCAGAGAAGCTGTGGCTGCCTCATCCCTGGCCAGGTTGGACAGGGCTTGAAGCCACCTGCTCTAGTGAAAGGTGTCCCTACCTGTGGGACTGGATGAGCTTTAAGGTCCCTTCCAACCCAAACCAGGCTGGGATTCTATGATTCTCCTGGTGGGCTGGGACTGGCAGCTGATAAATTTTCTCCTCCCAGAGCAGCATGATTGAGCCTGGAATGTGGGTATGTGAGAGGATGGAGTGAGGTGTGTGTGCAGGAAAGGGCTTATTGTCTGCTGGGGCTATCAGCAGAGACCTGCACGTTGGAGCCTAGCGCTGAGCCATGAGAGCTGCATCAGCAGCAGGGAGATGATGATTTTTCATATATCCCTGTTCCCTTTCCCTGCACTCTTCTCTTTGTCTTCATAAAATTAGGAAGTTAAAATGCAGCCATTTTGAATCTCCCTTCCGTTGAAAATCAAGCAAACAAAAAATGCCAACCACCAATGCACCAAACCATTCTGTTGCCATAGGTGTGCTGCAGAGCCTCCAAACCCTGCTCCAAATACAAAATCCTTCTCGCCACGGGATCCCTTCATGCTCTTGTTTTAGCCCCCTGGTAATAGTATTTCGGGAGCACTCCAGTGGGGCTGGGTGCATAGCTCTGTCTCTGCTGTGTCACAGGAAGATACAAGAGAATTGCCAAGTGTAGAATGACCTCAGGGTGGTGGGGTTCCTTTTTTGCAGGCTTGCTTTATTGGTTTGGGGGGTTTTCTTGCCCCCCAGACAAGTGCAAAAAGTGCTTAATTAGTTTAGAAATTAAACTGATTAAAGCAGTGGGCCTGTGGCATATGTGCATTTGAGATCTCTGGTGTCTCAGCTGCAGCACTGGGAAAACAAAGATGGAATTAGCAGCCACCTCTGAAAGTTTCACCTTACCTGATTGATTCAGCGTTGCGCTAGAGCTCTGGGCTGGCAGAGAGAGGATGTAGTTCTCCAAGGGTTCCTAAAGATGAGGCTTTCCTTTTTCTTCTCACACTAGCTACACATTTATTAAGGAAGACAAGGGAATTTTAAGTGTAACAGCCTTTTTTCTAGGCACCTGGGTTCTTCCTGTACCTGGCCCAAGCTGTGCATGGAGTAAGTCTGCTTTTCTTTGCTGGAAAACCAGTACATGATCAGTTGTGAAGCCTCTTTGTAAAACCTTGGGTTTTGGGGGAGATTTTACCTAGCATTTTGTGGCTTAACTTTGTGGCTTTATCAGTGTTTCTGTAGTGGGGGGAGGTAGGGTGGAGGATTTGGGGGATGGCTTGGATGCAGATTATCACTTAAAATGAATAAACTTAGTTACAAAGGAAGAGTAGGTAGCCTCTCACACATGGTGTCCCATGGCTTAGGTTGTTGCAGAATTCAGACAGCCCTGAGCCTGGAGCAACAGAGTAGATGGTAGAAACCTTCATCCTTTCCTTCTGTCCAGGCTCTGTTCTAGAGGGGATGTGGGTATTTTGAGCTATGTGCTTTCCCTCTCCTTTGGCTCCAGTGTCTATGGAGCTTGATGCTTAAGCCAAACTGCTTCAGAGCTGGGACAGAGAATCATAGAATGGTTTGGGTTGGAAGGGATCTCAAATATCAAGGACCTTAAAGATCAAGATCTGGAAATCCTGCTGCAGGCAGAATGGGGGGATGTTTTCTGACTGTCCCACCTACTGGTGTCAAACTAAGTCTTAAAGTGTCAGCGCTGCATCTCCCACTGCCATGGCCATCACTTCTGCGTCTGTTGACACTAGCCTGAGAGCAGTGGTAAGTTAAAGCATGCGCATCCCCCAAAGGATGCTGCTTTTGTACCTGTTTTTGTGTTGAGGACTTCAGACTGAGTCATCCAGAGTCAGCTCAGTGAGAATTAGATGGGAGGATATGTCAACAGGTTCACTAACAGAGTTTTGGCTACAAAAGGACAGCTCTTTAGAAATGAGAGAAACTAATTAGTGAGATCAGGTGGTGGTGAGTGCACAGGAGGAGCTGTTGGAGTAGTTTCTTTTATGTTAAAGGTAGGAGAACTGTCTGAAGTTTGCATCCTGAACAAGAGAGGAGAATTTGTATGGGGGGTCACAGACCTGAGCGAATGGATAACTCGAGGAAGAGTATTAGGACCTACAAGAAATGGCTGAAATGTCCAATAGGCAGAGAAATGTACTTTAGAGATATGAAGAGAGGCTTGTGGCATATCAGGCATGACAGCAACAGGCATTTGTCTGACCAACTGAAGAGAAAGGATAATGAGAGGAGATGCCCTGTAAACTCACAGCTTAGCCTAGTGCCCAATCTAGGAGAAAGACATAGACATTTCCTGCAGCTGAAGTGAGATCACAGCTGAAGACAGGAAGAGCTGACACACATGGCTGTGAGAGTGACAGCAAGGTTTATTCCTCTATTTTCCAAGTTGAGTGGTCCCTACCATTGATGGCCAGGACAGAGATGTAAAAGCAGTTGTTTAGGCAGTCAGCCCTGTGTGTGCACCAGCGTGTGTGTTGGGACAGGTGGGAGGGCACTGCTTGTAAGTAAAAAAAAATAGGATAAAATGCAGCTAAAAATGCTCAAATTGCTTCTGCCTGACCTGGAATCTTCAGTTGATGAGAGAAAATGTTTGGGTTTTTTTTTTTTTCTGCCTCAGTCTAGATTTGAGCAAAGCATTTGAATTTCATCTGAGGAAATTGTTCAACTAGAGGAAGTGGTGATGCACAAAAAGGATAAATCTTATTGGGAGTAAAGTGCAGATTGTGCTGAGGGCAAGACTGACAGGATGGAGCAAGGTTACTAGTGGGATTCTTGGCACTTACTTAATATTAACACTAATGTTATTGACACAAAAATACCAAAGCATGCTTAGGAGAACTTGCTGATGAGCAAAACCAGCATCTTTTGTCCACACAGAGGAGGATCTGCAAGAGGGAGAAGAATTACATGACTGGACAACTAAGTAGTGAGAACTGAATGTTGTGGTAGTCTAAAGTTGAAGGGTCTGTATTTGCATGTAGTTAATGAGAACTAAGAATTGAGACTGCATGAGAAATTTCTGTGTGCAGGTCCAGTTTTGTTCAAAGAAAGTGAACTCCTGTTGAAGCAGAGACATCTGCAGAAAAACTGGGGAGGCAAGGGAAAAGACTGCCAATTGACCAAGTGTTTGCTGCAAATATTGAAGGAAATGCTGTTTTCACCCCATCTTTAAGTCTCTTTTTGTTTCCTTTTGAAAAGAAACAGAAGTGGCTTGTCAGCCACTTCTAATAGCTAGACTTAGCAGAAGAACCCACCAGGGTAGTTTTCAGGGTGACACACATCCCAGGATATACCTGGGATGTGCTTAGGTGTTCCTGTAACTAGGACCTCATGATACTTCCCAGTTAATTAAATTAGGGGAAGCAGTAGGTATGGATTCACTGCAGTTGCGTGTACTGTTGATACTGTTCCTGTTTCTGTGATCTCTGTTCAGACCCAAGAGTTTGTAGGAAGCTCTCACAAACAGGTTTTTGGCTGTTTCTTTGCTGCAGGTGGTTTTGGATTGCTGTGGAGGCATCTCTCAGAGGGAAGCCGTGGACAATCTCCTCAGGAAGGTGGATGAAGAGAAAACCCTAAAAGTCGAAAGTTTGGTCAAACTTCTTGGGGCTGTGAAAACATCATTCCCTGGTCTCCACCCTCTGCTAGACAATTTAGTGGCAACAGCAAATGTCTCTGATGGCAGAGGTATGGGTATACTAAGCTTCAGAACCTGGGCACTCAGTTCTGGGAATTGCCAGGAAGGTTGCGTGCTTGTCTGGACTTCAGCATGCTCTTATAGCCTTGTTTTCATCTAAGGGGATGGGTTGGTTATTATATTCAAACAAAACTGGTCTGGGAGCACTGGGGTAGGAGCACTATGCCAGGAAAAAGGCCCCTGCTTTGCAATGTAATGAGCAGTGTGGGGCAGGAGCCTGTTGGCTCCTTCCTTTTAGTTTGACACTGATGGGGTAGAAACTAGGATGTCATCTCTGGAAAACAGGAGAACTGTTCCCTCCAGTGTCAAACTAATTTTTGGTTTTGAGTTATTTAAAAGCAGCAGCATGAGTCTCCATATTAAACAGAACAATTTTCACAGAAGAAATGCTTCGCAGGTTGAAGGTATCTTTACCAAACTCTGGTCCATTGGTGACTTTGTGGTACTTGGTGGCTTTGAAAGCAAATACCTAAAAATTCCCCAGAGTCAGTCTTGACATTAAATACAGACAGTGTCTTACCTGCCTGCTGTCCTTGTGAATTCCTTGTGATTGAGGGAGATTGTGGGGCTGAGATTAGTTGGGCTGAGCTCCTGTCCTCGATCCAGGTCGCATTTCTGCACAGTGTGGTTGCTGACTCGTGGTCTCCTGTGTGGAGCAGAATGTGCTGATGGGAAACCCACACATATTGTCTCCATTAGACATAGTTATCTTGGACAGTCAGTCCCCTCCTGTTTGTTTTGGTGGGGGTTTATTGTTCATTGCCTGCCTGTGGTGGGTCAGGGGCCTTTGGGATGCATAGTGGGACAGCTTTCCAAGTTCTGGCTTTAGGCACATCCCTGAGCAATTCTGGGTGAGAGGCAAATTTCACCAGCCCTGAAGTCACATAAAAATTAAAAACTAAATTAACATGCAGCGAAATGTAAATGAGTGTTTAATAGAAAGCAAAACTGTGCTCATAATGCTGATAATTTCCTCTGTAACAAACGTTCCCGACAGGCAGTTTGCTTTGTCATTTGTTAAGCACGATTGCTTTCTTAAAACACCAGACTCCCAACATGGTTAATTATCTAGTGGTAATACCCAATGCAAGGAGGAGCATTCCTTAATTACATAGAGCTGAATCTCCTCAAATTGCAGCTTGAACAAACAGAAGCACAAATATTTCTTATCGTGAAAATGAAGAGGGAGGGAATGATTTGAGCCACTGGTGGCATCTTTTGATGTCCTGTGCTGCCCTGATAGCAGAAAGGAGAACGTCCTGACAGCGGTGCAGGGCATGCTTTGCTGGCGGAGCTCACCTTGGTACAGTAGCAGAGCTGAGAGCACTTTCCTCACAAATGAAATTTAGGTAATGAAATCAGAAACATTCTGATGGGAGAAGAGAGGAAATAGTTTTCATTTGTAAACCACCCTCTGATCCCTGTGGGGCACATCTAAGTCATACTTAAACCCTACGGAGCTCAAGTGCTTAATGAGTTTCCTTTAGCTCTGCTGGGGAGTAACTCATGTCTCCAAGAAATCTTTGGATTTCAGGGAGTCTTTCCATATTGGCTTAAAATCTTGCATTGAAAAGTCCCAGAGCCTCCCACTATCTCCTTCCCCATTCTGGAGAGCTTTCTCCTCTTACCCAGCACTGTGTGTCTTCTGGGTCCCAAGCCTGTATTTTCTTTTGACCAAGCTTTCTGTATTTAGCTGCTGTGCTGTGTGAACAGTAGATTGTTCTGTTTGGTACTGAACCAAAATGATGAAAAGACCTAAACACCCACAGAAAACATGCATAGATGTCTTGGATGAACTACAGATTTTTGTTTTGGTTTCTTCTATAAAAGTGTAACTATGCATCTTCTCCAACTTAGTAACTCCAACAGTGAAAAGAATCCTTTTCATATTCATCTCTTTGGCAATTTCCAGTTTTATTTCTCAAATAATCTGGTGACAAGTACAATCGTGTATTACTTTTGGTACATGGTGTACTTTACCTGTGTCTCCTGTTATCCTGTATAAACACTGTTCCCCTTTCTTGAATTCTGCAAAAGTCAGAGTGGGTTCTCTATAACTAGAGGAAGGGGGGGAGAAGAAATCCTGAGTCTCGGGAGAACCATGCCTGCTTCTTGAGGTTGTCACTGTCTCTTTCAGCAACATGCCTTGGAAAACCTGATTTTCTCACCCAAAGTTGGACAAGCAGTGAAAAGTGAGGCCTGCTAGGGTTTTATGCTGGATGTCAGTGCTGCATTTAGTATAACCAAAGCTTGCCTGCCTTTATTTGCTGTTTCCTGTGCCCTAAAGGAGTCATTCCTGCTGTTAAGAGCTCAGCTTCAGGAGTGGGCTGGACAAAGCTAAGCAAAGTTGAGGCTTTCAGGTTCTTGCGTTTTGTGTTTTTAAATACCTTTACTTTTCATTCTCAGTGGCCAACAGCGAGAGCACAGCTGTTGAGATCATCCTGCAGCACAGCAAGCTGATCACAGAGGCCATCCAGAAGAGAGGGGACCTGGAGGGCTTGGCCCCGGAGGAGGCAGGACTCACTGAAGCAGTAAAAGAGGTACAAGGAGATGCTGGCGTGGTTCAGAGCTCAAAGGGTGGGTGGACAGGCCCTCATGTGCACTCGAATCAAGGGACATTACTTGGGTTGGAGAAGCCATCCAATGTTGGAGGTGCCCTTCTGCTACAGTGAGTGTGTGTTGGGTGTGTTATATAAATCCTGTGGGAGTTTTGGGGTAAAAGAAATTGCCAGTGAGATTCTCAGTTTGTGAAATTGTGGATGTTCAAACACAGCAAAACCGTTTCAGCTCTGCAAGGGTGCGAAGGGAAAGCAGAGCTGCCAAGGAGTGGGTGTCCATTTCAGTTGGCTATTCCAGGATATGTGAGAATGAAATGCTCCTAGAAAGTGCACTGAGGATGCCATGATTGTGTAGCAGCCCAGAGTGCTTTGCCTCTTTTCCCTTTGACAAGGAAAACGGGCTATGTTGGTAAGGAGCTAGCCTTTTCCACCTAGCAGTCTCTGGTTCCTCATTCCTGCTCCAGTAGCTGCTGCTGGAGATCTGGATGGGTGAGATACGTATGGGCATGCACAGATTCTTGCCTTGGGTCTCCTTGCAGTGCCTGGCTGAAGCAGGCTTGGGTTTAGAAGGTAAAGCCCAGAGAGAGGAAAGCTGTGTGTGAAGCACAGGTTTATGAGTTAGGGAAGCTTGTAATGCTTTAAGGCATTGAGGAGCTGCTCTTTCCATAGGGAGGTGGGTTTCAGAATCACAGAATAGTTAGGGTTGGAAAGGACCTTAAGTTCATCCAGTTCCAACCCCCCTGCCATGGGCAGGGACACCTCACACTAAACCATGGCACCCAAGGCTCTGTCCATCCTGGCCTTGAGCACCACCAGGGATGGAGCATTCACAACCTCCCTGGACAACCCATTCCAGTGCCTCAGCACCCTTACAGTAAAGAATTTCCTCCTTACATCCAATCTAAACTTCCCCTGTTTCAGTTTTAACCCGTTACCCCTTGTCCTATCAGTACAGTCCCTAATGAAGAGTCCATCCCCAGCAGCACTATAGGTCCCCTTCAGACACTGGAAGCTGCTCTGAGGTCTCCACGCAGCTTCTCTTCTCTAGGCTGAACAGCCCCAACTTTCTCAGCCTGTCTTCATACAGGAGGTGCTCCAGCCTGTGATCATCCTTGTGGCCTCCTCTGGACTTGTTCAGTGAGCTAATAACAAAACAGAGTGTGAAAGTTTCATGTGTTGTAACTTTTTTAATCCTGAAATTCCCTCCGCTCATGCACATGCATCAGTGAAGGGCCAAAGACCTGTATGGAAAGGGGTTTCATTTCTGGTTTCTCAAAGCAGGTTCCCAGCAGTAGAGATGAAACAAAGAGGATGTGCCCCCATCCCGACCTTTTACAGCTCAAAATCTCTATCATGTGATGTTTTCTTCTTCTTACTTCTCCAGCTGCTGAGTATTTCTGCTCAGAAGGAAAGTTCAGAGGCCTCCTTGAAAGCAGCCCTGAGCACAGCCCAGGAGAAGTCTGTCCTGGCCATCAAGATCTGTCAGCTGCTGTGCAATGTCCACGAGTCCTTCCCAGACCTGCAGCCAGTGATGCAGGAGCTGGGGCATGTGGGTAAGTAAAGGACAAGTTTTTGTCCTTCTCTGATCTTTTAGACATGGCTATAGGGGTCATGGGCAGTTTGATAGTGGACCTCAGTGGCCTTCCTGTCATTTCACAGAGCTACCCCTGGCCAGATGTTGGGGTTGTAATTATAGGAGGATTCACAGGGGTGACCCTTTGGATCCAAGCACTGGAAAGTGCTTTTCTCCTGCTGGCAAAATGCATCATATTAATGTTTTGTACTTTACAAGGGTTGTGGAGACCATGACTGGGCCCATACTGGTATTCCTTACCTGCGTTTACATTTCTACACCTCAGCCCTTGCTCTGGAGGCATTTAAGCCACTTACCTATGTAATTTGTATCTATATTGGCTTATTTTGCAGAATTACTATCTTAAGCTGCAGGGTTTCTTTTGCTCTTCCTGTGCTGTTGGATCTGTGTGAGTTTGGGCTTGTATTACAGTCCCTTGACTTCATATGTGTTATGTGTAGATACTTCACAGGCTCATTGCAGAAAGGTCACGTCAGGGCATGCTTGTCTTGTGCAAAGATGAACATGATGGTGCAGTTTGTAGTCCCAGACTATTTTCTATGTTAACTTTCTTACAGTGCCTTAATTTGGTCTTGCTATATATACACTTTACAGAGCAAATGATCCCTTGGGAGGGTCCCATAGCAGTAGGGGAATGTTACACTCTGTACTAGTTTGGCAAAGGGATGAGCAAAACATAGCCGAGAGCAATTTGGTGAGCTTCAGAAAACAAATGCATGGCAGTAACCATGTGTGAAACCCTGCCCTGAGCTGTGGGATGCTTTCAGCGGAGCCAGATTATATCTATGCATCTGACATTTGAATGCAGAATGCTTAACAGAATAATTTGGTACTTTAATGAAAAAGATAACAGAGGGCCAGGAAGCTAAGTGCAGGTTTGCATTCTCTTGAAAAGGATGCAAATGGGACTTGCTTATTCTGTTTGTTCACAGACATTTTTATGGCGTCATATTTCCCAGTGTATCCAGATTATTTGGGCTACAGAGTCCACTGGGTTGTATGTGGTGGGATTTTTATCCAAGCACAGGCACTGGTTCAGTCCATCCCTATTTACTTGTGGGGCCAGAGCTTCTTAGCTGATAGAAATACTAGCAGATTGGTAAATAGGTAGAGCAAACAGGTTGTTGTTAATGTCTCATCTTTTCTTAGGGGTTGAAGGTTTGATTTGCTTTGTCTGAATGTTTGGGTTCGGTCCATGACTGATCTGTATGAATGAGCACGAGCCTTGTGGCTTTGACACTTGCCATCATTTCGTGTTTGACAGTGACAGGCAAAGCCAGTGTTCGCTGTGTGCTGGGAAGGGACAGAGGGTGACCTGCCCATAGGTCCCTTAAGGTTTGTTGGCTTGCCTGTGCTCTTGAGCAGTGGGGGAATGTTTTTGGGGTGGTGGATGCTACTGGATGACTGGGACCAGTACACGTATAGAAGAAACCAAGGATGTGTGTTACTGCCCTAGCTGTAGGTCTCAGAAGCTAATAGCACGTGCTCTGCTCCTCTTGACTCAGTGGCCTTAGTGGTCTCCCTGAGAGATGTCCTGTGCTGTACATCCAGTATTCATGGCCAGTTTAGATCTAGGTCCTCTCTTCTAACTCCAACAGGAGTTGCCAGCATTCCAGCTGGCTTTTTCACCATGTCATGACTCTGATGAGGAATTCCAGAGAAAAGGCGATTCGTTCTTATCTTCCATTCCATCTCTGTCTCCTTCTGATGCCGCAGGCACTTGTCCCACTCCCCTTGACCCTTTCTGGCCATGGGATGTGCTAGGGCTGTTTCCCTGGCGATTCTAGAGGAGTTAAGACAAGCAGAGTTGCACATGCCTGTGAATGTGCAGCCCACCTTAGCTCCTGGACACCTTGCGGTGCTCAGCAGCGGGGGAGTCAGCTACATCACTCTGGCAGATGCCTGTGTCTCTGGCACCAATATCAAAGAGAGCAGACTGCTGTTACTAAGTGTATTTGCAGGGCTTCAAGCCAAGGTTGAGATGAAATCAAGCAAGGAGCAATATCAAAAACAAAAGCCCTGGAAAAATGGTATTTACTTGGCAAAAAGATACATTCTGTGTGAAGTGTCTGGAGGAAAATTGCCAGTTACTGGCCCCTTTTTGGCATCCTACAGTGAGGTTCCATATCTTAATTTCTAGGTCAGTCTCCTTAGCTCAGATATTGCTGCTTACCAGACCTAATTGTTGCAGGTGGCTCTTGGCATGCGATATGGATGATAACTGTGGGCCTCATGTTTGAGGGCTGTGAGCTTCCACCTGAAGCAGGGATCTTACGTTTCTGAAGAGCATACATGCTGTTCAGAGTTTGCATTTCCACTTGAAAGCAACAGTTTTTACATCTCTACCATGCAAAACCCAAAAAGGGGTGAGCTGAAGCACTTGGAAAGCACAAGGCATCCCTGTGGAGGAAACTGCCTACACCCCTCCCCAGCAACACTCAGCATTATCAAAGTACTGGGTTGGTTTCTTTGGTGAAGGTACAATGTGAAATCTGTTAACTTCTCCTTGGGTTCCTTCAGTAGCCAGAGCACTTCCCTGTTGGCAGCTGGTGCATGTAAGGACGAGGTTTGGTTCTTCCAGCCAGCTCTGTAACCTCTTCTCTAGCCATCTGCTTTCCTGGTCTCCATAGAGTCACTTCTGGGGAGATCATGTTTGTCAAGATACATCTTGCTTTCATATCTCAGAGATGCGAAGAACTCCAGCAGAAAAGCTTTTCCTCTGCATAGTCTTGTGTTTAGCACCTCACTTAGGCCAGAGTCAGCCTCTGGAACTGTTAAGTTGGAGGGTCTGCAAGCAAAATGCCATTAACTGTAAAAGTTATGCATTAGAAGCCACCACACAGGTCAGGATACACTGGATGACCTTCAAGATGTAAAGGGATAGGTGGAATTTTCTTCCATCTTAAGCTGAAGAAGTGGGAGATGGGATGATCACACACCAAGAGATCTTCTGTTTCTGGAGTTCTGCAGGGAGGATAGGGCAGCCACCAGGGTTACAGACTCTGAAGGCCACTTACAAAAGGGAAAGAGAACTTGGTGTGAAATACACCATAATTAACAGTAAGGTTTTCTTCATGTGATCTGCTTCAGCTTTCCTTCGAAATGATTCCCTGGGAGTAGTAGCATCCCCCTGAAGATGGAGACCTGTTCCTGGAGCCCCTTTATGCATTTCACCCATGAAGGTGGACTCAAGTTGAGAGCTGCCCCTGCTTTTATACCATTACAGTCCTGTGCTGGTGTCCAAGCTAAAGGTTTGTAATCCTGAACAACATTTTCACATGCATAAGAGCAGTAGGACCTCGAGGTGGCTCTTGGTGCACTTGGGTCTGTGGCAAAACTGTTTCATCTGCCTCAGATTACACCCCTGCCGCCATGGCACTGCTTCTAGACATTTCCAGTGTTGGTTTCTTTAGTGCTCATCTCTTCATCCACATCCATCCTGCGCAGCAAGATGACTCTTTCTGATGTTTAACATTTCTGGGAGGTTTAAAGATACTTCTTCACTTGGGTCAGAAAAACTGGCACTGTTGGTTGTAGGGAATGTGGGAAGAGACCTCAGAGGTGAAAGGTGTGTGTTGCTATCTTGACAGAGCAGGGCAGACTGGAAACTTGACATCCAGTCTGTTTTTCTCCCTTGATGTGTTCACAGGTTGGTGGGTCACTACCACCTAAGTATTAAGATTTCCAAGTCTGTTGGGCTGTGTAACCTGGTTTTTACATGGCTGGAGATCCGGGGCAGTAACACTGTGCAGGGAGGACACTTTGCTGAGCTCTTCCCATAGTGAGGAAGGCAGAAATGAAGTTTTGCAGGCACAGGCTTCATTTCCTGTGTGTTGGCAAAAGGAGAAGTCTGCAGTGGTTTCCATGGCCACACAGTTGCATGGTTCTCATTAGAGCAAAAAAGCCAAATATATCTGTTTGTATTTTGATTCCTTCCATATATACATTCCCTGTGGGTCTTTTCTGTAGATTGAGATCCTAGGTGAATTTTCCAGCTTTCGCTTTTTGAGATGATGATGTTACAGGGGCTCAGGAAAGTGTTAGGCTCTGTAAGAAATGAATGTAATGAGCGATTCAAAATACCTCAGGGCCCTAACCAGAAGATTCAAACGGGTTGTAGCAAGATTGTCTGTTCTCTTTCCAAGAGTTTGTGTTTGGGAAGTGTTCCTGAGAGTTCTTGTGATTAATGGCTAGATATCCAATCTCTGTGGCAGACTTAGTATCACCCCTGAGGCTCAGACCTTCAGACTTTTAAGCACCTCTGTAACTTCATGTTAGCAGGCAGATGCTTGGAAACAAGAGTTGTTGGTGTTTGAGGAGCAAGCTCTTTGGAAAATCTGGCTCTTGCCACCTCATCCGGCCCCTGGTATTGTGGATGAAGAAATCCAAGGACCAAGGATGTGATTTCATGCATCGTACCATGCATGGCCATGGCTGCTTTTGGGCAGAGGCACGCACCACTGCTGTGTTGGGGACAGTGTGTCTGATATGTGTCTGTTATTGCTGTGCAGGCACAACTGTCAGTGTAAGAGCATTCAGGAGATAGGAGACCAAGGGGCTGGTGCCCAGTCCTGCTGGTCACCACCAAAACAGGACTTGCTATTCCTGTAGGTCTCTTGACTGAGGGAAGTGGGGAGAAGCCTGGGATTAGGAAGTGGAAGGTGAACAGTAAATCCCAAGTTGAAGCTCTGGACAAAGATGAGGACAAGGCAGGAGGTGCTGGTGCCAAGGAACCGAAGGAACCCTGTGAAAAACCTTCTTCCAAGAAGAGTTTTGTCTGCAAAGCCTGTGATAAGACCTTCCATTTCTACTGCCGCCTGAAGGTGCACATGAAACGTTGTCGGGTGGCCAGAGGGAAGCAGATCCAGTGTAAGGAGTGCAGCGAAGTCAAATTGACAAAGAAAGAGCTGGAGAAGCATCAGCTGGAGGTCCACGGTGTGGTGGGGATGGTCAAGAAGAAGAAGAAGCGGCTCCCTGTGACGTGTGACATCTGTGGCCGAGAGTTTGCTCACGCCTCAGGTAGGGTTGGTGGAAGCAGGGGCATTTGGACAGAAGCCTGGGCAACATAGTAAAGAGATAGCTGGAAATCTCCTCCTTCCTGGGCTCTGTTATCGTCATGTGTGAGAAATGCAGCTTGGCTCATTTCTCCTGCCCCACTGAGCACAACTGCTTTCCGATTAGCTCTTCCTTAATTGGTTTTCCACATGG
The DNA here is from genome assembly GCF_034315485.1 of Pezoporus occidentalis. NCBI lineage: Eukaryota > Metazoa > Chordata > Aves > Psittaciformes > Psittacidae > Pezoporus > Pezoporus occidentalis. Next base: position 258,987 of record NW_026914830.1, read on the forward strand.
CTCATCAAGGAAAAGTGGGGCTACTGGCACATTTAAAAGCCTCCAGAAATAATCAAGCTGTTCCAGCTCTGTGACTGGTTTAGCTGGATGAGTAAGAGGAGTTGAGTCTCTATCCCTCCCTGTGGCAGCTCATGATATCCTGGTGGACCCCTGGTGTCACGGGTGGGCTGATGGGCCTCCAGGCTGGGTGGAGTGGTGCCTTTGCACAGGGGCAGGCAGGGCTCGCCCTGGGTGTCCCACCAGTGCCATCTCAGTGTCCTGCCTGCCTCCACAGGGATGCAGTACCACAAGCTGACGGAGCACTTCGATGAGAAGCCCTTCTCCTGCAAGGAGTGTGGGGCCAAGTTTGCAGCCAACTCCACGCTGAAGAACCACCTGCGGCTACACACCGGGGACCGGCCCTTCGTGTGCAAGCACTGCCTGATGACCTTCATGCAGGCCTCGGCCCTTGCCTACCACACCAAGAAGAAACATGCTGAGGGTGAGCCTTCCCCATGGAACCCAGCCATGGGCTTAGCTTACTCCATCCATGCCCTTGTGCCCTGTTGCTCCATCTGCCTCCAGGCTGCTTCTCCATCCTTTGGGCAGCCCTGGGCAGCAGGTTGCTCCCATATCTCTTTCACATGCATGATTTTGCTTGCAGTTCCCCACTCTGCCTTTCCCCCATCCCCTTCTCTGTATCATCCAAATAGCTACCCAGTGTACTCTTCATTAAGAGGATCTTCGTCCTTCTCTTCCTTGTTTTTCTCCTCAGTAGCTCCTCTCTGTTCCCTTACTCCTGCAATGCCTCCTCCTCCCCTCTGGTTAACTTTCTTTCTCCTGTCCCTCCCTCTGGCTGAATTTCACACAGTTCTTCACACCAGTGCTTCTCCTGCCCCCACACTCAGCCCCATGCACTACTGGTCCTTAGTCTTGCCTCTTCCAGCTCATGGGCACAGAGGGTGCATTGCTATGTTTGTGATAAACACACTTGGGTGTCTTTCCCAGTGTTGCTCAAGTGTGATGCAGCTGGGCAGTTTTGAACATGAGGCCCTTAGTGACATGGTTTAGTGGTGGACTTGGCAGTCCTGGGGGAAACAATTGGACTTGATGATCTTAAAGGTCTTATTGACTCTATGATTCTATGAGACGCACCAGCATGTACTACCTCTAGAAGTGTGTAATACCTCCAGATACTTAAGGTCTGTGGTAATTTAACACTGTCTGTGCAGGTGTGGTCTTCCCCAGCACCTCTAGGACCTTTTTGACCCTGCACTGAGATGCTCTGGCTGCCTCAGGAGAGCCACATTGTCCACTTTATCATCTCTTCCCTCTCCCTTTGAAATTAGGCGTAGTCCAGAGAGAGCTCCTGTCCCGTTAGGTGCAGGCTCTCACCCTGGTGTCACTGCAGGGAAGATGTACGCCTGCCAGTACTGCGACGCCGTGTTCGCCCAGTCCATCGAGCTGTCCCGCCACGTCCGCACGCACACCGGGGACAAGCCCTACGTCTGCCGGGAATGTGGGAAAGGCTTCCGCCAGGCCAACGGGCTCTCCATCCACCTCCGGAGCTTCCACAGTGAGTGTGGCCAGCGGCCTTCCTGGCTTGGGCAAACCCAAGTCATGGCACACTCATCTGTGCCAGTGGAGGCTTATGCGAGTGTTACGGTGCCTGCAGGCTGGCTGCATGTCTTGTGATGGGATTTTTTTTCCACCCAAGAAAAGCAGGAAAATTTAGTGTTTTGTTGCTGTGAGTAGGGTTATCCCAAAGAAAATGGGAGGAATGGCTTCCAGCAAGCTGCTGCCAACCCACCATAGGAAGCTGTAGGTGAGCGGGAGCAGCATCATCTGTATGCAAAGTGTTAGCGTTCATTTGGGAAGTAACAAGGGTTTCTTCCCTTTTTCTTTCCTCCCTCTGTGAATTCCTCTCTTAATTCTTTTTGTCTTTATTTCTTTGCCCCTGTGATTTCTGTTGTGTCTCTGGGTGGCAGACATCGAAGATCCCTATGACTGCAAGAAGTGCCGGATGAGCTTTGCCACCCTGCAGGAGCACCGCAAGCACGTCCATGAAGCTCACTCTCGGGAATACCACCCCTGCCCGACCTGCTCCAAAGTTTTCAGTGCCCCATCACTCCTGGAGCGCCACATGGTGACCCACGTTGGGGGAAAGCCCTTTAGCTGTGAGATCTGTGACAAAGCTTACCAGGTGAGCTGGGACAGCGAGGGTTTGGTCTCGTGTGCTGGAGGTTGTCATTGCCTGTTCGTGCACCAGGCTGCTTCCATGCACGCTACATGCAGCAGTTTGGGGTTAGCAGAGGGAAAGATTGCACAGAGGAGGCAGAGTCCATAGGGAAAAGGTAGGTCCATAGAGTCGTAGACTCAACTAGGTTGGAAAAGACCTTCAAGGATTATACAAGTCCACCCTTTGCCCCAGGACTGCCAAGTCAGTGATGACAGATAGGCTGTGGCTGCCAAGGGCTACATCCCTGCCCACCTGGACCCTCAGGAATCTCTTTCACCCAAGGTTCTAGCTGCCAGGAAGTGTAGGAATAAAATGCTTGTTTTGCAAATGGCATGCCTCAGTGGGAGTAAGTGTGGGAGCGTGTTCCTAGTAGGGAACAAAAATTCACACCAAAAGGAGATCTGCAGCAAGTGAGATCAGGATGAGAGATTGTTCACTGAAGGGCTGTGTTCATCTCTTCAGGGGCAATGGAGAACATAAGTGAGGCGTTGGGTCTGTTCCTGTGGGAGGATGAGCAGGTCTTGTAGCTGCTGAACACAACCCCACTGATTCTGTTGCTTCCCATGCAATTTCTTGCTGTCATGATGCCCCTGGAGCAGCTTTGGTTTGTAACCATGATTTGATCCTTATCATTGCAGCAATTGTCAGGGTTATGGTACCACAACCGGACCCACCACCCTGATGTCTTTGCAGCTCAGAACCACCGCTCCTCCAAGTTCTCCTCCCTGCAGTGCAGCTCCTGTGACAAAACTTTCTCCAGCACTGCCGCTCACCGAAAGCACGTCAAGGAAGAGCACACAGGTAACAACCCATTCGTCAGCAAACACAACCACATGGGGACTGCTGGGAGAGGTGTAGTAGTAACTGTGACAGGACGAGGCTGCACACCCCCCTTTACCTTGCAAATCACAATAGATTCTTTGTATACTGTAGCAGTCTCTTCTGGCAAGTCTCACCTCGGCACCTTGCAGCTCACTTGCTCTTGGCCTCTCCTTTTCCTGCCTTCTCTCCAAAGATGCTTCTCTGTATGTGCTTATGGTGTTGCTGAAGTATTAACAGAGCTCTGGTCCAGAAGGTCTCTTGTTGAAGACCTTGGGAGCACACATTTCTGCTCTTCGCTTCGTTTGCAGATGTGAAGTTCCATGAGTGTGAGACATGCAAGGAGCAGTTCCCTACCTTGGCCCTCCTGCAGGTCCATGTGAAGTGCAGGCACTCAGGTCTGTTGCATTTGCTGTTGTTCATGTTACCTTGTGGGCAATGACTGCTCCTCTCACTGAGTAGGTGATGTCTAAGCTCTAAGCAGAAGAGTGAAGATGGTCATGGTAAGGAAACAGGGTGTGAGGAAACAGAAAACATGGATGAACTGGAAAAGCACCGCTTTTGGTGAGGCTGGCATGTTTGTTAATCTTCTGGAGCCACTGGAGTCAAGGAGGGTTCTGGGTTTGCTTGTTACAGCATAGAAGAGAGCTAAGTATGGGTGAGGAGACAGCAGCACAGAGAAACAAGGACCTGAGCCCTGAGCATTGGAGTTTGCAGAGGATGGAGGTAGTGAGGGACTGAAGAAAAAGGGATTTGAGCGCCAGAAAGATCAGAGAGGGACCCGGGCTGTGAGGGCAGTAAACTGGCAGACCAGACCACTATGAAAGGTGGGTCTCCAGGTCTGTGCGTGGGATAGCAGGATCAGGAGACATTGGAGGAGACAGCCAACAGCAGCCAGGAGAGTGGGGAAGAAGGAGACTTGCCCCTAGCCCTCTCTGAGAGGAGAAAGCCCCTGGGGTGGATAGTGGGTTTGCAATAGCTGCATCAGGAGGTGCAAGCTAGGCCGATAAAGAGCAGTGCTGAGTGGTGCAGGAAATAGGGAGAAGAGACTACTGTGAGAAGGGACAGCTACAGCTACAGCCAGATACACCAGCCTTGTTTCTGCACATGGTGTTGCAGGGAGCTAGAGCTAAAGTGGACCTGAACAGCCACAAGCTGTGTGCAGCAGGAGAAGGGATGCTGGCAGATGCTGTGCCTGAGTCCCTGGTGGGTTTCAGCCCTGCATGTCCTGGCTGTGCATCTGCAGCTCCCTGTGCCCTTGGGCTGGTCCTGGTCTTCCCATCCTAGGCTCAGGATGCTGCTTCTCCTCCCAGGCTCACAGCCCTTCCGTTGTCTGTACTGCTCTGCATCCTTCCACCTCCCAGGGGCCCTGCAGAACCACGTCACCAGCGAGCACTTCAAGCAGAAGGAGAGCACCTTCCCCTGCGAGCTCTGTGGGGAGCTCTTCCCGTCCCAGGGCGAGCTGGAAGAGCACTGCAGTGCTGAGCATCCCAAGGTGCTCTTCTCCCATGCCACCACAGCCCAGATTGTACAGGTAAAGACTGCTGTGTGCCTCAGCCCCCACAGTTATTATCCATCCTCCACCTCTAACCTGCTTCTTCTTCCCAGATCCATTCCCAGATCCACCCCTTCTGCTCCCTGATTCCCCCTTCCTGGAGGAGTCCAGGGTGTGAGCTCCCCAGCCCACAGTGCTCTAGGATTTCTGTGCTAGTGTGAGGTGGGCTCACTGAAGGAGAAGGAGCTTAGTCCTGGTTTTCAGGAGCTTAGGAAGAGGGACCACCAGTGTGTGCAGAGGTGCTTGGTCACTGAGAGGCTATTAAAATCCAAGTGACATACCCTGTGACATTATAGCTGTTTTGTTGGAGGCCAAATGCTGGGCTTGAACCAGATTCTTCTATGTCTCAGCCTTCAGTGAAGAATAGCCCCTTGGATGAGGGTGCCCAGTGATTCCCTGGGCTGGCATTCCTCCAGCAGATAATCACAGAGTGTTTATTGTCAGCCATTGCTTATGGAGCTAAATAATAGCGATTTTATGGAGAGAAATATTTAAATTGCTCTCCTGTCTTCTCTTTTGCATCCTCGGTGTGTGTGGTTTAGTGTTTCCCACTAGTCTCACACCTACTGTAATTGCAGACCTCTGGTGTGAAGCTAAACGTTCTTACCAGAGCTGGGGCTGGGAAAGATGTGAGCAGCAGAGTGGGCATGGGGGGAAGTGGTGCTGGAAGTGGCTGACTCTCTGGTCATCTTCCACGCAGGTGATTCAGACGTCGGAGCAAGGAGCAGCACAGCACATCATCTCTTTTGATGACGCCCAACTGGCTGGCTCCCAAGTCTTTGTGACATTGCCTGAATCTCAAGTGAGCCAAACTGGCTCTGAGCTGGTGGCAGTGACTATGGAGGACTTGTTTGATGACAAAATCATGCTGATTTGTGAAGAAACCAAGTGAGAGTGAGCAGCGGGTGCCCATGCAGGGCCCCTGGTATCCACTGGGCTCGTTCAGGAGCTGTGCCTCAACGTGCTGCTCCAGCAGGGAGATTCAGGGTTTCCTTGGGGATGTGACATTGCAAAGAAATGGCATGCAGCAAGTACAGCATGGCCAAGGACAGGAGAGGTTTGTAGACATTCACATGGGCTTGGGATGTCTCTCTGCAGTCAGCACCTGGCAGCTCAGGTGAGCTGGACCACTCATCTCTCCCAGCTCAAGAGAAATAAAGCAGCAGAGGAAAAGATGGAAATTGAGGGTGTTCAGCTGTGTTCCTGCACTGCTGGGGACAAGAGTGGAGGGAGGAGACTAATGAAGACAAAGTTGGGGTGGTGTGAGTATGTGAAACCGAAGGAAAAGCTGTCCTGAGAATTTGGGGTGGAGATTTTTATGGCTGAAGCAGTGATGTGCTCTGCAGGTATCTGCTGCTCTGCAGGGTGTGTAAGGGCTGCTTTGTTTCTTCTCTTGCTCTCCCCTGTGCCACTGTGCTATCTGTTGTGCCAGCTAGAGAAGCCCTGCCATGCAGAGCTGACATCTGGGACTCTCTGCTGAAGCAAAGACTTCTTTTGAGTTGTGCTAAATGGCTCTGGAGCTGTTCAGGTAATACCTTGTGTAGCACAAGTCTTATCCCATCCATGTTTTGCATTTGTCTGTTAGGAAGGGTCACAGGCATGTCTGGGCATCCATGTCCTCGCAGGGCAGACATCCCTGAGACCTCCCACCCCCTCTGATTCACCAGGACATGCTGAAGCTGCCACATCTGAGAAAGGAGCAGGGCCCCTTGCTGCTGCTATCAATGGATTGCCACTAGTGAAGGTATTTCTGTCTGAGTGTGCAGTAGCTGCAGTGACTGCACACAGATGTTCCCCTGGCACGCAGGGCAGTGCTTTGTAAAATGCATTCAGATACCTACTGTAAAGTTTGCTTCTCTGGTGCCAGCCTGATGCAACAGCTTCATTGTAGCACACTGGCCCCTTTAAGGCTAAATTTCATAAAGCTTTTTTATCTTCAGTTTCCTAAAATATAATCTGATAATTAATGGTTTGCTGAATCCATTATGAAGTGCAATTAGATAGATGCAGGGTTCCTGTGGCTCTGAGGGGACTGATAGCATTTATCTTCCTTTCCCTCATGCCAAAAGGTTGAACTCTGCCACTGTGGTATTTACATACTGAGCAGTGATCCCTGAGCAGCCCTGTTCCATTGCACTGCCCAGAGCCACGGGAGCACAGGAGAGGAACAGATTGGAGTTTTCCAGCAGCTTCTCGTGCTGGCTGCTCACAGGCACCAGGCAGAGATGGTTGCTGAGCTGGCTGTGCTATGAGAGAGTTTGTTCCTGTTACAGTCTGGGGAGAGGTGAACAGCAAGGGGTGCTCCCAGGAGAAGGGCTTGGTGGAGCCGATTTGGGGTGTGTGCGTGGCAGCAAACGACTGGTGAAGTGTTGCGTTTGCCTTGAAGGGCTCCCACCTTTCTCCTCCTCAGTTGCATGCACGGTTTGTCCCCCAGACTTTGCAGTGATGGTGAAATGAAATGGAGGAAGCATGAGGTTAAGTTGCCACTGAATCCAGGGATGACCAGGAGATGGTGCTCAAGGTCTTGAGGATTAGTGCTGATGGGCAGGTGCCTCTGCACCTTTGCTGAAGCTCCTCTTGGCCTTCCCAGGCCTTCCCCAGCTCCTTGGACTGGCAGGGAGAGTCCTTAAGCTAGTGCAAAGCTGAAGGACAGCTCCAAGCCCTGGGCAGGACACCTACAAGCCCTGGATATTGCTGCTTAAATGAGAGGCTGCAACTGGGCTGTGGCCACCTGTGGAGGGGGGGAAAATACATCTGTTACTGAGGCAAAGCAGTGCTAAAGGCTGGGACCCTCCTTGGCCAGAAGAACAGAGGTGGAACTGCTGAAGACCATCTAATGCCTGAGCATGGATGAGCTCTGTGTGGTGCTTAGGATGAGCATGGGAGTAATGGCAGGGTGAGCAAGTACATCTTGATGGTCTCAGAGCAGATGTGTTGGGATGTTAACAGTGGATTTTGTCCTGCGGGCTGATGGAGGTGGAAGCTGTTCCCCCTTTTCTGTCACCCTAGGGCTGGGAGCTGTGGGAATCCTGCACAGGCTGCATGAGTGCTCTGAAGCAGGGATGAGTTGTCCAGGCAGTGCTTTGCAGATGTCCTGGCCTTCATTTGAGAGCCAGTATCTGCACGGTGGAGGATGATTTGCCTTTGTTCCTGAAAAAATCTGAAGGAAGAGGAAAGGTTTAGCAGGGCTTGTGGAGAAGCTGCCTTATATATAGCCCTCTCATAAGGCAGAGGGAGCTTGGCTAGGGATTCATTTTGGCTTTGATCCATTTGGTCCCTGTTGACCAAGCATTGTCACAGGTGAAGGGGAACTGTGTCGACTGCACATCAGGCACAGTTCAGGCTTATGTGTCTCATTTAGGGCCATTTCTCCTGCCTTGATGACATGTCCTTGGCAGAGTCCTGCCAGCAGTAAACACCCAGTGAGTGCTCCGCAGCTGTACAGACACCATCAAGCATCTCCCATATCATTATGAGGAGATAACAACTCAGATTCCCCCATTCCAGTTTCTTTTTGATGGATGAAATGTGCACATCAGAGCAAATTGCAGTGTTAGCAACACCTATGTCCTACCTGGGAGGAGGATGCGTTTCCTAGGGCACATCCTGGTCTGATGTGCGTAACACTGAAGATGCTGATCGCTAGAGATTTCTGGTTGTGCTGCCTCTCTTTTTTTCCTCTGTAAAAATAAAAGATGGAGAAGGGAAGATGTTACAGGTTGTCATGTGAAGCAGTTGGTTGGAAGGTAAAGGGCTTGTTTCTGAGAATGTGATCCTAGGTGCTGGGTGACCCACTGGGGTTTGTGAGGTCCTGTGGCCCTCTTGACCTTGGTGCCATCCCTTGTAAGGGAGCAGAGGAGCTATTGTCTTCTCAGACTGAAGCATGGGACCATCCTGCCCTTTTGGGAACAGAAGTCTTGGGAGTAACATCCATGAGGACATTAGATCAGTTCATGATTTCTCTATCTCCATGCATTAATTGGTAGTGTTTAGGGTGCAGGACTAAGCTTGTGGCTGTTAGGAAATGTCTGTTTCTATGCCCAACTTTGACCTGGCATCTGCCCTGTTCATGGGAGGATCCTCTGGAAAAAAGCAGGCTGTGAGCAGCCCTCCCTTGGCATTTCCCAATGCAAAATGTACTTTTGCAGGGTGTTATTTGAACACAGTGTGTGCAAGCGCAGTGCTGCTGCCTTGCCCTGAGCAAGGGATGGAGGTGGCAGGAGCATGGGGGGGGACAGTGCTTGAAGGCCCCTCCTGGGGGATAAGAGGAGGAGAGCAGGTACCAACAGCCTGAAACCCTCTGTGAGTGGGGCAAGCCCTGACTGATGCTGCTCCTGGCAGATTTCATGATGGATCTGTCAGGCTGCTGGCACATGCCCAGCGGATTCAAGCACTGGAGGAAGGAAATAATGTTTTCGATGGGCTCCAGCTCGGTGAGCGCCATGCGGTGTTCCACAGGGCAGGGATGAGATGCTTCAGCAGCCAGAGGCAATTCCCTCTCCTGAACCCAGCGGTTTGCTGCACACAGGGAGAGCTGAGGAGCTGCCCTGAGAGCTGGGCTCAGTAACCTTTGCAGTGGGGAGGAGCAGGCTGCTGATGGAGGGGCTCGGCTGTCTCTCCAGCATCAGTTAATGTGTCTGATCCCCCGGTACAGTCAGCTGTATGATGCTTCCTTGCAGTCAGTTGCCACGATTCCTAATTTCCTGTGTTAAAGCAGCAATTCCTTTTATCAGGTCTCCAGCCGGTGTTTCGCACAGAGAGCAAAAGCAGAAGCTCTCACTTTGCCTTCCCTGCACCATGTATGATCACTGAAAGCAGGAAATCTGCCCAGGTTTCTAATCATATTAAGCAAACCTGATAAAGTGTAGCTCTTAGTTTGTTTAATATGAGGCACACGGATGCTGCATGGTGCCTGCTGTTAAATTGCTGTATATAGCCTTCATCTACAAATGGGATGGGGTTGGGAAGCACCCGTGGGTTAGACCATGGCACCTGTTTCTATGACCTGCAAGGAAACAGAAAGTCCTTGTTGGCAAAGCGTGTTGAGGAGGCAGGGGCTGGAGGAGTGATAAGGAGCAGTGGGGATCCAAACTGCCAGGCACACGGGCGCAGCCAAGCTGTGTGTGTCTTACCATCACTACATGTCAGGCTGTGTATCTGGGAAGAGGTGATGCTGGTGCATGGAAAGAGGGAGGGGATCAGGGCCAGCGCGTCTGAAGGCATCCTTAGGTGTGCTCAAGGTAACTGGAGCTGTAAGTGACGTTTGGGGGCTTTAGTAGTTGCTTTTGGCAGGAGTCAGGAAGTGTTTACTGCTGCCCCTGCTCTGAGCACCGCTGCGGCTCGATGCCAGTCCCATACAGCTGCTCACCCACAGCAGTGTAAGACAAATGAATGACAAACTGGAGGCTGTGGAGGAAACAACTGACAGCCCAAGTCAGGAGCTGGAAAATCTGCCTTATTGCATGAGAGCGAAGCAGCAGTAATTGCTTGGTGTGGGTAAGGAGTGACCTGGGGCAGTCTTTCCCCCCTGCACTGGAGACTGTGTTCATTCCTGTCTCTGGACTCCAGCAAAGGCAAAGTGCTGAAGGGCATCAATGCTAGCAAGGGTCCATCTGTACACAGCACAAATGCTTAGGTTTGCCTTATGTCCCTTCCCCTCTTGGATGCCTTGGAGGTGCCCAGCTTTGAGGGCAGTCCTTTTCAAGCAGTGACCTTTTCACTTCTAACAGGAGCAGTCGGTCCCTGTCTTGTTCCTGGAGAGCTCAGGGTCAAATTGTTGGCTGGTATTTCCTTCATCCCCTGGATCAGGGATCCTTAGAGCCCTGCAGCATATGGGCAGCCTGGTCTGGGCAGGCTGTCTGCTTGTGTTCTTCATTGTGCTACCCAGACCTTCTCCCAGTGGCCCCAGAGCCTCTTGCAGATGGGGAGGGCTGGCCAGGGTGGGTCTGCTGCACGCACTCTCACTCGGAGCACAAAGCAGCTGCCAACAAATGGGTCTGTGCAGATAGATTAGATCTAGTTATGTGCCATGCAAAATCATCTCAGCCCACAGGTCTTCAGCCACTGGAGGCTTCATGCTGCTGATGGAGGTTGCTCTCCTCCTCTTGGCTGTAAGGAGGTGAGCAGAGCCCTGCCTTAGGTTTCAAACTGCCTGTGGAGATAATCCGTGCCGCTCCAGCTGTGCCGAGCCTGCTATCGGGTATGATGATGGCTTTCCCTGACATGTGAATCTGGCTTTCTCTGCCCAAGGAGGCCAAGGCCATATGCCACCAGCTTCATGGTGTTGGCTGCCTTGGCCAGCACTTTGGTAGGGAAGAGTTGAGCTCCAGTCCTTGTCAGCTGCCTTCATCCCTGCCCTTTGCTGTGCTTCACCTGGACAAGGTCTCCCTGCAGGTTCACCCCAGCCCTCCACCATCTTCACCTGGTCTGTCATCTCTCAGAGCATCTTCCTCAAGGCCCATTCCACGGACATGGTGCATCTCAAAGTACACTTGCCATGAGCCCCACGCAGGGCTTTGCTCTCTGTAGGGACTACGTGCGGATGCACATCTGGGAAGTCTCCAATTGCTGGTAAATAACTCCCATTCTGGCCTCCTGCAGGAGTTGTGAGGAGGGCTCTGAGTTGGGTGGGATGGATGGAAGGACCCCTTGGCAATTACAACCGTGTGAGTCGTTCCCTTTATCCGACTTGTATTAATTCCTTCCAGCTCAGAGGCTACAGCTGAGGCAGTATCTACAGCAGGGCTGCCCTGTCAGCTGATACTTAATGCCATAATAATGCCATTGGTTTTAGCTCATTGCACTGCAAACCTTGTTTCTTTTGACTCCATGTGGTTGGTATTGAGCTGTCCGGTGACACACAGGGCTTCTTCCAGCAGGGTGTAGATGACAGTGAATTTGGTGATACGCAGGAGTAGGTCAGATGATCCCTGTGGCGTGTGTGAACTTCCATTTATCAACAGTACGTTTCCCTCGCAGCAGATCTGGTCTCTGTTAGCAGTGAATTCCCTCTGCAGCTCCCTACAGCCTCTCTCATCGACTAACCCAGATAATCCTCAGCTATCTGCCACATCTCTGTAGATCTATTAAACACACAAAAGTTCTGGTGTCCTTGTGCGTAACCAGGGTAGGTTGTGAGATTTTCAATCCCCCAGTGCAGGGTACTGTCAAACTTCTATTGAAAGCCTAAATAAATAACCCCCTTTTACTGAGTGGATGGAGAGGGCTTTTCTTTCTTAGAGGTGAGGCATTGCTGTTCACCTGGTGCACTCATTGAGAGTACTGGTGATGCAGCTGATGGGACCCTGTGGTAGGTGATGTGATGGGGGATCCCCGGAGCTTTGCACAGTTGGTGCTGGGGCTGCCTGCAGCCGTGGTGGAGGATGAGGATGGGTAGGACGTGCTTTGGGGGTTCACAGTGGCTGAGCAAACCGTCAGCCCTGCTCTCTTTGCCTATGTCCCTATGGGACATGCACAGGCGATGCCATCCTCTGCTCAGCCTGGGGTTGATGGAGCAGGTAGCACTGAAAGAGCATTACTACTTGTGTGTTGGTACCTGTTCCCCCTCCCTGTTTCTCGCTGCAAAAGGCTCTACTGCTCCTGCATGCCTAATGCAAACACTGCAGGAGGATGATTCAGCACTTGGCAGAGAACTGCAAATGCCCAAGAGATTATTTTGAGCATGTTGGAGCTGCTCGGGGCAGGGATCAGGGTCCCTGTGCTCCTCCATGCGCTCCTCTGCAGCCTTGCCTGGCTGCTTCCCCCTGCCAAAGCTCCACAGCCCACAGGGACCCGGAGCATCCCTTTCCCTCTGGGAGCTGCAGCTCACTGTGGCAAAGCCATCGAACACAGTTTCCTTCTGTCCCTGTCCCAAGCCTGTTCCTGGGGCTGTGCTCAAACCTGGTGCTTTGAAGGAGAGGTGTCCTGTTGGGAACAATCCCTTTCCCTGGGCTGGGGACCTGTAACCTTTGGGGGAATTAACTGCTGTTGGTTTAAACGTGAAAGGAGCTGAGCTGTTTCCCCCATGGGAAGGGGAAAGAATGTGAAGGAAGCTGGGATCAGTGGCTGCGAGTCAGGGGGATGGAGACAGATCCTTGCTCATGATGGGCTGCAGCAGGGGCAGTAGGGTCTGCCTGACCCTTGGAGACACTGCCCGGGCCCTTAGGGCTCAGACATTGGAACCTCCAGAGCCTTCTGCTTTCCAAGAGCTCCTCTGCTGCCCTGGCCCTTTGTGCCCACAGAGGATCATGGACACAACCAGGTTGGACAAGACCTTTCAGATCATCAAGTCCAACCATTACCCCATCACTGCCAAGACCACCCTGAACCAGTGCACTGTGTCACGGGACTGAGGGGAAGTGTCTTGGGAGGAGGAAACATGATGCTGGTGCTCTGGAGACCCCAGGCAGGCCTCTGGGGGCTGGAGCCTGGCAGTTTAACCTGCAGACATCGTTTGTCTTGGGGTCTTTGTGATGAGGGCTGGGGTAGGGGGGAGCCATCCCCATCCTCTGGTCTTGTTTGGGGCAGGTCTCTGCTCATCAATAGGTTGATCCATATTCTCCTGGCTCTACTCATCGGTGGCTGGAGCAGTGGCAGGACAGAGAGGCTGTTGCTGGGCAGGATGATGGAGGAAGAGGATTACGACAAACAGAATTACCAGGGAGCACTTCCCCTCCCTTTCCTTTTTTTTTTTTCCAAGCTCAAATAATGCAGAACACATCCGTGGAGATTTCATCTCTGTTTTCTCCCCCCAAAAACCTTCATCTGTGATGAAGCCAGAGACAGCTCCAGCACAAAGAATCCTTTCCCATTATTTTTTAAGTTGTTAATGCTTGAAACGAGGGGTTTAGGAGAGAACGACCTTCGGTGTCGGTTATAATCTCACTGCATGAGTCTCTAATATCCCTTGCTCACATGAGTGCATACACCCAGCTTCCTCCAGAGCATCCTTCGAGAAAATCGGTGAGGAAATGGGATTTGCCACGCTGGGCCAGCTCGCTCGGGGTCCTCACTTCAGAAGCGCCCAGTCTCATGCCCCAAAGGTGAAAATCCTCTGCCCACCCATGCAAACACTTCTGCAGCAGCTTGATGGGGAAAGAAATCCCTTTGGAACATTGTTGTACCCCCTTCAGCTTTTAAATGAGTGGTTTGGTCATCCCTTCTGGAGGGCAGAACTGTCACAGTGCAGCACAGCCTATGGGTGTTGTCCAGGTTGAAATGAATTTAGGGGTCAGTTGTCCAGGCCCCTTGTGTTCAGGGGACCAGTTCTGGACATACAGGATGCTCCACCTGTGAAATAGTCACAGGGTCCCAGCCTGGTTGGGGTTGGAAGGGACCTTAAAGCTCATCCAGCTCCAACCCCTGCCACGGGCAGGGACCCCTTCCACTGGAGCAGCTTGCTCCAAGCCCCTGTGTCCAACCTGGCCTTGAACACTGCCAGGGATGGGGCAGCCACAGCTTCTCTGGGCACCCTGTGCCAGCGCCTCAGCACCCTCACAGGGAAGAGCTTCTGCCTTGTATTTAACCTAAATCTCCCCTGTTTAAATTTGAGCCCCTCATGGCCTCAAGCACAGTGAACCAGAAGTCACATCTGTTGGGACCTGTTGATGATCACCCATAGAAGAGTACTGGCTGGATGTCCTGCTGTGCCTCTGGGTGCTGCACCTGAGCAGTGCATCCCATTGAGCATCCTAACTGGGGGCGGGCAGACATACAGGTGCTTCTCTTTGTGTCCAGCATCCGTGCTGGCTGTGGCTGTTTTCCAGCCTGATGCTGCCCTTCCAGGGGTTTCCTCTCTTTGGGGAAGCCGTGTTTTCTCAGTCATGTTTGACTCCCGTCCCCCTTTCCTCTGGCAGAGCCACCTGTACTGATGGAACCCTGTGGTACTCCCCCCCGCACCATTGCTGTGGCTCTAATCCACATGCTCCATCTGTGCCGGGGACACGGTGGCTCTTGCTGCCTGCAGGCACGTCCCAGTGTTTGCAGAGTTGTTTTAACTTTGCCCTTTTGCCTTCTGTTCACCACCTTCCAGCTCTGCCCTTGCTGATACTCTCCATGCTGCAGTCTCCAGGGTCAATCCAGCTCTAGGTTGGTACCTGGCCTGGTCTCCAGGGCCTCTCCAGCCCTAAATGGAACATTCTCGCTCTGGGCATGCTTCAGTCTGTCCTCACTGGGGCTGGAGATATCTCTCGTGGTACCAAGGCAAGCAGCCTGGTGGTGGTCACACTGAGAACCCATCACTCACCCAAGCCATAATGCGCTCAGGTCACCGTTATTCCTGCCCAGGAACCATGCAGCAGTGAAGCTTAACTTTATTTCTTTCAGCAACCGTGCTGCTCCCACAGCATCAGGAGCCACAAAGGATGCAAACCCCATCCCCTTGTGTCCCACTGCTCCTGCACTACTCCCGGCTGCCCTTCCAGTGGGCAAATCCAGTCTATTTGCAGAATTCCTTCTCGTGCTGGGCGCACAGAGGCAAGCAGCTCCTTTAATGACAGCTGGGATTTGTGAGTATTGACTTCATTACTCAGTGATTAAAATATTCCAGCCTCATTGCGACCCGGGGGTGCATTAATGATTTATAGGGTTGCGTTTTGATTCGACACCTTTAGCAAGCTGTAAAAGCGACTCGTGCCGGGGGTTCTGCTGAAGTCTGGGAATTGAGCCTGAACATGTGGTAGTTCACTGGCTTGAAAGGTGGGGAAAGGGGCTGGATGCACCATGGAGAAGAAAACCTTAATGGGTCTTTGAAAAGTGACCGTAGTCAAGACCATGGCACAGATGCACCCACAGCAGCAGCACAGGATCCATGTCCACTCGTGACAGGAGGCTGGTGCATGGGGGACTGCTTTGACCCTTGATGGTTCTTCTTGAGTCAGCTTTTGCAGAGTTTCGAGTCTCTTTATAATGGGATGGGTCCTGGGAGCTTCCAGCAGTGTTTCTGGGCCATGGGGGCTCCAAGCCCAGCATCTCTCTCCATGCCACTGCCCTGTGGGACACTGTCACTGCGCACATGTCTGTCCCAGCAGAGCATCCCAACCCTTTCTCTTCCTCCTCTGGTGTGGGAGGCTGGGAGTGAGACACAGCCGTGTCTTTGCTGTCCCTGCAGGAATCCAGCATCACTGAGCATCAGTCTCCATCCTCTGCCTCACCTGCTATTATCAGCAAACGCTTTGAGACCCATTTGTCTGAATCCCTTGTACATGGTGGGGGTCCCCAGCGATCGCTGTGTCTTTTCCTCTCGCCTATGTCCTGAGACAAGCAGCAGGGACAGCAATGGGGATGTGACCTGCTCTGGGTGTACAAAGATATTCCACTCCAGACGATCCTGCAGCAGGATCTACCCCTTGAGCGGCTGCCTGTGGCACCCTCAATCCCTGGGGACTCCCTCATCCCCTTTGGGTGTGTGTTGTCCCCATCCCCTTTTATCCCTCAGCCCAATTAGCTGTTTGCTTAAGGTACTGCAAACCTCACTTGATAAGTTTACCTAATTGCTTCACTTAAGTTAATTACTTCTTGGCTGAACAAGAAAGCAACGTAATTGATGTCAAGGTGTATTTGTCACTTCGATTAATGTCCTGAGAGTGAGGAGGGAATGTGGCCTCCCCGCATCCTTCCTTCCTAGCTGCGGCCATGGCAGGGATGGAGCTCTGCTCCTTGCGGCTCCCCACTGTCACAGGGGTGTGGAGATGGGTGCTGCAGGTGCCTGTGTGCCCTCCTGGGACAGGTTGTGGTGATGCTGCCTCCTGCTCCTGCTGGATCCTGGCATCAGGGGATAACTTGCCTGCGTGACGTGTGGGCAAGGGAGATGAAGGCAGGGAGCCCGGTAATGAAAGCAGTTACCCTCGGTGCAGGCAGCGAGCACCTTTTCCCCTATCAATGGGGAAAGGGATGACCCTGTGGCTCCAGCCTGCCCTGTGTGAGGAGCCGCTTCACAGGGACAGCCCCAGCCAGGTCCGGACCATATTCCTATCCATACTAACCTCAGCCAGGCTGGGGTTTGGGTCAGGACATGGCCTCAAGTGACTCCTTCGAATCCCAGCTGTTCTCTGGGCGGTGGGATAGCCGGCAGGATGCTGGGCTGGGGTCTGTCCTGCTAAGTGAGGCCGGCGGTGATTGTCAGGTTGTTCGCACCCACTTCTTCCTTGTGGAAGCTTTTCCCTCTCCTCCCTTTGCAGCTGAAAGGATGCGAGGCCATAGGTGAGCTCATAAAGAGCTTTCCCTGGGAGCTGCTGCCTGCAGGGCTGGGGGTGAATGCCCCGGAGAAAACGCCTCCAACTCCAGTGAAATCTTCCTCCTGTGACCTGCATGGGGAGGTGAACTTTTGTGTGAGAGAAAGATAATCCCCCTTTGCTCACCGGGACTGAAGGCTCCGTGATAAAAGCTTTATTCAAGATCAAAGACGTGGCGCTGCCTTTTGCTGCTTTTGGGGTTTGGTTTTTTGGTTTGGTTTAGTTCGGTTTTTACCTTAAACACAAAAGTTTGGGTTCTGCTGGATGGATGCTCCGGAGCTCATCTTCCCAGCCAAGCGCCGCGGGATGTGGTGAGGCACCGTGACCATTATCCCGGCACAAAGAGGGGTTCGGGGGCTCAGCTCCGTTTCCCATCGCAGGAAACCACTCAGGGTTCAGGTTCCCTTTCAGCCCAAGGGATTATCCGGGCAGCTGGAGGAGGCGGGGGGAGCCTGGGGAATGGGTTGTGTTTGATCTTGCCCAGCAGCTTGGGCTGCAGGAGTGGGGGGCTTTGCTCAGTGGGTCCCGGACACCTCCTGCCATGGAGGTGACACAAAGGGCTGTGTCCGCGGTGAGTGGGGAGGGTGCTGTGCTGGTTCGCACTTCAAAAGCCATGAGATGGGCTTCCAAAACTGTGGGCTCAGCTGCAAATTGCAGGGTTGTTTCTTCATCGTCCGAGCCACAGCGCTGGGACCCTTGTTATTGCTTTCTTCTCCCCTGCAGACCTCTCCCTGCATCCAGCCAGGCTTGTTCCTAGGGAAAATGAAGCCAAAGGGGCTCTTTTTGGGATGCTGTAACGCCCACATCCTCAGGACACCCCGTGCTGTGGGGGTGGACCCTCCAATCTGCCCTGCGGCTGAGGACACCTTGAAGATAAGAGGTACCCAACTGCTGGACTCCCTGACTCATGTACCCCCTGTCTGCAGACACCCTTCAGTGTGAGATGCCCCATACCCCATCCCACAGCACAGAGGCAGCTATGAGAAGCTCGATTGCCAGGACCACACGTTTCAGACGGTGAAATAAGCCCCACATAACCTTGCTTTCACCCCAGCACTGATTTTCACATCACAGCCGTGTCCTCCTGTGTGCAGTACGGCCGAGGGTCTCTCACTTACTTCCACTGCTCCATCCTCTCTGCTTTTAGCCCTTTGTAAAATGAGGGATCACAGGTCAAACTGTGTGCTCAGGATAACTCCTCTGAAGCTAATGGACTTATTATGGTCCCTCATTTCAGAGCTAAGCTCAGCAAACCTGGTCTCAGGGCGGGGGGAGAGCAAGGGGAAATATCTCTCCAGGAATGAATTTCACTGTCATGTGTGGCAAGTTTTGCATGGAGATAAACCTCACTCCTCTGGCTGGCTTCTGCATGGAGCATCACCAGTGTCCTCCTCAGCTCCCCAGGCACTGTTGGAGTGTGGGGTTCAGATGGTGTTTGCCACCTTGTTCTGGTGAAAACCTGACATCCCAAAGGGCAGAGCACTGGGAAAGAGCAACTTGCCTTACACTGTTAGAGAAATAAAGCACTTTAGAGAACCAGGCTTGACCCTGGGGTGTCTGCTCTCCAGCATCCCTCCAGCTGGCACAGGGGCATCTGTCTCACCAGATGAGCATTAGGCTGGGAGATCATCGCCAGCAGGACCAAGGAGCCAGGAAGGGTGGACCAACAGCTTTATGGATGTCACCACCTGCAGTTTAAAGCCTCCACCTTCTGCTCCTGCTACACAGCCTTCCCCTGCACCCACAAGCAGATGCCAACTTGGATGTGTCATGGAGGAGGTGGCTGCTGAGGTTGAAATGAGGGGAGTAAGAAGCCATGGGGACTGGCTGAGTTTGACCTCGTGGTCCAAGAAGAGCGAATGGGTTAGCCCACACAGATTTAGGAAAGGACAGCTTTCCCTGTGCAGCCCATGAAGGCCATGGTCATGCTATAGGCTACTTCCAACCACTGGGTCTGAGATAGAGGTGGCTTCTGATCCCTGGTGGGCACAGGTCAGCAAACTTATCATTGAGACTCGCCATAGAGTGTAGTGGGAAGTGAACACAGCATCCTTACAGATCTCTTCAGAGCCAGGGGTGGTGTGGATGCTTGGTCCCACTGAAGTGCTGCCGGGCTCTACCTTGCAGCTTCAGGTCTGTCTTTAATTAAAGGAGGGCAACCAAGCTGGGATCGTTCTCAGAGCCTGGGGTGGATTTTCCTTCTCTAGGAAGAAGATGCAGGAAGTTTCTAATGTGGGGAAGAGCTTCCCCAGGGGGCTGGGCCAACACCAAGCTCTTCTGCTTGGTCTTCTCTGGTTGAGCAATGTCCCCTTCCATGCTGTGCTCGTACCAGTGTGGTTGCCAAGGATGTGGCCATGAGCCATGCAGCTCTGTGGGGGCAGTCAGGGAAGAGGAGGGCAGAGAAGGGCACAACGCACACCTCCTCAAGGGGAAATTGTCCTGTTCTTTAGATTCAAAGCTCCACCGTGGAAGGGGTCGCTCTGGACACGGGGGAACCAGCAGCACAGCAGCTGATGGAAGTGCACTCTCACTGGGTAATCCAAGAGCTCTAATGATCTGCCTTTGATCTCCTATTCAACGGGGAGATTTATTACAGCTTTCATTTCAAGTCAGAACTGATGAATTTCAGTGGACCTGTCGAGTGGCTACAATCTGGAGGCATTTATCTTTCAGGAAGAAGAGACAGGTCTCCTCTCTTTGTCTCTTTGAAAGGATGGGGGGAGACATGGTACCCAGACAGTGAGGGTCAAATGATACCTGCTGTATGGCAGCAAGGTCTGTGTTGCTCAGGGCAGGCTCCCAGCTCCAGCTGCTGCCTTCCTACTCTGGCACAAAGTTAATCTACTTAACAAATGATGCTGTCCCTCTTCCCTGTCTTCCTTGGTCCCTTTGAAGATCTTGCCCATGGGAGCATTATTGGGCTGCTTGGGCTCCCCTTCCCCATGCGTGGTCCCTAAGGACCCTGCTGCTGGCCACATCCCTGGACCAGCACATCTCAGTGCCATGCAGGGGTTTTGTGTGGAGAAGAGCTGGGTACCAAGCATTGGTGCTGCAAAGAGGGATGCGTGTAGACAAAGAGCAAATGCTGTGGTGAGGTGGTACCATCCCAAAGGGCTTTTTGAAGAACTATGGTGCAGCCAGTGCTGGAGTTACCCAGATCCACTGTGCAATGGGATGGACATGGGACTTTCTGGGAGCAATCCCTGGTCCATTTGGGTAGCTTTGGTTTGTTGGTTTGGGCTTTGCATCCAGACAGATTAACTTTAAACCCAGGGTGCTGAGCTGAAACCTTTTCTTGCTCCTGACCACAATGCTTACACCCTGGTGTCCATCTGCCTCCTGCTGACAGTGGGATTGCACATGACTGGTGTGGATGGATGCTGGTGGCATCATGCCATGAGCCCACTGCCATGTGCCCAGGGCTGCTCCCTGGTCCAGCTGTGGGTTGTCCCACTGTGCTGTGCAGTGTCCAGCGAACACATGGAACCCTGTGGGGCCTTGGAACTGGGGGGTCCTATGGAAGCCAACGCTGTCGTCCAGCACACCCCTGAGCAGCACAATGGGTTTAAACCGCACGCGTGGGATGTGCGACCTGGTCCCTGTGCCTCATCCCCATCTATTTCCCTGCTGCAGCTGTGCAGCAGAGCTGCCATCAGTATGCAGGGGTGGCAGCGGGGGGTACCCTGTCTGTCTGTCCTCTAACCCGTCCTGCAGATGAGGGGCTGCCTGCCTGGCACATAGCACTGGGAGAGCTGCTGCTCCTGCCAGGGGCTGCTAAAGAGCAGCCACTGTATTGCCTGGCCCCATCACTGCTCGAGGGATGTGTTCTTGCAGCAGCCTCTGGCATTAGCAGTCTGCTTGCATGTTTGCTTGCACCAAGGGCCACCGAGGTCTCCATCCCCAGCAGGGCCAGGGCTTGTGGCTGCACTCAGCAGCTTCTGCCCAGAAAGCCAGGCCATGAGGAGGGCTGAGGCAACTCCGGGGCCCCCGGTACAAGAGGGACGTGGAGCTGTTGGAGTGAGGCCAGAGGAGGCCATGGAGATGCTGCGAGGGCTGGAGCAGCTCTGCTCTGGAGCCAGGCTGAGAGAGCTGGGCTGGGGCAGCCTGGAGAAGAGAAGGCTCCTGAAGGGGAGACCTGAGAGCAGCTCCAGTGCCTGAAGGGGCTGCAGGAAACCTGGAGAGGGGCTTTGGACAAGGGATGTAGGGACAGGGCAAGGGGAATGGCTTTAACCTGCCAGAGGGGAGACTGAGCTGAGCTCTTAGGCAGAAGCTCTTCCCTGTGAGGGTGCTGAGGTGCTGGCACAGGGTGCCCAGAGAAGCTGTGGCTGCCCCATCCCTGGCAGTGTTCAAGGCCAAGTTGGACACAGGGGCTTGGAGCAAGCTGCTCCAGTGGAAGGGGTCCCTGCCCGTGGCAGGGTATTGGAATTACATGATCCTGCTCCTGCAATCCCCACAAGCAAGGTCTGAGCTGGAAACCTCCCCACGCTTGAGCTTGCAATGCAAGCAGCGCTCAGCACGTGGCTGACTCTTGGGTCACAAAAGCATTAAATGATGACATTTTAAAGCCTTTCTCCCTGAGAGGAAGTGGCCGATGCAATGCAGAGCTAATGACGGTGGCTGTGCCCCGCCGAGCCCAGGCTCTCCTGTCCCTGCCATCCTCTCCATCTCCAATTCACTCCCTGGCTGCGTGGCCAGGCCAGGGCGTGTTTGCTAAGGCAGGAGGCAGAGGAGCAGGGATGGATGGGAGGAAGCACTGGATGCTCCTCTCATTGCGCAGAGCGATCCTCTGTGTGTTTGATGCGGGAACAGAGGCCCCTGTACTGCCTCCTGCTCTCCTGTGTCTGGTGTCTTGGGAGCCGAGCACTACAGGGGCACTAATAACGAGTTTGGTAGCTGCTGTTATTGATGCCTGGTGGGTTTTGGTGCTCAGGGTGAGTGATGGAGATGTCTGCCCCAGTGGGGGCAGGATGCTACTGCACTAGCTCTGCTGCTGCGGGGAAAGCAAAGTAGTTGGAGCTGCAGCACCTCAGCCTCTGGCATCACAGGATCATAGAATGGTTTGGGTTGGAAAGGACCTTAAGATCATCCAGTTCCAACCCGCAGAGCTGCAAGAGATTTGTTTCTGGCATGGCTTTCTGGCCATCCTACTGCCCTCCTGCCACTGCTTGCAGACCCACTTGCCAAAAGCAACAGTGGTGCAAGTGATGCCCAGTGATCCCTGGGCACTGCTTCGCCTTCCAAGTCAGAGGATGATGACCCTCAGCAAACTGCAGCTGCTGCTTCAAGCCCTCCTCCTGCCCAGTGGCTTTTGGTTTCCATGGCAGAAACACATTCTTATAACCCTGCTGCTGCCTTCCCTGCTTGCTGATCCTGCCTTGGATACTGGGGTGGGCACCATACGCAGCACAGTCTGCATGGCCCCCAGAGTCCCGTTTTGGTGATGGACCCAAGCAGTGCTGGCAAATGCAGCTGAACGCCACGAACTAACCAAGATAGAGCAGAAAAAGCTTCTCGCTCTGCATCCTGACGGTGTGTTTGAGATTGGAGCTGAGCCTCTTTGTGCCCCTTTGTCAGAAATCCAGGGCAAACCCACAGTAAGCAGCTAACGATTCGGAGGAGTCATTCAGCCCCGGACTGCAGCGACCTGCCTACCGAAAACCTGCAGCAAAAGCCTCTGCTCAGCAAGTGCTGTGTGTGCTCGTGATGGCAGGAGCTCGTCTCTCCATCTGTGTCGGTGCGGTTTGCATTAACCCAGGACAATGTCACAGGTTACTGGGGTGAGTTCTGCCTTCTCCTGCGGCTCAAGGGGGGGATTGGCCACACTTCCTGCCTCTGACCTGCTCCAAACCCCTCTCCAAGGGGTGAAATCTACAGCCGATAGCCCTTGGCTCAAAGATGTGATGTGGAAGGATGCAGGAGTGGAACTCTGTGCCACTCAAAATCCCATCACAGGAGCTTGGTAATGAAAGAAACAGCTCTATTGGAAAGCAGCGGACAGCTCAAGGTGTGGGGCTGACAGGGAAACCTCTGCTTAGACGTTCAGGGCAGGCAGAGGAAACTGGATGCCCTGGGCTAGCAGAGCCAGCTGCCTCCTGGGCAATGCTGTGCTCAGCCTCTTGGGAGAGGGGAGGATGTCAACCCAGCTTTGTCTGTGTTGGGATGCATTCACTAATGGGAGGTGCTGCAGCTGAGCTCAGGGCCACTGGTCACCACCCCACTGTGGCCAGCCATTGGTTTCCAGTGTCTCAGTGTGCTTCCCTTAGTCCCAACACGCTTGGGAGGACCATAGGGGCCTCATCTCAGACAGGCACCTTTGAGATGGAAGGCACGTGGGGTTCAGGTTAGGTTTCAGACCAGTGCCAAACGGTCAGAGGTGATGTGCCCTGGAATCCTGCTGGTTCTGATGCAGATTCCTAGGGACGGTCCATGGGTCTCCAGGGCCCTTCCTTGGGGCTCAGCTACCTCTGAGGCAGCAGAATGCTGACTCCAATCTGTCTGGAAGGTGCTGGAAGGAAGCACAGCATGGAAAAAGCCAGTGTTCAGGGGACCGGACCTGCTTGTATAGCACTGATCCTGGCCCTGCATCCCGCTCAGAGGGCTGTGAACATCACATCAGCCCTGGAAACTGCCGGTCCCTAGACTGGGACTGGAGAGGACCCACTTCCCTGTCACCAAGCTGGTTCTGCTAAAGAGGCAGTGCCTCATTTACATGGGCTTGTGATGCTGCGGCCAGAGCTTGGCTCTGAGGGCACCAATGCAGGGACAGCACTGACCTGTCTTTGCCATCTTGTCTCCGAGTGCCAGCCCGTCCCCCTTAATGGGGAGCTTTGAAACGACTCATTCATTTAACCTAATGCAATAAGAGCCTGGCTTGAGTGCGGTCTTTGTGCAGGAACAAACCGTCTCTGCTCCCTGGAAAGGCAGTATTATGCTGTCTCTCGCACTCCAATATGCTAATACACCAACTCCCTGCAATTTCATTTTCAACAGGGACTAATTTAAAAGAAATGACCAGCCTGCCAGTGGACTTCAAAGATATCTTTTGATGAGTTTTAGCAGCTTCAGCAAAACTCTAATTTGAATTTCAGTGGCTGCCGTGTGATTTTCTCGGTGACAGTTAAGAGAGATGATAGCGCCAGCTCCATCTGTCATTGGAGCCTCTCCTCGTCCCTCTTTTCACTGATTTGTTACAGAGGGGGGGGGAAAGAAAGAGGGGAAAAGTTGAAAGAGAGGGTGGCGAAATTGTGGCGCCGTGGTGCAGAGCCACACAATGGGGAAGTGTGGGGCTGGGAGATGGGGGGTGATGGGGGGCTCTGGGCAGCACCCGGGGGTTCGGCACTGCGATGTAATGGCTCAGGCAATCTGGGTTAAACTGATAACGGGAGAGAGAATGCTTTCACAGGGAAATGAGCACACATCTCCTGGCCCAGTTGGTCACCCAGGCCAGCAGATGAGCTCTTGTAGAGGGTGAAAATGGCAGGCAGGTTGTGGGCTCCTCTGTGTGCCTTCAATCCTGCACCCTGCGCGCTGCCATCCCCTTGGTGCTTCAACGCATTCCATTGGGGTCCTAGCAATAGATGGTGAGCTCCAGACGGTGGAGGCTGCAAGCTGTGGCATGGCCAGGGCTGGGGCAATGTGAAAGATGGGACCAGCAGCACCAGGCAGCGGCTCTGCCTCCTTCTCACACACTGGTTCTGCGCCCCATCACCGCATGCACCGCTCTCTACAAAGGCAGCAGAGCCTCCCGGGTGGATGCGGCACAGCTCCTGCTCCCCCTCTCATGTCTGGAGCTGCCCCTGTTATGGTTGTCACCCAGGATTTCATGCTCCCTCTTACATCTTTAGTTTCCCTTGTCAGAGACAGCTTCATCACTGGCTCCATTGCGCCTTGGGGAGTCCTCTCACGCTGAGCTGGCAGCTTTGGGGGCAGAGGCGCTGCAGCCTTTTGTTCCCAGAGACCTGGATTTGCATCTTCTGTCTGATGCCTGTGGACAGAGCCATGGCCGGACACGTTTAAGCACTGGTCCCAGCATCCGAGCTTGCCCTTCTCTCACAGGAAAGCCTTGGTCCGGATGTTGGGAGCCACTAAGGGCTGCTCCGGCCGGCCGGGGCATCCGGGTGGTGTGGGAGCAGCTGTCAATCCCACTGTAAGCCCCCAGCAAGCTGATCAGGACCTGTTCAGCTCATGTAA
This sequence comes from Pezoporus occidentalis, assembly GCF_034315485.1. Classification (NCBI taxonomy): domain Eukaryota; kingdom Metazoa; phylum Chordata; class Aves; order Psittaciformes; family Psittacidae; genus Pezoporus; species Pezoporus occidentalis. Next base: position 283,999 of record NW_026914830.1, read on the forward strand.
AATCTGGGATTAGAGACTGGTTCAAGTGCCCCCATTCCTGATTATAGCTGTTCCCGAAGACCTAGGCCAGGAGTCACGCTGGCAAAGCTGTGTTTCATGCATGCTGTCTGGTACCCAGTCCCTGGGAATGGGATGCTCCTAGTTCAGGTTTCTTAGTGGTGAGTATCCTGCTAGTGCTCCATTCCACACTGATGCCAGGGTGAGAAGGTGCTCATGTGGGGCAAGGCACACTGCCAGAGCAGCTATCAGGACCCTGAGAGCTGGAGGTGGCATCTCTCTGGATGCAGACGGTGCTGGAGATGTGATGAAGACCATCCTTGGCTGGGATCGGCTGCATGGATGCCCTGCCAGCTTGGCAGGGGTCTTTGTACCGTGTGAGCAGAAGACACAACAAGAAACAAGGAGCATTGAGGAAACCCTGCAAAAAGACACGGAGAGCAGGCAGGTGAGTGCATCCTGGAAGGCATCTGTGAGGCAAGGCAGGGTTGTATCCAGGAGCTACTGGCACCAGGACTGCCAGTACCGACAGTAGCGGTGGTACCGCGGGGGTATGAGCAAGCTGGTGACCCCCTGCACGCATCCCTGCTGCATCCATTGTCTCCTGCAGCATCTTTGCTGGGGTCAGTGGCAATCTAAGCCGGTCTGACCATGCTGCTGAGGCTCTGCAGCGGAGACCACAGCTCCTGGAGTCATCCTCCTGCCCTGAGCCCCACCATGAAATCGCTCCGACGTTAGGCGCTGCCTAATAAAGCTGTCACAGACACCCCCGTTATCCCTCGGCTCAGCCCCCTGCCCTCTGTTTAACCAGATAATCTGCTTTTTAAATATACCTTTTCCTCCGGCTCAGTGGAAGCTCAGCCCTGTCCCAGTTCCTTGTCACCGAGGCGCTGAGGCATTATCAGCACGCAGGCCTTTTTGTGTTTTCCTTTGTCATTGTGTGATGCTGAAAAGTCTATTTTGTGGCTAATTATGCCGGCATCTGCGTGCCTCCCTCGGCGTGCATTCCAGTTTGTCCCTGCTGCAGGGGAACAGCCTGTGTGGGAAGGCATCTCTTCCCATTAGGCACGCAGAGATCAGACCTGAAATTTGCCCAGGCACTCTGCACAAGGCTGGTGTTGGGGGTTCCTCATCCATCCTTTTGTCCTCCACCCTGGGAAGTTCCAATTCCTCTGCCATAGCCTGGGGGATGAGTGGGTTTTCCCTCCGGCGGCAGGGTTTGCCACCAGACAGTGGTTATAGGGTGTGCGAGGATTGGAGGAGGGTCCTGGGATCAGCCTGCAAATGTTCACCACGGTTCCATGCTCATCCTCTCCTCCTTTCCTCCAACCTGGGCATGTTTCCCTCTGTTCCCCATGGCCCTCAGCTGGGCAGCCAAGATGTCACTGCCCCTTCCACTCCCCCCAAGGGTCATGGTGTGAATCTGTTCACCTTCTCCACCTTCCCTGCTGTGCCCGGACCGGGTACATGCTCATGATGCTGCAGGTTTAGGCATGGGGGGACTGGTGGGGACAAGCTACCAGAAACCTGAAGAGGACAAGGGCCTGTAGGGACAGGCCAAGGGGAATGGCTTTAACCTGCCAGAGGGGAGACTGAGATGAGCTCTTAGGCACAAGTTCTCCCTGAGCACAGCAAGTGTCCTGGCAGAGCAGCATCTCCCTGCACTGTCCTCAAGGCTGGCACTTTCTCTCTGCAGTTTTCCTTTCATCACCCGACCTGGTTCTATAGGAAAAGGACAGGGTGGAAAGGGTTAATCCTGTGCTTCCATTGCTCAGTTTTGCTATGGCAGGGCATTGGCAGGGGGAGCCTCCATGAGCCCCACCATGCTCTGCTGCTGGTGCTGGTCAGGCTTGGTGTGACACATGCTCATAATGCAGGCTCCACACTCAGTAATCATTTGGCCATGAACTGGAAGACACCAAAGACCAGCTGCAACTGCAGGTGCTTCGGTTTGTCACAGGGGAAACGTGGTGTGAAGCATCGCGCTGTGCTCTGAGGGTCATATGAGAAGGGTGACATATCAGCCTGGAGAAGAGGCTGATTTATATTCCAGGTCTGAGCCACCATCTCATGAGAGGATGATGTATCTAATCCCACTAACCTTGCAGAGACAGAGGACCTGTAACACCTACAGACATCACAGAGCTGGAGGCAGCTCTGGATATAATTACCCAAGTTCACACCGACGTGTCTGGGGGTTAAATTACTGCTTTGGAGAACTACTGGAGCAACACTTCAGATTTGTGTCAGATAAGAAGTGTGACATTGTTTTGCAGAATGAAAAAGAACCTTATCAGGGATGTGCCAGCCCCGGTGTCTGTTCAGCTCTGCAAGCAGCTGACTCTGCAAGTGGTGAGGTTGGCTGTGGCTGCATCGTGGATGGGAGAGATGCTGCCCTGAAGCAGAGATGGGTCCCAGCACTGCCCTGTTGGGTGTAATGGAGAGGCTGATCCAGGCAGCGTGAGCCTGGCCTGGTGGAAGTGCTATTGGCATGGTGCTGGCAGCTCTCTGATGGCTGAGACGGGACCACACCATGGTGGAAATGCCTCTGAGGTGCTTGGTACCGAGGAGCAAATTGATGGGGAACCAATGGGAGACGTGTGGTGGCATGAGAGGATGGAAAGGAGGACATTAAAGAGGACAATGCAGCAGCTTAAGAAGAGCATCACCTGAAGCTGGGAACAGGACCCTCACAATGTATTTCCAGTGCCCTGCATTGACACGGGGTCTGGGGACTGCAGCAGTGAGCTCTCACTGGGGGATGGTATCACCACTAAAAAGGAGGAAATGAGTTTTTCCACATGCATTAAGACGAGACACGCCAGCATGAAGGGAGATGCTCCACGTGCGCAGAAATGAACAGGGAACGGCTGCATCCTCGTGTCTCATCACAGAGGATACAGCAGAAAGTGAAATCATGAAAATGATAATGGGTGGAGAACGATTTCCACATGAGAAGAGAGAAGAAAGGAGCTATTTAGTTTGAGAGGGGATGAATGAGAGAGAACACGGTGAGATGGAAGAGAATAATGAATGGGATAGGGGAGATGCATCCACCAGTCACCCTCGACAAAGCAAGAGATGCCTGGGGATCTGCAAGAGCCCTCCTTGCAAACGGATGCAAGAAACTGCTTTCTGGCAGAGTTCAAGTGATTTGTCCATGGGATTCAGGAGTGCTCAGAGGGGAGGTACCACCCAGAGTGAACAGGGAAGGAAAGCAGTGCTGATACCATCTTTTTGCATGTCTCTTCTGTCACCTTTCCCCAGTGCCACAAAGCAATGTGGGACTTCACGGTGGGATGTCCTTCCACTGCAGGGTTAAGCCAGTCACCAGGTCTCTGAGCGTCTACCCAGTGTGCTGCTCTGCTGGGCACACTGGGCATACTGGGGGCTGGTATCAGGCTGGTGCGGGAGCCATTCCACCTCCCTGCACCCCTGAACTCACACAGTGACAGTGACAGTGGATGGTGATGCTGTGGACAGTGCTGTGGTGCATGCGATGCACGCTGCTCCTGCAGAGCTTCATTCACATCATTTTGGGTTCTTTTTCCTAGTGCTGCTGGTGTGGCATGGCAAAAGGCACAGGGAGGTGCTCTGCACAGCATTCCCGTGCCAAATTGGCAGTGTTCAAGGCCAGGCTGGGCAGGGCTTTGGGTGACATAGTTTGGTGTGAGGTGTCCCAGAAGTCAATGATCTTAAGGTCTCTTCTAACCCAAACCAGTCTGGGATTCAACGATTCTATGATTTAAATGGTGTCCCTGCCTGGACCCCAACTTCAGCATCCCAGTTTGGGCCAGATGGAACAGAGAAGACCTGAGGGCTGCTCCCTTCTCACTGCATCCACTAAGGTTCTCCTAGCCACCCTCCGCTAACAACACTGCCTTGTTGTCTCACCTCACTGCAAAGCATCTTCCCTGCCCCATGGCCTGGCTGGGGCCTGGGCAGCAGGGCCAAGTGGCTGGGAAAGGTCCTCCCATCAGTACTGAGGAGCAATGCTCATAGAGAGCTCAGGGCAAGCTGTGGGGCAGCCTCATTGCCCGCTGCTTCCAAAGCTGTGTCTCCCCTGGATGAGGCGGATGGATCAGAGTTCACCTTTTGTGCCACATCTGAAAACACGGCTTTTAAACCAATATCGTGGGACTAAGCCAGAAAAATACAGGTTTTTATTTTCTTCCTTCTTTTTTCTTCCTTCCTTCCAGCATTATCCCCAAATCAAAAAGTCAGAAAGAAGTTGGTTCGGGGATGAAAAGTGGGTGACTTTTAGGCTTCGGAGCTCCTCTCTGGTGACTCCCAGGTGCTCTTCTGTATCCACCAACAGGCTGGGGCTTGGCCAGCACATGGCTTGAAGGACTCTTGCTGGCCCTTCATATGTTCGGATTGGGAGGGCAGGACTCCACAGCCCAGTGCATCCCTGCACTTTTCATCCAGGAGTGCCTCCGCATCCCGACACTGACGGGGTAATTGCAATATTGTCATGACACGTAGAAGATCAAAGGCTGGGTGCAGGGGAGGTGGCTGTGGTGGTAAGAATGACATGCAGTTTGCATTTAGAAAGCACTTAAGAAGCAATTATCCAGTGCTGGGAGCCCTGGCCAGAGAGTGTGGCTCATGTATTTTAATGTGCATTTCAAAGAGATGAAGATTGGTGCCCAGCGGGAGGCCGGCAGTCGTGAGCAGCCCTGTGCAGCGTGCTCGGGGCCAGGCTGCACTGCAGTGGCCTCACGCGAAGCTGGGGGCTGCCTGCACAGGCATTTGCCCTCATCCCTCATCCCCTGCCCCTTGGAGCTCTGCTGCATCCAGTCGGCATTCCCGCTGCGCACAGTGTCGTCTGGAGCAGGTGGATGAGGAGGAGAGGGGAGTCTTGGCATTGCCCCCAGGCATCACTGCTCTTGGGACCCCTTGGAGAGGGGCTTTGGACAAGAGCCTGTGGGGACAGGCCAAGGGGAATGGCTTTAACGTGCCCGAGGGGAGATGAGATGAGCTCTTAGGCAGAAGCTCTTCCCTGTGAGGGTGCTGAGGTGCTGGCACAGGGTGCCCAGAAGTGCAGGATCCTGCTCTTTGCCTTGTTGAACTTCATCCCTTTGGCACATCCCATGGATCCAGCCTGTCCAGATCCCTCTGCAGAGCCTCCTGCCCTCCAGCAGATCAACACTCCCACCCAACCTGGTGTCATCTGCAAACTCACTGAGGATGAGCTCGATCCCCTCCTCCAGATCATCAGTATATTAAACAGAATCAGCCCCAATCCTGAGCCCTTGCTCCTTTCATCACCAGTCTTTGAGCCCAGCCATCCAGATTTTCACCCATCAAGCAGTACACCCATCTGAACCATGAGTTTCTCCAGGAGCATGCTGTGGGGAACGGTGTCAAAGGCTTTGCTAAAGCCTCGGTAGACAACATCCACAGCCATTCCCTCATCCACTAAACGTGTCACCTTGTCATAGGAGACCAGGTCAGTCAAGCAGGTCCTACCTTTCATAAACCCATGCTGATTGGCCTCGACCTCCTGGTTATCATCTACGTGCTACATGATGGGTTGGAACTAGATGATCTTAAGGTCCTTTCCAACCCTAATGATTCTATGGCTCTATGGCATTCAACATGACCTGCTCCATAACCTTCCCTTGGTACTCAGGTCAAGCTGACAGGCCTGTTGTGGTTTAAGCATAGTTCCCCAAGTCCTCCTTCCAGCCCTCCTTACAATGGGCATCACATTTGCTAATCCCCAGTCAACTGGGACCTCCCCAGTTAGTGAGGACTAAATGATGGAAAGCAGCTTAGAAAGCCCTCTGCCAGCTCCCTCAGGACCCATGGCTGGATCCTATTCAGGCCCATAGACCTGTGTGTGTCTAAGTGGTGTAGCGGGTCACTAACCATTTCCCCTTGGATTACGGGGGCTTCATTCTGCTCCCCATCCCTGTCTTTCAGAGGAAGCAGGCTTAGAGAGACGAAATGGGTTAACTGGTAATGAATAAATTATTGCTTATAACTATCTTGGTTGTTGCTGAAGCAGCAAAGAACACAAGGGATAACTTCCAAACCTGAGCTGGAGACCTGTCATCTTCGAGGGAGCATCCCATGAAGACCTCCCACCTCCTGGGCTGCCCTAGAGTGGGCAGCCAGCAACACTCCGGGGCAAAGCCATGGGTAAGTGATGCTGAGCTGGACCTTCAGCACGTGTGTGAAAGGGCAAGCGGGTGCAGCTGCCATTGCACCACAGATGGGGTTGGGAGCATCCCCTGTGCAAGGCACCTTCATCCCCTCTGTAGGACCAGAACTTGTGCATCAGTGAGTGCAGGCATGTCCGGACAGAGCTGTTGGCATCACCCCCAGCCCATGCTTCGGCTTGATGTGCTGCTGACAGCCCTGGGCAGGCATTCCCCAGGCAAGGGCAGGCTCACACCCTGGAGGTCTGCCCCCTGCATCCACACCAGTGCTGTCCATCAAGCCATCCCCAGGGGGCTTTGCTGCCCCAACCCACCACCGGAGCCTTCTGCCTTTGACAAGTCTCTCCAGTGGAGGCCTGACAGCTTGTTCCAGGGGAAGGGGGCATCTCCCTGCGGTGCTTGAGACACTTGTCTGCATCCCACTTGGGCCTCCTTGCTGAGTTCATGGGGGTGCTGTGATCTGAGCTCAGCGCCCGTGGCCTGGGGGTTGGAACCGGATGATCTTAAGGTCCTTTCCAGCCCAAACCATTCTATGATTCTATGACCCCAAGCAAACCCTCAGCAAGGCCAGCCTGCCTGGTGTGCTGCTTTCTCTTCCCAGCATCACGTCCTCCGCTCACCAGGGACCTCAGGGTTCTGGAAGCACCTTGCTGTGAACCATGGGGCTCAGAAAACCTTGGGGGGTGTCTCCGAAGGACCTCATCAACCCCTGTCTTTGCTCCCCACTACCTATGGCAGCGGGAAGTGCCTTTGTGGGGGGGTCAATGGGTTTGTGCCAAAGTGGGACAGGCTGCAGATAATCCCAGAGCTCCAGGGGTATTCGTAGTGATTCCAAATCATAATACTGACTTCAGCCTAAAGCTGTTTGCTTATTGTTGCTGTTCCCTCGCACAGTAACACCCGCTGCAGTGCCCTCATGCTGCCCCAGGATGATAATGGTGTGTGTGGGGGGATGCTGGCATCATCTCTGCTGGAGGGAAGGAGATGCGATTAGTGGATCCATCAGGCATATGCAGATCATTCCTGGCCCGGTCCTTGACTTCACCCATTGATTAGTGAGCCTTTTCCTTGATGATGCTTACATCTTATCCGCATTTACTAAATGGTTTAGACAGGAGAATTGCTCTTGCTTAGGTTTAGGACCTATGTCCTCCAGCATGGCCATTAAGGAGGTCGTCCCCTGTGTGGGAGACCTTGGTGCAATTCCCCTGGAGCCCAGGCTTTAGGACATCTACCATCCCTGAATGTGGGTTGTTCTCAGCTCCTCTCTTCTGCTGCAGGTAAAGTACTTGCAGAGTCCTTAGGAGCATATAGGATGATTTTCCAACCCCATGGGTCAGACCTTGCCCAAAGAGCAGAACAAGGTCATTTATTTAATGTGCATGTGAAAGAACCTGAGAGATGATAGCCTGGCCAGGACATCTGCCTGCCTGGGCTTGAAGGCAAGGAAAGACTTGGGGCCTAAACCTGCAAAAGAGGAGAGAACAGGAGCCAGGTCTCCATCTGCTGTGCAAAGGCAGTGCTGTCCTCTCTGTGTTCCTTCCTCTTCAGTGCGCTTACCTTACCCCTTTACTTAATACCTTCTGGAGCAGCAGCATTTCCTTCTGGGTAAAGGAGAAGAATGATCTGGAAGTCCTCAGCCTAGGGATGCTCTGCTGTGAGACACTAAGCAGGAAGATGTAACTTCTACTTGTCTGGTTGCAGCTGATTACCCTTTGCTTCGAAGCGTCTCAGGCATGTAGGCAATGTCTTTAGTGGGATTTTGGCATCACAGCACCATCCCTGTGGTACAACCCATCTTCCCAGTCCAAGGCACCTGAGACAGACTGGAGTCTTGTGGAGCTTGGGAAAAGCTGACTCTCCCATGCACCCTGAGAGAAACACCTTCTTGCCAAAGGTTGGGGCACTTCTGGAGAGGCAAAAGGTGGGGTCTAATCCGCTTGGGAAGAGGGAGCTGTGGTGCTTCTGCCCCATACTTGAGTGCTGCTGTGTAACGGGAGTGTTTCTCCTCTCCTGGAAAGATGCTGGAGCTCCTCTGGAGCTGGACTTCCTTGGTGTGGCGAGGGATGTTGAAGCAGCTTTCCTCACATCCACTGTGAGCCCTAGGTTGCAGGGACAAGGAGGATGTGAGGGCAGTATCCTTACTTTTGACGCTTGCCGCTTCCGAAGCATTAGATTCCTCTGGTAGCTTTCAGTTGACTGAGGCTGAGGAAGCTCGTTATGGGCATGGGGCACGGAAACAGGAGGCATGCGGGAGCACCATGGGAAAAGAAACGGGACCTATAAAAGACACAGTTAAATCAGAGAGGACCGAAATAAAGAGAAGCCTCAGAAGGGCGAGCGACTGATGCGCGGCTGTAGAACAGGAAGCAGAGAGAGAGGCAGCGGCAGCAGGAGAGGTTTGGTTGCAGAGCTGACTCCAGGCACTGCAATTAGAATTTGCCAGGCGGCAGAAGTCACCCTGTCCAGAGTGACAGCTTTGAAGGGTGAGCAGCGCCCAGCCTTCAGAGACACGGTTGGAACACACTTGACACCACCGGAGCGGCCCGCGGCAGAGATGAGAGCGGATCTGAGGGCAGGAAGGAAGCCAGCGCAGCACCTGGATGCTGCGTGTGCTGTGATAAGAGGTGAAAGCAAAGCGCCCTTACTGGGGAGAGGCAGCAAATGCAGGAGTCTGCAGGCACCGACAGATGCGCAGGAAGGATAAAGAAGAAAGTGGCCATGCTATTAGCTCAGGGGATTTCTTCAAAGGAGGAAAGGACAGTGCTGCAGCTGAAGGCAAATGGACTTTAAATTTCCAGGCTGAGGCAACTTGTTGCTTTGAATACAGATATTGAAGAGGAAGCCTGAAAGCATCTCTACAAAAGAAGTTGCCTCTGATAAAGATGAAGAGACTTCTTTCTGCTACGTGTGGCCACCAACCATGTAAGAACCTCTTTCTGCTAGCATCATCACCCAGTCAAGTGTCCCAGGATACAAGTGGAGTGTAAAGTCCTCCTGCGTGGCCTACATGAGAGGAACAAGGGGCATGGAGTCTACTGTGAATCTCTCAGTGATTAGGCTGGGATGTGAGACCCTCATTGCATGTCATTGTTAGGACAAGTGCAACTAGCAGCAGAGATGCCTTCAGAGGTTGCTGAATGCCTAAATACTCTCTTAGGGCACCTCGAGATTCCAGCCACACTGTTGTAAAGGAGAATGACCAGCTTCGTTGAGAGTATTTCTAAAGATAGCTTGGAAAGAAGGTATGGGCCTTGGTGGGCTGAGATGCCCAAGCAGGAGACAGTGTCTTGCCTTGTAGTCAGACTAAAGCCTTGGATGGTGCCTTGCCTGGTGTCCTGCCGGACCTCAGCCAACACAACAGAACCCATGCAGGGGCTGCTAGCTGTGGGTGATGAGCTTTGTGTCCTCAGGATGGGGCACTGGAGAGCAGAACAACCCATGGGGAAGCTGGAGTGATTAAATCAGCTCTTGGTTTGCCTTATGGAGAGATGGTTTCCAAGGACAGAATGGGAAAACCCATCTATTTTAAAACTAGAGGCAGCTTGCTGTCAGTTGGAGCAAGAGGAAGGTGACCACTGAGTGTACATCCTGATACTTCCTGAGCACTTGTCTCAGGCCCATAATACCTGGGGTTTGATGGAGCTCCCTTCTGAAGCTGCTTGACTTCAATTTAGCCCAAATTCCCTAAGCCAAAGGCAAAACAAACTTCACCCATGCTGGGGGCTAGGTACATCTCATGCTGTTTGAAAATGTGACGTGGGGAAAAATTATGCTACAATCTGGCAAAGCAACCTCTTGCTCCTGACTTGCTGCCGATGCCACTGCCTTCAGGGGTGTAGGCAGCAGCACAGCACATTTTGGTCAAGCCCTGAAGACTATCCAGGGGCAAAACTGAGATCTGAACCTGTGGCTGTGAGATGGCACAGCAGCACTGTGTCTGGTGTGGGTGTAAAGAGGCAGCCAGAGCCACCCGGTGATGCTGAGTGCTGCCAGCCTCGGCTTCTCTAAACCACAGAGACTGTGCTAAACAGCTCCTTGCTCCTCTTGGGGTGCAGCTTGGACCTTTGGGAGCAGCAAACAACCTTCTGCTGACCCCGAGCAAGTGATGCTCTGGAAGAGAGCTGAGGCTTCTCCTTTGCCTTTGGCCGTGGTCCTTCCTGCAGTGATGCTTCAGCTCCCGATCAAAGGCTGGGTTTTGTCAACGTCCGAGTCCTTCTCTCCATGTGAAATACATAACATGTCCTCCCTCACCTTTCCTGACAATTCCAAGTGAGTCACTTAATGAACTCCTGAGACAGCATTAATTAAATACACGCTTTTTAACAAAACTTCAGTTTGTTCCTCTTTGGCTGACCCTTGAACTAATGAAGGGCTTTCCATTGACCTCTCACACCCTACAGGCAGTTAAATCTCAGTGAAATAAGGCAGAGAAGTGGCTGCTTGAAGAACAATTCGACAAGGTTACCCAAGGTAAACATGTTCTTTATTACTTTGTATAATAGGCAGGGTTGGGTGGGTAGCTCCAGTTCTTCCTGAACAGTTCTGCATCCAACACCCCACACAAATGAATCCAGCTCCTGAGCAGGGAAGTACACTCCAAACTGCATACACAGGGACCTATGCTAGGTAATAAATAGTCCTAGCTGGTGGCATGGCCCCTGATACAGCTGGACTTCATAAGCAGGAAATACTAAACCTGAACTTCAGCTGGGGTTTGGGGATGCGCAGATCTAGAACCAAATCTAGAGCCAATCTAGAACCAAAACTAGAGGGGAAGATTTTGGCTTGGGACCTTCCTTTGCCATTACCTTGCATGCTGGTGGCCTGTTCCCTGACAAATGATAAAGGCAGAGCCCAACTTCCAAAAGCATCACCCCGAGGTACCCAGGGAGCTGATGTGCTGGCAGCTCGTGCCTGACGGGTGCCCCTCTCTGCTCAGGGGCAGCCCTGGATGAGCTCTGAAGTGGCTGTGGGTGTCCCAGTTTGTTTCACTGTTGTTCCCCAATCCGTTCATTTTTAATGGAGCTCGGTTTGGTTATTTTTGCAGCGTCAAAATTAGTTTTGGGAAGTGCCTCATTGTAAGCTTTCCAAAGGATTACACCTGTGTCCGCCCAGCTCTGTAATTAAGTCTCTCTGAGATTTCCACTTCCAGCAGAAACAATGCACTTGAAAGAAAGCCAACAGTTCAAGCAGGTACTGGTGTATTTTGTCAGCAGGGTAAAGGATGCCTGAGTTGGGGCTGGAGGTATTTCCTGCCTGTCTTGTGGCTATGCTGTTAGCAGCAGTGGTTTGGGATAGCAGAAGCTGGGGATGCTGCAGGGTGTTAGCACTTGCTGTAATGTACTTCCAAGGCAGGCTGCAGGACTCTGGAGGTGGCTGATGTGGGTGGTTCTGCTTTACTTTCCATCTCACTGCCAGTGTCTAGGGGCAGGCTTGACTTATGGTCCAGGAACCCCAAGAAGAAACAACCATGGAAGTGCCCCCTTTGATCCTATGGAGCATTTGTACCCCACAACACAGCTAACAGGAGTTTTGGGTGCCTTGAACAGCACTCAGCTCATGGCTACTGGAGAAGCCTGGTAGTGCAAGGAGCCTAAAGGTGAAGTATCAGGGAGCATAGTGATTGATGGTTGGCTGTGCAAACAGAAGAGGTGGCCCTGGGTGGCAGGGAATGGGGACCGAGGTGCCACCACCGTCTGACAGACACAAAGCAGTTCAGCTGTCCATGTGGAATAAAGCCCTGGAGACAGGAGAGAGCAAGCCATGGATGAGAAAGGAAAGAGCAGGGACAGAGGGGACTGAGGAAGAAGACGTAGAGTAAACTGGGAGGAAAGAAGCACAAGCTGGGTTCAAGAAATGTGAGGGATGCTCGGAGCTGCTGTGTGCTGGAGATTGGGGTTAGGTACACACGGTGCTGCCTGGGCTGGTGGCAGCCCCTCTTTTATTAGCTCCAACTGGTTTCTGTTTGTTTGTACCAGCCTTTCCTAAAAGAGCCCAAAATAACTGTGCCTGCCCCTGCGTCCCTTTCTTTTCCAAATGCACACATGCTGGATGAGGCTCAGCTGCCTTCCTCCACGGCTCCTGACACACAGACTATGGGCAGCCTAGCTCCTGGAGGCATATGGTTATGACAGCAAAGCCTTTGGCCTCTGTGACTGTGCCGAACGGAGCCACGCGCATGGCAAGGTTAGAAACTGGAAGGCAAAGGGGAGGTGAAGTGTATTGGTGGCTCTCACACCATTTTAGTGCCTGCTTCATGGGGTTTCTTTCCTGATGTGCCTTTGAAGTGCTGGAGCTTGACTGTGTGGCATCTCTGCTTCTTCAGCCAGCAAAGCATCGTTGCTTGGGCTGGAAGAGAAAGGAGGAGGCTGTCACAGCCTCTGTGGGTGTCAGAGCTGCTATTGTGGGCTGGAGCTTGTGCAAGGTTTCAGCACTGCAGACAGGCTTGACACCCTCTGCAGAGCACCCCAAAGCCTCTGCTGTGACCCCAGCCCTGCTGCTGGCTCGTGCTGGGGTACTGCCTCCTATGGCAGCTTTCCTCCGATGCTCCCCATAGCAATGTTCCCATTTGGGAAGCAGAAGGATGGTCCCCGAGGTCATTACAGCACTGGATGCAGAGAGGGGCAGAGATACGCCCCAGACCTCACTTCAGGCAGGGGACAGGAAGCATTATTCTCCATGCCTGGAGATGCCTGGGGATCCCCAGGACCTGCTGCCATATCCATTTCAAAGGGGCAGCCCATCCCTCACCATCCCTTGGGATAAGGGCTGCACTATTGCCAGGCTTGCAGGTGATGCTTCCAGCCTAGGCCTGGGACTATTGTGGTGATTTCACTTAGTCTAAACTTCTTCTGACTGCCCATTCCCCCTCCTAATCAGATCCAGACTGCCCTGTCAAGGCATGAGCTTGTATCTCCTTATGGCAGCATGGCCATGGTGGGCCTTGGAGATGCTGGTACCAAAAAAGTGTTCCCTGGAGACTCCTGCTTTGTATATAACTCTGGTCCCTAACAGCTTCATTGCAACTGTGCACCCACCTTAGGGAGCAGAGACTTAGTTCCACTTCAGCAAGACAGAAAATAGGCAAGAAGGCAAGCAGAACCCCAGTGCTCTTGGATAAAAGAACATTAATGCCATTAATACCCAGCAATCAGAATTTCTTAGAGAGAGAACAGTGCTGCATCCCTTCCCTCCTGCTCATCCCCTGCTTGTTTAATGAAAATCAGAGACAGCCATTAAAGAGCTGCTTAGCATTTCAATACATTTAATATCCTCACTGATAAGGGAACGATGGATATTACCAAAAGGCCTTTCTTAAACTCTCCCCTTCTGCAGCCGGTGCTCCTGGTTTGTGTTTGTCTCGATTCCAGCTCCAAACCATCTCCTTCAACAAGGAAAAATTATGATAAGGTTATATTTTTTAATATAAAGGATATTAATACACAGCGTTTCTGATAATGACAAGGAGGAGAGGCATGCCAGGCCTCCCAGCCTTGACCTGAATCAATCGGGTGCTGATTGCTTGGCTGGCCAAGAGCCTCACACAGTCCTACCTCGTCACAAGTGATGCCAAGGGCTCAGCCTCCCCACTGGCACCGGTGCAGCATGAGGAACTCTGATGTACCAGATGAACTGTTATATTGACGTAGATAACTTGCTGGCATGGTTATATATTAGATGCCAGTTCAAGGGGCTGTCCCCTTGCGTTGTTACATGGGGTACACTGGAGTTCACCCCAGAATTACCTCCAACAGGTCAGGCTGGGGCACCAAATGCAAGTTTTGCTGGTGGATGCCACAGCCATGTGAAAGTGCAGGGGAGGATGTACCCCTGAATGGGTCCTGGACCCCCATCCTATCCTGCTACCCCCAGAGCTTTGCTGGGGAGCCCAGGGCATGGGGGGGAAGCCAACAGGTACCTGGCTTGTTTAATCACAGTTTTAAAAGGTCCTTGGATTCAGGGCTGTTATCTGTGCAAGACATGGAGGGGGTATTGTGCATGGCCATCTGTGGGGGGGAAGCCCCACTGGGACCCCTATCCCCCACCTTCAGGGGGGCACTGCTTTGCCAGGAGGATTCTGAATCTCTTTGCAACGTTGGCTGTGCTTGGGAACACACTCATCCTCATCCTCATCCTCATCCTCATCCGCATCCTCATCCTCATCCATCTTCATCCTCATCCTCATCCATCTTCATCCTCATCCTCATCCATCTTCATCCTCATCCTCATCCCCATCCTCATCCATCTTCATCCTCATCCTCCCACAAACACCTTGTGAGTGGGACAGGGATGCACATTGGGCTTGGAAGAGAGCATCCACACCCCATCATGTCTCTGCACTCCTCCTTCTGGGAAAGGGATGTACAGCAGCGGACAGATGGATGGACAGGCATCGGGGGGGCTACAGCGACCGGCAGCATGGCTCTGCTCCCTGCCCTGGGCACCCCCTTCTGCAGGGATTGGAGGGGGGTCCTGGAGATGGTGACATTCCCTTAATGACTGCCACCAGCCCTGACCCGGGGATGCCCGGCCCTGCAAATACTACAGGAGAGCAGAAGTGCCTGGACATTGCTTTGCTGGCTCCAGGAGGAGCAGGGACAGCGGAGGCGAGCAGAGCTTCCTTCCTTGCTAGCCCAGGCACAGATTTGCTCTTTGCAAGGCTGCGATGAGTGATCATGGGTGCAAAGGTGGGTGAGAAGGGCAACAGCCACTTAGGTCTGAGCTGCTGAGTTAGTGAGGAGGTAAATGCACATTGAGCTGGGCCGTGCTAAAAGGGGGTATAGAGAGGCTTGGCTCCCTTCCTTTGCTGATCCTCGCTGTCTGAGCTGTGCTTTCCTTTCCCTGCAGCATCTATAAATATCCTCCCCATCTCCGTTTGTGGCTCCTGCGATACCCTGTGACGGCGTCCACGGCTGGATCCTGGTATGGAAAAGATCCACATTTCCAGACAGGAGCATCCCAGGCTTCTCAGTAAGTGTTCATACCCTGTACCAGCATGCACACTGACAGTTCCCAGCCTCCAGGCACCTGCACCCATCATCCACACGAGGCACATCCTGACCACAAAATCAAGTGTCCAGTGAAACCACCTGCCCAGCGTGTGTGCTCTGCACTACAACACGCAGCTCTCACCGAGTCACCACAGTCCTCCACCAAGGCTCAGCACCCTGCTGCACTCACCACTGCATGCAGGGACCCCAGTACATATCATCCTCTCACACCAAAACCAACTGTATCTGAGAGGCCTCCCCTTCCCTGGGAGGGATTTGGGGAACACTAGTCTGGTGTCACTGTGTCCTTGCTCCTGCATAGCCCCCTTTACATTCTAACAGTGCCCAACCACTGCAGCTTCTCTGGGCTGCAAAGCCAAAAGCTGTGGGGAGGTGCAATACCTGGTAGCCCTGGGCACCTTTGCGAGGCTTGGAGGACCCATGGTCCTGGGACTGTGTTGGAGGTCTGCAAGGTTAACCCCTTGTATTAGAGCATCGCACGCAGCAGGCATCATTTACCACTGCAAAGCCAAGGCTGGCTTCTGCTTCCCCAGAGATTCATTTCCAGAGCTTGGGACTGAGGTTGTGGCAGTGTGGATGGTGTCCCTCTGGCATGCTTGGGCATTGGGTGGCGAAGAGCTGAGGGATCCAGCACTGAGCTGTGACAAGTCCTTTGAGCACAAGGAGATTGAGGGGTTGGAGTAGCAATGCAATAGCTGGCAGATCATCAGCTCTCCCACCGGGTGCAGGTGGGAGATCCCATCATGGCATCACCCTTGGCCTGACAGCACCACTCACCCTCTGCCAGATGCCTTGGGAACTGCTGATCCCCCCCCCCCTAAACCATGGCTGTGTCACTGCTCTGGAAGCCCATCCCATGATACCACTGATGACAGGATCTCTCCAGCGCTGTCTCTGATAGACGGCTTCCCAGGCAGGCAGAGCAAAAAACCTGGAGGGATCTGCTACGCTGAGCTGTTCCCAGGTCCTGGTGATGAGTGGTGCAGACACATCCCTGCAGGCACAGCCCTCATCCGTTCTGAATGGGGAATTGTTGCGAGACAGGCAGGGAGCCCCTCTCACTCCAGCACGTAGGAAGCTGCTGACAGCACTGTGGGATACTCCAACATGGGGTCCAGCATCTCCAGGGAGCACACTGGGATGCAGGGCAGGATGGAGGGTGTGAGACACTCCCCTCCTTCCCAAGCCCACTGAGTGAGCTTCATTCAAGGGATGAACAGTCAACAGAGCAGGATGCCTGTCCTTCCTCACATGCCTTTTCCTGGGGTGATTGCTGAGGGCAGGGGAGGGCTGCGATCACACATGGGTCCTTTGGCCAGGAGCACACGGAAGAGCGAATAACCCCACTGCAAGAGTCAGCATCTGTGATTACCACGGGCAGGTATTAGCGGTTGTTCAGCATTTAAATGGGGAAACGGTCACGGCCACTGCAGGGGGTCTGTTGACAGATGCTGAGTGTTTAATGCTGAACAAGGTACTCACCTGACTCAACAACTGTGGCAGCTCTGAGCAAGTGGGATGCAGGGGTTTCCTTGGAAGGGCTGTGGGGCGGATGCTCTGTGCTCCCCAGGCAGCTGAGTGTACCGGTTGCAGTGCACCCTGCCCCGTGCGTGGCCTTGCCCAACCTGGGACAGCCGCTGCATCCTCCTAAGCTCTGCTTTTAAAGGGTTTGGCCCTCTTTCAGGCAGCCAACGTGGCTGTAAATGGCTTGGATGTCACCAGCCCTGGCCGTGCTGTCCCCTGCTCCCACTGCCCCAGCTCAGGGGTGAGCAGGGAGTGTCTGTCCCAGGATGGTGCGGCACGATGGGGTGTGTGGGGTGTCTGCCTACCTCTTCTGGCCCCAGACATACAAGAGGAGCATGTGCGGGGGATTTTCCTCCCTGTGCACAGCGGGACTGGGGGGGGGTAACCCCATCCCCTTCACTCCTGACCCCGATTGAGTGCAAACTCCCCTCCGGGCCACGGCTCAGGCTGCAAGTTTGTCTCTTGCAGACGGGAACAGCGAAGAGCAGTGGGGAGCACCAGAAGCGGTGGGGGCCGGGAGGACGGACGGACGGACGGACGGACGGATGGGTGGCAGCGGGGAGCAGGAGCCCGCCGTCCGGATGCTGGGGCTGGGTACAGCGAACGCGTGTGTTGCGGGAAGGGGGGGCTCGCTGCAGAGCCCACCCAGCCCATTGGCTTGCGAGCCGTGACAGGCAGGCAGCTCCCTCCCCGCCAGCGCTGCCTGTGTGGATGTGAGCAATGTGCGCAAAGTGCCTTCGCATTAGCCCCGTTGAGTGCCGTAGCGCCGGGCGCTCGCTCGCAGAGGTGCTGGCACAACCGAGGTGGCCCTGTCCCGTGCCTGGTGGCACTGCCGGACCATGGCATGGGCACAGGGGGACCTGACATCCTCACTCTCCATCGTCATCGCTTTGGCTGCCTGCCTCTCTGCCACCACCAGCGAAGGTAGGAACCGGGGCGGCCCTGGAGCGACAGGGCAGTGTTGGGGGGACCCGCAGGATCACTGCGGTTGGTTGGATGTGTCCGCATGGGCTTCACTTCTCTGTATTCCCAAGCGGGGCACGGCTCCAGGTTCCTGCCTGCTTGAGTTTGCTGATCCTGGAGCTTTTGCACCAGAGGCTAAACTTCGGAGCTGGGCAGGAGGACTTGATTCCTGCAGCAGCGCTGCCAGCTCTGGCCTCCCTTCAAGGGCTCTGCTGCAGCGTGCGAGGGTGGCTGCAGTGGGGACACAGGCGTCACCTCAGCCACGGCAATCCCCATCACCAGAGCTGGCAGCAGCACGGGGCTGTGCTTGCTGGTACGGAGCAAACGGGTGGGATGTGGGGAGCTGGGAGGGCAATTTGGTGGGAAACTTGTCACGAGGGAAAGGGCTGGAAACTTCCGAAGTGGAAAGCAGGGATGCAGCCAGGGACCCTCTCCTGACAGCTCGGTGTCAGCAGTGTTAGGCCTGCTCCCTCTGCCTGGCCACGCTGCTGCAGCTGCGCTCAACCTCCTCGGCAGTGCCACCCTGCTCCGGTGTCCCCCCTTGGCATCGGGAGTGCTGCTGACACCCACCCGCTCGCCTGCCTCCTCCTACACTGGCAGTGGCAGCACGGCTGCTTCCTGGGTCTGCTGATCATCATCACCCGGAGATCTGCCGTTCCTGCTCCCAAGCGTGTCCTTGGCACCGGCAGTAGCATCCTTCCTTCCTCCCTTCTGCTACACCTGAGAGCCACGGCCAGCACAGCACATCCCTCTGCAGCGAGCCCCCGTGCTGCTGTCCCTGCCCGGTGGTGGCAGTGGCATCTCTCCCCTTCTCCTGCCTCTGCATCCCTGCCATCCTTTCGGCATGCCGAGGCCCACGGACTGGCACTGTGATGCCTCACACACTTTGCAGCACCCACTGTGCCGGGTCGTTGTGCCTGCTGCCATCTCGCATTACCCACCATACCTCCCCTCCCACCAGCCTATCTTCCTCTCCAGTATCAGCCATTTCCAGCTATTCTGGTCCTAACCCTGTTTTCTGCCCGCTGCCCGCTTCCTGGCACTCCTCCTGTTCCTTTCCTCACTGCTTTCCTGTCCTTGACGGGGATTCACTGGTGTCTCTCTGCTGAGGATGGGCTGTGTGGGTGCCGGATAGGACCCCAGCATCCTGATACCCCAGCCCTTGCCGCCCTGTGCCCAGGGCAGGGTGCAGTGCAGGATGCTGCCTGTGCTGCCGGTGGCTCTAGGTGCTGCAGCCCTACAAAGCCAAGCAGCTCTGGTAACCCTGGGCATGGACAAGTGATGCTGAGGCCCCTTTGCTTTCCTCTGTGAAGGAGATTGCTGGCTGCTGCATTGGGTTTTATAGTGTGTGTATGGAGATCCAGGCCTGGACTGCTACCTGCCTCTTCCCAGCTGGGAAAGACCTGGGTTTCCTGCAAGACTTTTTGGAAAGGAAAGCTGGTCTCAGTAACAGCCTCGGTCAGGGGGATACATGGGGCTGGGGATAAGCTGGGCCCTGCTGAAGATCAAGCAGGCAAGACCTAGGTTAGACCAGGTGGAAGGTGCTGGGTGGCATCAGGACAAAGTGTGGGATCCTGCAGGACGATGGTGGTGGCCCCGTCCACTCACAAGGTTGGTTGTGTCTCCAAGGGTACTGGGGCTGATCAGTGCCAGCCATGCGCTGCAATCTGGGCAGTGGAGTGGGGATGTGGCTGCAGGCTCCTGTGAGCATCCAGCACCCCAGGGTGCTGCGCTGTGCTCATGGCACTGCCCATGCTGTGCCAGTTGTTGAGTGCCCTGGTACAAGGATGGGACTAGAAGCATAGAGACATGCTGCAAAGTGCAGCACAACCCTCGTGCCTCCCGTGCCCCGGTTGTGCTGGGCTTTGCTATCCCATCTCTGCAGCCTGTGCCTCAGCACAGGGGGTATCCATAGTGCACAAAGGTGTCCAACGCTGCCAACCATAACCTCTGCCCGCTGCACAGCCACAGTGCACCTCTGCCCGTGCCACCCAGCACCCCTGGTGCTCATTTGAGGGTTGTAGGGTAGGAAATCGCAGCCACAAAGCAGATTTGAGACTGGTGCGCGCTGCACTCTGTGTGCGCGTATTGGGAGGCAATTGGTGTATAAAGACTTCTATTAACCTGAAGGAACAGCTTCAGTCTGATTTTATTCCCCTTCCAAGAGCTCCCAGTGCCTTTCTCTTTGCTGAAAGATTGGTTCCAAGAAGTTTCAAGCTTATATTTTTATTATATAATTATATATAAAGATATATTATTATAATTATTATAAATATCTTTATATATAACTATATATCTCTATATAATATATCTTTATATATAATTAATATTATTATAATAATTATAATTATTATAAATAATATATTATATATATTGTTATATAGTTTTCATTCGTTTCAGTCTTCCTAACAGTATGTGCCCTGGAAATGGGAGGAAAAGGGAATCTCCATTCCATGGTAAATCCCCACGTTTTGGCGCGGCAGCCATTGCAAAGCGCTTTGAAAGCCAAAGCTCAGATTCTTTATAGATGGGCGGAAATTTGCAGGATGTGGGAGATTTCCATTTGGAACACTGAAGAAAAAAAAGAAGTCCAAAATTGTTAAATTGCTTTAGAGCAGGGCAGCAGAAAAGTTATTTTCAATAATATGGAGATAGTGATAGACTAAAATATTTACACTATTACACGCTGTGTTGCATTGGTGAAAAATATCAGAGCAGGTATTTTATATGACACCAGCAGCTGAAGTTAAATAATAAAATATGAAATATCTCTGCTTTATGGAAAGAAAATCGCACGAGCAGAAATTGCCACATTTGAGGCTTGGCCAGGGGGTGACAAAATCGGATTTTCTGCCCGAAAATGGCACTTGGAATGCCGCTGCTGGGGTCTGCTTGCTCCCAAGCGATGGCTCTGGCTCAGCTCTGTCCACCATCAGTGAGGTGGGTGACCCTTCTCCCCATCGCAGCACAGACCCCACGGCCTGCGGGTGGGCTTGGTGGTACCTCGGTAGGGATCATGGTGCGGCAGGGAAGGGGGACCAGGGGACATCTCCTGCAGCATTTCAGGGCTTATCAGGATGGCCGAGGCAGACAGCAGGTGATGGGGATAGGATGATGTACAGGGACTACACCGAAGGATGCAGTGATGACACAGGGGTGCTCGTCCTTTCCCTGCGCCATGGGTCAGTGATGGAGACGTTTCGTTCCTCCCTACAGCAGGGATGGCATGTGGGAGAGCACCAGGATCCTTGGGAAAACCCAGCAGCTGAAACAGGAGCCAGAGGAAGGGTTTGTGGCGATCTCCCCTGCTAATCTCTCGGCTGTAATCTCATTAATTGCCCCTCTGCTCAAACAGAAAAAGAGGTAAAAGCTCATCTCCGCATTTATTCAGCGCTACTTTTGTACCCCTTCAATGCCGAAGTCAGGGCTGCGAGAGAAGGAAAGCTCTGAAAGGGAGAGGAAATAGCTTTTTTCCATTGTAAAAAGGCTGTGAGGATGCCGTGTTCCTCTGTAAGAATAGGAAACAAGAGGTTTTAGGTACACAGACTTTTGGTGATGGGGGCATGGGGAAGTGTTAGTTTAAACCAGAGCTGATTTGGGCTATGTTTGCAGGGAAACAAAATCATTTTGGGGTGTGTAATATCTTTATTACTCCCCAAATGCTGCTATAAAGCAAACACTTGCAGGATTTTAGGATCATGGGGGAATGTTTCTGGTCTTTCTTTCTCATCTTCATTTCCATCTGCCTCATATTAACAGCTTCTTATAGTAAAACTTCTGGAAAATCTAACCCAAAAGATCTCAGACAAATAACAGAACAGGGCACAAATTGCACTCACTCTGTGGGCTTTTTATTCACTCTCCCTGGATTCTTGCTTTCAGAAATAGTGAGGGATTTATTTCCAGTGAAAAGAAATGGGCACCATTTTGGTGACGGTGGAAGCCGATCTGACGGATCCAAATTTAAGTATAACTGAAAACCCAGTGAATTACTACAGGGACAAAGGAATTCCCTATTTATTGTTTTTTTTTAAACTGCTGAGAAATAGTTAGGAAAAAAATATTTTACCCAAAAGAAAAGCACAAAACCCAAACCCAACAAAAAATCACAAACCCCAGCCCTAAAAGAGGCTCAATTAGGGAGGGAGGTTGAGCTGCTCGTCCCATGCATTTCTGTGTGGTCGGCACTTGTGGGTCCTGGTGGGTGATGCTCTGCGAGTGCCGATTTCATCAAGACACCCCGACACCTCGGCTCATTGTTTCGGCTGGGTCCTGTGTTTTGTGCCTCCCTGCTCGCCTCCCTGGCAGCCTACAGTGCTGCCTTTATCTCCAGGGGTAAATCCGTTCATGTGATAACTCCATTCGTACCCTGACAGGTTTTGATAGTTCGGTGTCCTCACCCCAGCGTGTTTGTGTGAGCAACACTCAAAATTATCCCTCTGTCCCCCAGAAATGGTTAACCCCTGAGCGGAGGGATCACGCAGCCGTGTTTCCTTCAGCAAGAAACAAAAATCCCCATGTCCTGCCTGGGTAGGTGTGTGGTCATAAATAACAGCATAAAGGACCTAAGTCCTTTACGGATCAGGTCCAGCCACACCAATAAAGCCTAATGAACGGTGCTTGGCCCAGGGATACCGTCGAGAAAGCTATTCAATATTTATCTGAAGACACGGGCAAAGGCAGACCCATCCCTGCCTTCCCTAATCCGTTCCAATGGCTCATCAGCCTCAGCCTTAAAAAATCGGACCCCTCTTTTCCCTGATATAAATTCCCCTGGTTCACCTTCCAGCCATTTGTTCTTGTTAGGCATTTCTTGCTAGATTAAAAACCCCGTATTCTAATGCTATGAAAGCATGCTGGGTGCAAGCGGGTGCAAAATTGGGCTTTGCAGTTACCCTTCTCACACGTTTTTAGTTCCATCCCTGGTGTCATGGCTGTGCCTGTGGTACCTTCTGCCCTATCTCCAGTTTCTCCTATTTTAAATGCCTTAAACATGCAAGTGAGTGGATAGACCATCTCAATCCCAGCATCAAGGGCACACACAAGTCCCTGATCCTTCCTCGGTTGAAACACCTTTTGTGTTAGGTACCTCCCATACGATTTTTAAAGGCTCTCGTTTCATTTCATTACTGGTGGCGTGAGACATCCAGCCCTTCCCTTCAAACGTTTTCAGTATTGGTATTTTTGTCTGTGAAAACGTTCCGTTTTAGAAAAAGCTATTTTTTTTTAAGAGAGCAAAGTAAAGCAAAAGCCTTTAAAAAGGAAAAAAATTAACTTGCTTGGAAAATGTCCCCGTGGCACAAAGAGCGGAGCGTGGTTTAGGGTGGCTGACTGCTATGAGAGCAAAAGATGAAATCAGGGGGAGAAAGCATCCGACAGCCTGATGGCAGGAAAACTGCCATCCAAAACCCCTTCGGATAATCCAGATCAGTGGGGACGTTTGCAAACATCCACGTTTCACTACTGAATCCTCTGGAGAGGATAAACCCCAAATCTTTGCCAGGACTGCTGGGATGCAGGGGTCCGTGGGAAGGGCAGGGTGTCTTTATGGTTAGTCCAGCTAATGGACTCACGAGTTTTTCTATAGGCACAGGTTTCCAGCGCCAGGTGACACCGGGGAGTCTGATTTTGGGTGAGAAATCTGCAAATCCCAAAGAGGCTGGCGATAAACTGAGCAGGCAGCTTACAGGTGGGGAGTGAAAGCACTGGGATGCTCTGGGATAAAGTCCTGGGATGGTGTTAGGGGCTTGCTTGGCTCCCAGAAAGCTCAGCAGAAGTCAGAAACATCAGTGTCTAAAGCTGAAAATGCATTTGTGTCTATTCTGCCGTATCAGACGCGAGCAAAGAGATGAGGGAGTCAGGACTGGTGCAAGGACACCATCACAAACCCCTCTGAAGAGGGGTCCCATTTCTCCGAGTCCATACACACAGGTTTTGCTTACCACAAGCAGAAGAGGCGTATTTGGTGTTAGAAAACTCTCCTGTGTGATTCTTAAGGACTGTCACTATATTGGTGGCATGAGATGTTCAGCCTGTCCCTGAACCTGGGGCTGCAGCTCGGTGGGAAGTCCTGGTGCGGGTGCACATCCATTATCTGTTCTTTGAACTTCTGGGTTAGGGGACACTGGTCAGGGATGCAAAAAGCCATCCTTTGATGGTGTGTGGGATGACGGATTAGCTCTTGCAGGGCTTTAGCCTAAAACACGATGCCAAGGGGTAGCTGTGCAAAGCACAGGCTCCTCTCTGCTGATGGATGTGTCCCTGTTGTCTCGTCCCTTATGCTGGGGACACTGCACTGGAAGGGACATGCATGACTCCCTTAAGGCCCAATCCAGACCTGAGCACACCAGGTCTGCAAATCCCTCTTACAGGGCTCCAGGGACCTTTCAGCTGCCCCAGTGCCCCCCTCCCCAGCCTCGTGTGGTCCTGCTCCTTCCCCTGCTCACATTGGATGTTTCCATGGAATTCCTTGCCTCGCCGACCTTTCTCACCCCCCCATCCCTGGAGCCTTCCCACTTCCTCCACTGGTTTCTGCCCTGAATTACAACGAGCCCAGCTGCCCCTTGAGCCCAAAATATCTGCTTCCACACCAGCGCAAGCTCCTGGACTAGGGATGTGGAAGCGAAGCGTGTGCTCACCCCTCGCTCCAAGCCTCCAGCCTGGCTCCAAACACCCCATCCCTGAGCCCTGGGACAGCCTGTGGATTCTTTTCACGTTCCCAGTCAGTTATTCATGCCCAGCTCTCACCACGCACTGTCTGCACCGAAACCTCTGTGTGCCACCATGCGGGATGCACACCAGTACCGTAACACCCTGCCCAGCACTGGTACTGTCTCTGCTTCTATTTGGGGCACCCAAGCCAGCGTGCCCAATTCGCTTTGCCTGTCTCACTGCACAAGAGCATCAGGAGTCTCAAACAGAGTAGGAAACAGGAGCGTTTTCCATCTCTATTTTCCCACCTATATTTCTGTGAGGGAACGTTTTTCTGTTGTTTGGGTTTTGATGTGTTTTTCCGGGGAGAAAAAATGCTGCCCTGTAATTTCAAGGTTTTTACCCTTGGAAACGCTTTGTGCGGAGTGGTTTGTTTTGTTTCTTTTTCTTTTTTTACATTATTTCATGGCACCTCAGTCCTACCACAGGTTATACTCTTGTGCTGCACATTATCTCACACGAGATCATGCAGGGTCTGGAAGGATTGGGTTGGTAAATTCGTTTTTAAAACCTGAACTGTTATTTTTTCTGTTAGCACTGATTGAACAAACAGGCTTTCTTCCTACATCAAAGTGTCTTCTGCTCCTGGTATACTGAAAAGGGGTGACCCTCTGGGCAGTCCTTATGGGCATTACCGCTCCTGATGCACTACAAAACGATATGAAATTAAATACAGAAAGTTCACAGCAACAATCCAGAGGTCCGAGGAGAAATCCTGGAGTGGGAATTAGGGCACGTCCAAAAAGCAGCGCTGTTATTGCCACGGCGATTGTTTGAAAACATTTCTTTTGAGTGTATTTCTTTTTTTTCCAGTCTGATTCTAGTATTCCAGAAATGTGGAAACCCCCCCGTTCCTACCGGATTTGGTGACATCTTTTCTATCTACCCGCAATGCTTTACTAAATCCCTCTCTGGGCAGCCGCGGCACCATCCCCGCTGTGTCCTCAGTACGTGCAGCCCGACAAAGCCTGCCTGGATCCGGCTGAGCGCTGGGGTGCAGCACCCCGCTGCCATGGTGCCGACCTGCATCCATGGGGCACATCCCCTGCACACAGATCCCGAATGGGAAGCGCTGACCTGCCCTCCAGGCTCGCTGCTCTTACCTCGAAGCCCTGTGTGCTGGTGAATAAATCACTGCTTTTCTTTCTTTAAGGATAAATACTCGTCCTGGGAAGGGGGAAAGCTAAAAGCAGAACATCCCATCCCGTCCCCTGTGATGCTCCGAGGCCAGTAAGACACAGCTTTGTTGCTCGGCTTTGCCTCCCGAGTTGGAAAGGTCGTGGCTTAATCCTACCCCTGGATTAAAGGGTAGGACACAAATAGCTGACCCACCCCGGCCCCACCTGCCCCTCCAAAGTCCTGTCTGAGCTTATGGGAAACGAACGCCAATGGTTCTTGTTCCCCTCCTCTCAGGGAGCCTTTCCCTGCCCCTTTCCCATAACCAGACTCTTCCTGCTGCAGATAAACCCCCCTTCCCCATGCCGTGTTATTCTCCCACTGAATGGGGCTGGGGTTGTGGGGCCAGTGTGGGGTGTGCGGACCCTGCGTGAGGCTGCAGGGGCTGAGCCTGACAGTCTTTGAGTTGCAGGGAGCAGGAGTGCCTAACTGTGCTGATAAGAGTTTAATTATCGATGCAAAAAGCGTTGTTGCACGGGGGGAGCCTTGCTGTGAATCTTGGGAGGCCTTTGAAGTTGTGATGGAGAGGAACTGAAGCCCAAGGGAACAGGGCTGCTCCCACTGACCCTTCCTCCCCATGCCTGAGCTACAAAGCCCCTGCCTGGGAGGGAGACAACAGAGTAATTAGAGTGAGGACCGCAGTGGGTTAACAATTAGTGAGGGTGCTCAGAGCCCTCTTTGGTCCCCCACTGCTCTATGGAGGATGGGGCTCAGCGCATCCCCCCCCCCCCCCCTGTCACCCTGGGCTTGTCCCACCACCCCACCGTGCACCCCCAGACAGGCTGAGGGTCCATAGGCTCCACTGGGCTGGGCAGCTCTTGATCCCACAGGTCTGTTCCTGAGCTCAGGATGCTTGGATGAGGGACCCTGAGGTTCCTGTTTGTAGGGATGTCATACATCCCCGCAGGAGCTGTGGCCACTGGAGCAAGTGTTGGGAGAGGTTTCTGACTGTTCCATTTCATAGGTAGGTGGCAAGAGACACATGGACCCAGACAAAACACGTATCTTCTGCATGCTAGTCCCTGCCTTGGCTTCCTCACTTATCCCAAGCAGTGTCTGAATTTGGTAGATATGGGTACGGATAGGGGTAAGGATATGGAGATTATAGATATAGATAGATATAGCTATAGCTATATGTGTATATCTATATATCTGTATCATCTATCTCTATCTCGATATTAGATATCTATAGATATCTAATTAGATATCTAATATCTATATCTATAGCTATATATCTATATCTATAGCTATAGATATAGATATCTAATACCGAGATATAGATGATACAGATATATAGATACACATATAGATGATATAGATAGATTTAGAGATAGATGTAGCTATAGAAGTAGAGACAGGTTAGATGATATATAGACAGAGATATATAGATATATATAAAAACATGTAGCTATAAATAAATTATACATATACCTCATATACATATGCATACACCTGGTCTTCAACTCCTGTGTAATCTGCATCTATGATGGCTCATAGGTGTAATGCAACATCTCAGTGTAATGCAACATTACACGATGCAGCTTTATAAAGGAGCAAGTAGGTCTGCCTTGCATGGCACACCATCTCAAGACCCCAGTTGGTGCTCTCTCCTAGGTGCTTCCATTTGAACAGGCAATTGGGTTTGACAGCTCCTGAACCAGTGCGAGCATTTCCCCTGACACCTCCTGGTGTTTTGGCTCAATACAAGTCAAGGCCAAGGCACAGAATAGGGGAGGTACAAAATGGTGCTCAGGAACACAAAATGGAGCTCGCAGTTTGAGCCTGATCCATGCAGACAGTCCATGACATCAAACAGAATCGCCCAGCTGTAGGATACAGGTCTCCCAAACCACGTTTTCTGAGACACGTTCCAGCTGAAAGGGGTCTTTTTGTGGCAGCCTCCTTGTCCTCCAGCTCCTTCTGAGCATCACCTCCTGAGATGGGACATCACCTGCGAGGGGCTGGACAGGGCCCTTGTTGTATGTGATGTGGTGTGTTCCCTTCGGTAGCCTTTCCCTGCAATGGATGGTTGGGTTTTGGAACAGTGTCGGTCTCCCCGTACCCAAACACAGTGTGCAATAGTGCTGCTGGTTGGATGCTCAGGTCCACAGAAGCGTGTGCTACACCACGAGTTAACACACACGCTCTTGGGCAGGCAATGCTTTTGTATTTGTGCAATGCCCACTGCAGTGGTCTTAATGGCTGAAACACTGAGGAATAAAAGAAACAACTTCACCCTCTTCCTGCAACAAGGCACGAGCAATCTGCTCCTCAAGGCTTCCTGCAGGAGGTGCAAGCTTGTGCACCAAAGCATCTGCAAGGAGCCGGCTCCATCATCTCTATGAGGCTGGGTAGCAACCATGTGGTCCGTGTGGTGGGATGGGGTGTTCCAAGCTGGCTCCAGGTCCCACACAGGGCAGTGCAGACAAGCCTAGGGTACGTCCCACCATGGATCCCAGCTCCTTGTGCTGCCTGGAGAGCAGCTGCATCCATTGCAGAGCATCTTGGCGTGGGAAAGAGGGTGCAGGGACCACAGCAGGGGGGGAGAGGGGGTCTGCAAAAGCGGTCTGCTCCCTGCAGCCTGCCTGCTGAGGGTCACTGGGACCGTGCTCCTGCTCTGTGAGCAGGGAACTCCTGAGCCCGAGCTCCCGCTGGGTGAATTACCCAGGGAAAATAGGCAGAAAATCTTCAGATTAACAATAACAAATAAAAATGGATTTGAGATCTCCGAGGTAATTACTCCGTGCTGAGGGCAAGGGGCCTCTTTAGCAGTGGGAGCAGCGCCATGCAGGGAGTGGAGGGGCTCGTCCTGCTGTCGGGCCAATGGAGTCACACAAGAAACCCTGGAAATTCTTTCAAATTGTTCTGCTAACATTAATAAATGCCTCAAAAGCTCCTAATCTGCTCTGTCAGGAGCATGACGTCCGGGTGTTTCACAGCCAGCTCACGTCTCTGCTCCTCTCTCCCTCTACCTCTCCTTCCCTGCCTGGTAATAGTAAATGAAAGTGGCACCCGTTCCTCTGGATTCTGGGACCAGCATCACGCTGAGCCCAGCCTCTGCAAGGGCTGGAGCCACTGTCCCGCTGTGCCCCATCCCCAGCATGGCAAGCCACTGCCTTGCTCCAAGACCACCGGAGCCCGGAGACCAGCCAAGACCTGATGCAGCGGCGGGGATGCAGGCAAGCTGCATCAAGGTCTAGTGTGATGCTGCTGGAGGGTGAGGAAGGGCAGTGAGCATGGAGGCAGCATCCAAAGCGGGCTTGAACTTACTGGGTGGCTGCAGGGCTTTTGCTGGGGAAGGCTGAAGGCACTGGAGGTCTTGGAGGAAGCCTGGCTCTGATGAGGGGTGACAAGACAGGGGCATGCTGGTGTTGGTGCCTGCTGCGCTCACTCCCAAGGGTCCGGGCACCTTGCTGCCACCCTCTCCCAAGCCTCCATCCCTCTGGATCCGCACCTTGGGCTTGGGCTCCTTCCCCTGGTGCTGAGCAAGTTGGGGGTTATCAGGCAGTGGCAAGGCTCTGCTCTGCCTTGTGCTGTAGGATTTGGGTTTGGGGCTCATGGGCAGCAGATGACACTCAGCAGCAGGTCCCCCTGTGCATGCAGCAGTGCTGGGGCATCCTGCTGCTGACACTGCTCGGCTTTGCACAGGAAGCTCCTGAGCACATTCAAAGGCGTCCTCACCTCTCCCCCTGCAGAAGCTGCTCCCCTTCCCTTGCAGATTTGCCTGTGCCTCCTCGTTAAGCTGGGCTCCTGGTGGTGGCAGGGCTTGTGAAGGATTGGCTTTGATGGAGCCTGTCCCCCGCTGCCTGGCCTCTCCACTGGGGTATCAGCCAGGACCATGGGGAGTCACTTTGTGCTGGAGCCGGGCACTGAGGTGCATAATTACAGTGGCTGCTGGAGTGCAGACTTCAAACCAGTGATGCTGGGAGGGATGGGAATGTAAAAGACTTGACTGAGCCTCTGGAGAAGTGTCCAAGGGAGGAATGATGCTCTGGTTGCATCAGTGTTGGCCCAGGGTGGGACTGGTGGACAACCTAATGCTTGCAGTTTGTGTTCCCAGCTTCCCTATCCCCTCTGCCCTATCCCCTCCAATCTGTTGTTTGCACTCCCCTCTCCTCCAACAGAACACATTGCTCTCAGTCCTATGGCCAGGTCTGATACAGCCTCACCTCAATTATACCCCAAACCAACAGCTTTGGGGAGCACCATTTATTGCCATCTCCTCGCTCCACATCTCCCTCAGCTGCAGCCAAACAGGTCCCTGGCAGCAGCCCCATGGATTGACGGGCACAGGGAGGAATCAGGCGAGTGGGATGCAAGGAGGGGTTGCTTGTGGTGCCTCAGTTCCTCGCCCCTCAGGGATGGGGAGAAAGCTTTCTAATGCAGCATTTTGTTTTCCAGTGAACTTGCTAGACACATCAACAATCCCGGGGGACTGGGGCTGGATGACTTATCCCTCACATGGGGTAAGTATGAAGCGGCTGTTGGCGTGTGGGGAATGGGTCACCACAGGTCTCCCTGGTACCTAGGTCAGTGCTGATGGGGCAAAGAGGCCACATCCAATGGGAAAATGTCAGCCTGAAAGACCAGTGGGATGTGGCTGGTTTGGAAATGCCATTTAAGTGTCCATGTCCCCTGGTAGTGACTAGGTTGTCACCAAGTCCTGAGCAAAGAGAGAACTCAAGAGTGGGGTCACCCCATGGGCTCTCACACTGAGAATCATCTCATTCCTCACTGCACCAAGGGGAGCATCAGGATGAGCAGCCCAAAATGTCTGGGAAACACTCAGCAACCTGTAATCAGAGGAGTTTGCTGTGGGAAATGGGGAAGAGGGGCAGGGATGTGGATGGTTTCTTAAAGGGAATGGGGATGTAAATGCACAGCCCTGCAGCATGGCAAGGAGTGATGTAGGGGTGGTGACCCCCATCTGAACCTGCCATCTCTACTGGCTGGGTCCTTTCTGCATGCTCCCTTCACCTGCATTTCCATGCCTGCATTTCCACGTCCGCATTTCCCTGCCACAGCAGCTCTCTGGAAACGGTGAGTTTCAGATGGCAGCAGCGACCTGGCTGCAAGGATTTTGCTCATTCATTGAAGGGAACAGAAACAATCCCATAATAAACACCCAGAGGACCAACTGCGAGGCACAGTGGGGCTTGCCGCAATGCACAAAGAGGGCAAAATTGGGGTGCCTACCTGGCTTTCGCTGCTGTGCTGCTTTTTCATGCCCACTCTTTTTCATCCCCTCTCTGAACTAAACGGTCCTAATCTTTCCAATTCCACCTCCTACGGAAATCTTCCCAGGCCTCTAATCATTTTCATTGATCTGCTGCTCGAGACGTTCAGTCCCCATGCTGTTCGAGCAGGAGTGATCGGCACGGTGAATTCATACTAATGACGGCGATTGGGTTTATATCAGGCATTATTATATATGTAAATATATTAAATTACTAGCTCTAATTTTAGCAGTTAGCTCTTGCAGTGACTATCCTGGAAATGTAACAGATTCAGAGGTACAAGGTCAGTGGGGACCGCAGAACTAATATGATGTGATCTCCTGCAGAAATACAGGCCTTCGGAGCTGCCAATTCACTCGCACCTCAGAAAAGCCCGGCTTCTATCAAATAAAAACCTTTGGCTGCTAAACTGCCAGTGGTGGTAAATCCTTCAGGTCCTGTAGTGATGCTGTTAACAGTTCGCTGTTAAAAAACCCATCGCTATGTGGGTTTGCTTGGCTTTGGTTTCCTTCTTCTGCCATTGCTGGATGAGGGAGACACTGTCCTCTTCACAGGTTGTGCTCGGTCGTGTCCATCCCTATCCTGTCACACCGCTGCTGCCATCTCATCCCAAACCTGCTGCCAAATCCCGGTGTCCTGGAGTGGCCTGATGCACGTTCAGAGGTCGGCGTTGCTGACCCTGTTCCTCAGCTAAAGTCATGCTCGTTTTTGCTTCACCCACATCTCCATTCCGCTGCCCTGCCTGAGCCTGGGGCCATGACATGGGTGACAGTGGGGAGGTGGGTAGCTCTGCATGGGTCTTTAATGACACTAAACAACACAGAGCCCCAGTCCCCATTCTGAGGAGCTTGTGTCCTCTAGCTCAGTCTTTAGTGCCCTATAGCCTGCCCTATGGTTCTGCCCCACCTCTCTGGGGCTGCTGGGGATGCCAGAGGAAAGGCGGCAGCCTCAGAGCTTTCCTCTTCTGGGCTGTTTGCTGCCTGTGCAGCAAGCCAACAGTTCAAACCAGCAGCAGCACAAAGCTGGAAGAGAGGCACTTGCAAAGTCCTGATGCTTTCATCTCATCGATGGGAAAAGTGAACTTGCCCCTCTCTGGGTTTGCTGTGGCCACCAAGAGCAGAGGAGCAAAGGGCAGGGAGCAGCGGGCTCAGTGGGGGTCAGCAGCACCATGGACCCTAGGGAGTGTCAAGCCATCAGGGAGGCATGTGTGGTCTGTTTTGACATTTCCTCTTGCCAGACGATTAACTGAGGGGTAATTGGCTGTAATTGCTGCTCAGGGGTTTAATTGCATCCCCCCCTCACCTCCACCACGGAGACGCGTGCAGGAAGTGGAAGGGTCACCAGCAGCATCCCTGTCCCGCAGGCTGCGGCTCCTCTCAATTATAACTTCAAAGGGCTCCCGGGAGCTTTGCAGCTCGCTCCATCCCCAGAACAATTCCCTTTGCGCTGAAAATTAAACTCTTATCAGTGCTGTCAAAGAGGCTGCCCCTTCCCCTTCTGTGCCGCCGGTTTCCCAGCTCTCCCCAGTAAAACACCCCAGTGCCCTTCTCTCCCCTCTCCTTGCTTGGCACGTGACCCGCTGGATCAGAGGGAGCCTGATCGGCCCCTTTGCAAATTGCTTTTCTACTGACTAATTAAAACGCTGATGAGATAAGTCAACATATTATTAATAATTATTGTATCGTCTACTTTGATTTACAAAGTCAAACAGGAAATGATTTTGTTCAGACTCAGGGTATCTAAAGAGCTTGGTTGATGCCTTGCAAGAGCTAATTACAATAGGAGCACCTTGAGTTCTGGAGGAAGGCTCCCCATGCTGCCCGTGACCTCTCCATCTGCCCCCCCCACCAGCACCTCTGTGGCCTGGCCCCATAGCATCCCTCTCACTGCATGGGCTGGGGTCAGCCCAGAGAGCTGCTGGGCATCTGCCCCCCAGGGAGCTGCCCCAGTGCCTGGCACGCTCCATGTTGGCTATGTTGGTGGGAACACCAGGAAAGACCTTCAGAGGTGGTTTGTGCATCCCCACCTCTGCCCTTCTGCTTCTGGTAAAGGGGTTTCTCTTCCCATCCAGAGCCTCTGCCTGGATCCAGGAGCACCAGCAGGTTACAGGGTAAGCAGTGATGAAACTCCTCTTCTCTGAAAGAAAGAGAGGGGTAGGAATGGAACGTTGGAAAAATAAAGATTTAGATTAGTAATTGAGTTAAAGGCTCATCTCCCAGAGCTCATTCTGTACATGCTGGGTTATTGCTAATTCCCCAGACACTGGTCACTACCAGGAGTTAATCACCTGCAGTGAAGCTCAGGGTAGTTAACTGCCTGACAAATCCCTCCTTAGCCACAGCAGTGACTGATTTCATGAGGATTATCTCCATTAAGGCCTCCCACTACTGATTTATAGGTGCAATAACATCCTTCTCTTTTTCTCTCCCAGTGACAGAGCGAGGGACCAGGCAGCTCCCAGGGAGGTGCTGCAGCTCAGTGCTTGCTCACGGGAGGAAGGACGGTGCTGGATGTCTCAGGGGCAGCAGCTTTGCTGTGCCAGGCATCCCTCAAGGAAGCCATCCCAGGGTGGGGAAGACCCCGTCCCTTGGTTCCCTCTGTGGTCACCAAAGGGTGGTGGGATGCTGAGCAGCTGCTGGATGTGTTCTCTCCTTGTGTGTTCACCTCTTCCACTCCTCCTCTTCCCCATTCTGCTGCACCACACCAGCCCTGGGAGACTTGTAAGACCTTGCTCAGCTGCCCAGATATCTGGTGTTTGCATCTTTCGCCTTCCATATATCTGGCAAATATTACATAGCTGGTGTTGACTTTAATTTAAGCCATTAGGCAAACCCCTGCATACAGATGCAATCATGTCCCGTGTACCCCCCCAGCCCGTGCGCTCACCACAGTAATTATGATGTCCTCATTTCCGTCTCGCTGGGGGATCTTATTGCACTGACGGGGGCCAGGCTGAGCTTCCTCTAACAAAAACCACTTCAAACTGTGGGCCGAGAGCAGGCGATGCGGGAGGCTGGGGGTGTGCACAGAGCCTGTGCTCCTGGACCGATGGCACCCAGCATCAGAGACTCCTCTCCCCACCTATAAGAGCCTGTCATTAGGGTGAAACAAGGGATGCCTGAAGTAGAACCCTCCATCCCCTCTAGGGATGTCACAGCTTGTGGGATCCGTGTTGCCTTATGGCACTCTGGGAAGATGCTCCTGTGGCATCTGAGCCACCAGTTTGGGTGGCCTGTCCCCCTCCACACGTTTCCACCGATGGCAGAGCACTTGCCCTGTAGGTCGGTGGTACAGGCAGGCCTTTTGGGATCCCAAGGTGCTGCATACAACCCTGGGAAAGAGCTGACGGTCCAGGCACTGTGCAAAAAAGCACTCGGTTTGA
This sequence comes from Pezoporus occidentalis, assembly GCF_034315485.1. Classification (NCBI taxonomy): domain Eukaryota; kingdom Metazoa; phylum Chordata; class Aves; order Psittaciformes; family Psittacidae; genus Pezoporus; species Pezoporus occidentalis. The sequence goes on from NW_026914830.1 coordinate 318,170, forward strand.
AAGAGTTATGCTACAGCACCTTCAGGATGAAGACAGGCTGAGAACATTGGGGCTGCTCAGCCTGGAGAAGAGAAGCTGCGTGGAGACCCCAGAGAAGCTTCAGTATCTGAAGGGGGGTACAAGGATGTCGGAGAGGGGCTCTTCATCAGGGAATGTAGCAATAGGAGAAGGGGTGATGGGTTCAAACTGAAACAGGGGAAGTTCAGGTTGGAGATAAGGCAGAAGCTCTTCCCTGTGAGGGTGCTGAGGCGCTGGCACAGGGTGCCCAGAGAAGCTGTGGCTGCCCCATCCCTGGCAGTGTTCAAGGGCAGGTTGGACACAGGGGCTTGGAGCAAGCTGCTCCAGTGGAAGGGGTCCCTGCCCGTGGCAGGGGTTGGAACTGGATCATCTTAAGGTCCCTTCCAGCACAAACCAGTCTGGGATTCTATGAAAAGCAAATCCTCCAAGTTCTTCCCTGTGGCTGATGCCAACCATTGACAGTACTTGGAGACGGACATTTAGCTCCCTGCTCTCTGCCAGCCATGAGGATGCTGCCAGCTCTGGCAGTGCCACAGGGGTGTGCAGACACCAGAGGCAGGAAAACCATCTCCTCTGCCAGATTTGGGAGAGAAGTGAATGTCTGGAGACCCAAAGCATCCACTCTAGCTGGAGGCCAAGGCATTTTGGTGCATACAATAGCCTCATATTTTGTTGGACACACCTAGAGAGCTCTAGTCCCTACGTTTGTTGCAGAGGGAAGCTGTAAGTACATAGAATCATAGAAGAGTTTGGGTTGGAAGGGACCTTTGAAGGTCACCTGGTCCAGCTCCCCTCCCATGACAGGGCATGGCAAAGAGCATCCCTGCTGCCACCCTTCAGAGCATCCCTGTACCCCTCAGCCAAGCGGCAGGAGCGTATCCTGTGTGTCACAGCACCTTCTGTGGGCTCCTCTCCATGGCTGGGGAAGCTGAGCTTCTTGCTGGAAGCCTTGTGTTCACCACATGCTTCCCCTTCTCCTCATGGTAAGCACCTAAAACTCACTCTCCAGCTGGAATGCAGCCTCTTTAGTTTGTGCATGGAGGTTGCATGAGCCAGAAGAGATCCACGTGCCTTCCTACTGCTGCTGTGAATGACAGGTTGAGCACCAAGAGACCTGCAGGCATGGTCTGGAGGGTTTGGAGCTCTCCCAAGCACACACTGCCATCCGTTTGTGCCATCAGATCAGACTTGTGCGTTCAGGGGTGCACTGTGTACTTAGCTCTTCATCAGTGTGGGCTGGGAAAGTTCCTGCCCAGATTAGTGCTGGGTACAGCCTGCTCATCCTCACTGTCTTTTGGCCTGTGACAGTAGTGACCTCTTGTCCAGAGGCAGCTGCAGGAGCAGAGGGATCTCATCCCAGAGTGGGTGATGGCACAGACTCCTGCCTGCCCTGTGCTCTCCCGGTGTTGGAGGACACCTGGAATGACGTGTTCTCTCTCTGTCCCACAGTGGGATTCGATCAATGAAATGGATGAGTTTTTTAGCCCCATCCACACCTACCAGGTCTGCAATGTCATGACCCCCAACCAGAACAACTGGCTACGGACCAACTGGGTTCAACGGGACGGAGCGCGGCGGGTCTATGCAGAGATTAAATTCACACTGCGGGACTGTAACAGCATGCCGGGTGTGCTGGGCACCTGCAAGGAGACCTTCAACCTCTACTACCTGGAGTCCGACCGGGACTTGGGTACCAGCACCCGCGAGAGTCAGTTCATGAAGATCGACACCATCGCAGCCGATGAGAGCTTCACCAACGTGGACCTGGGGGTGAGGCGCCTGAAGTTGAACACGGAGGTGCGGGGCGTGGGGCCATTGAGCAAGAGGGGTTTCTACTTGGCATTCCAGGACATAGGCGCTTGCATCGCCATCGTTTCAGTGCGGGTGTACTACAAGAAGTGCCCGGCAACAGTGAGGAACTTGGCGTCCTTCTCCGAGGCTGTGACTGGGGCGGACTCGTCCTCCTTGGTGGAAGTGCGGGGAGAGTGTGTGGGCCATTCGGAGGAGAGGGACACCCCCAAAATGTACTGCAGCGCCGAGGGAGAATGGTTGGTGCCCATTGGGAAGTGCGTCTGCAGCGCTGGCTATGAGGAGCAGAGGGATTCCTGCATGGGTGAGTCTCTGCTTCTTGCTAGCAATGCCTGCGAGGGGAGGGATGGCTGCAAGGGGCTTTCAACTCCTTGGGGATGGGTTGAGGGCAGAAACCCACTCACACAAACTTGGACAGCCATCCTCTGTGGAGACGAAGGGCTGCCCAAGCCTTTGCTGACCATCTTCATGCTTCCCAAATGTGTTGCGGGTACCACCAGGAAGCTCCTTGGGAGCTCCTGTGAGCCTGACCATAACACATCCTGGTGCACAGGGCTTCAGGATGGGGACTGGTTTTGCAGTGGGAGCTGGCATCGGGACAGGGACTGCCCTGGCTCCATCTTTTCCTACCACAGAGCACAGTGGTCCAGAGCTCCCATCCCGGTGCCCTCAGCACACCAGCAAAGCATCACTTGACTTCTCCAAACTGCCCCACCACTCGCTTCCCTTTGGCAGAGGGTTTGAACGAGAGGAAAGCAAACAGAAAACCATGGAGCTTTCATGAGACAAGGTTATTGCCTCCATCCATCACGGCTCCCCGGGGCCGCTCAGAGCTCTTCAGCCTGGGGGTGCCAGGAGCCTTCCTGGGGACCCCCTGTGCCGCTGGGCAGACTTCAAGCTGCCGACTGTGCAAACTGTGATAAGGAAGCGGGGTGACCAGCGGCAGCCATGCATCAGGCACAGGGATGTGTGTGTACAGAGCACGGGCTCCCTGGGAGAGCCCTCTGCACGGATCTGTTTGCTCTCGGTTTCTTTATGGGATGCCTTTAGGGGAGCAGCACAAATAAGAGTGCGGGGCCTTTGTTTGCCTTTCATGGAAACGCCAAGTGGAACATTTGTCTTAGGGAGACTTGATGCAAGGTCGGGATGTCCGATGCTGGATGGGAATGGATCCAGGGGCTGCTGGGACCCACACCAGCCCCAGAGGGTCCCCAGCTATGAGAGAGGAAAGGACAGGCAGAATAAATGCTTCTATACGAAACTCCTGCCTGCAACCGTTGGTTTGGGAGTCATCCTGCGATAGCTCTGATAATTTATAAAGGATTCTTTCCTGTGAGGGTGCTGAGGCACTGGAATGGGTTGCCCAAGGAAGCTGTGGATGCTCCATCCCTGGCGGTGTTCAAGGCCAGGTTGGACAGAGCCTTGGGTGAGATGGTTTAGTGTGAGGTGTCCCTGCCTGTGGCAGGGGGGTTGGAACTGGATGAGCTTAAGGTCCTTTCCAACCCAAACCATTCTATGATTCTATGATTCTATCTTGTCCCATGGTCAAGAGTGTGCATGAAAGGGGCACTGGTGTGGGACCCAGCCTGACTGCAAGGAGCTGTGAGTTCATAGAATCATAGAATGGTTGCAGCTGGAAGGCACCTTAAAGGTCATCTTTAAAGGCAGGGACAGGGGCACCTTCCACTAGAGCAGCTTGCTCCAAGCCCTGTCCACCCTTGCCCTGAACACTGCCAGGGATGGAGCAGCCACAGCTTCTCTGGGCACCCTGTGCCAGTGTCAGCTCATGCTGCTCAACTGGGAATGCTCTCTGGTGAAAATCTCCAGGGCTTGTGGCATCAGAAACAGGACAGAAATGGCACTGGACTTTCTCTGACCTCGGTGTTGTCTCACACTCCTGCTTTCCCTTTCCCGTTCATACAGCACAATGAGTTGGATAGCTCAACACCTCTTCCTTGGCATCTCCTTTGGAGCAGGAGTACATGTATTCACACACAAAAGCAAGCAGATGCAAATCTTCAATCTAAGCTTCTCGTGCTTGACTGGGGCAAAGTGCATTTTTCATGGTGAAAAGTGCCTTTCCAGGGTGATTTATAACCCCAGCGGATCTGCCGGGGTTGGAAATTAGCTGTTTTAATTGTCAGGTGGACAAAAAGCAGGATTCCAGTGGCTGGCAATTTTCATTCTCCATCACAGGGATGAGCCGATATAAATCACTCCTTGTGGCCCTAATAATTTTTCTATAAATATCAAGGAAATTCATTTTTTTGCTTGGGGGGGGGGTGTGTGTGTGTGTGAAATTAGAGAGAAGATGCTTTGCCTCCATGGCAGTGTTTAAAATGTGATTCCAAGTTAATTTCCTTCCGCCTTTCACAGCCAGACGCCTTATTTGGCAGAGCTAAAGATGTTTGAACTGTGGAGGTTTCTCCCCCTCCTCTTCAATGCTCATTTTTCTAAGGACCTGCCAGAGTGAAGGAAGAGAGCTCTGGAAACCAGATCATGGCCCGAGCTGTTCCCAGCCCTTCAGAGGAGAAGGAAGGCTGTGCCACAGAGCTGGGAAGGATGGGGTGAGGTGGGACATGGTGGAGGATGAGGAAGGACTTGGGGAACTTCTCTGCCTCTCGTCCCCTTTACTGTCAGCCAGCACCTTGGATGCTTAAGCAAAGGCTGGGCAGGAGGGCGGTTGCTGGGATCTCTGACTCCTTTCTTTTACTCCATCAGGATCCACACGTTTCACCTTATTGGGATGTCCTGGTGTATGCAGCAAGGATGTGAGGGGCAGTTTCCATGGGACTGGAGAGAGGACCACGCTAAGGCTGCCAGCTCGCCTGGCATCAGATGTGTCACAGCTCTGTATCACACAAGGCATTTGTCCCCCCTGTGTGTGCCTCATGCCTCTGCCTGATTGATCTACAGATGCACAGGACCCCCTTTTCGACTGCACCAGTGCTGCACATGAGTGGCCACAACTGCCATTGGGGTCCTGGAGTCTGCCAACCCCTACAATTCCCACTTCCAGTCCCATGGAATCTTCTGCCACAGCCACCCCAAGAATGAAACCCCTCAGGGTCTCTGTCCCAGGGCAGCTCAGCCCTGCTGCCCCACTCACTCTTCCCCACCTTAGTCAAGGGTCTGAAGGACTTTGGTTCCCTCACCCCCATCATACACAGCCAGCTCTTTCCTCCTTGAAACGCATCACTCCACAGCAAGACACATTAGTATCGCTTAACCACAGCAAATAGCAACTGCTCTGCCTAAATAGCAGAATAAGCGATAGCATAAGTAAAGGGGATCTGTCCTCGCATTTTATCAGATAAGAAGACAATCAGCATAATCCACCTTATTTGTATGCAGCTGCTGTACAGGACAAATAGAGACCCATCTCAATAAGGTCAGTGCAATTAAAGTAATGAGCGAGGGAAGCACTTTAACCCTGGTTCTGCTTCTGTGGGAATGAAAGCCACCTCCTCAAGGATCCATGAGGCTGAGACCCAGAACAAGTGTTCCACATCCTGGGGTTGGATGGAGAGGCGGAGGGAGGCTCTGGCAGGTGAGGACAGTATCCCTGCATCCACAACCCTCCTGCCTGCCCTGGCCAGACCCTCTCTGGGGAGGGCTACCCTTTAAGGCCATGATCCTTGCGTCAGGGTCAGCATTCTGGGGCAGACCTGCGTCATTCCATGGACAGACTCTTCCTTATTGTCAGAGTGGGGGGATGAGCCTTTGGCAGAAATGCCATTCTGACACGCAGATAGACTCCACAACTTGTTAAAGTTGTAAAGTAGGTATGCTTTAGTCAGCGCCGAGGCGCATGTGGGATCGCTCCTCCAAAGGCATGCGCACCTCAGCGTTGTTTTCCTCTACATTTATCCTCTAAAGTTATACATATGCATGAGGTTACACAACACGCCTATACATATTCATGTCCTATCCCAGCTTCGTATTATAATGAGCTAAAAGGTCCTTTGCGCTTGCGCAGTGCCTCCTCGTGGTCGTGGGTGAGGGTCTCAAGGTGAAGTAAACGAGTCTTCCTCGAGCCTGAACTTTTTACCCCTCCCTGGAGGCTTGGGCATTGTCCAAACCACAGAGCCAATTTCAGCAGGCCTGGGAGTCCAAAGGACGGGAACCACGTCATGGTCCCTACCTCCTAACAAGAGCCATGTCCTCATGTCTTGTTCTAGCATACACAGAGAGTACGATAAGCAGGAACGAGCAGTAACGTTGTCAGGCAAGTGCCTTAACCCTAACCCCCCTGTACATTGGTTAACCCTTTGCATCGATTCCCAAAGAGTGTCTCTGTGATATATCCATGGGTTTCAGGAGGCCGGGAGCAGGCATCTTAACCTGCTGGCTGCTTTCCCTCTGCTGTACTCTGGCGCTTCAGCTTGGCTGGAAAGCAGCGATGAGGGAGCAACAGGTAGGTGATTGCTGTTTCATCAGCCCATTTGCAGCTGAGGAGGGTGTTTATAGCCTGCCAGGGCTGAGTGAGCCCAGCTTCCAAATAGGGGAGCCCCGAATGAGGATTTGGCCCTGGGGTAGACTTCACCCAGCTCTGCTTGAGCGGAAGAAATGGTCGTGTCCTCTAAACAAGGAGAAGAGAGGGAGATTGTCACTACTGGGACCCTTCCCAAACTGAGGGAGAGGTGGGAATAGGAGATCTGCTGGCTCCTCATGGACAAACCCCTCTGCTGCTGGCCTCCTTGTGTCTTCTGTGGCACATGGCTGGTGGAAATGGATCTGGAGAGTCTGGTTAGCAATCTGGGAGGCAGATAATTTTTTCCAGTTGGTGGGATTCATGCTGATGAACCAATCAGCAAATTTAATGTACCTTAAACCTTCCTTGTGGGCAACTTTAATCGAGCAATTAAAGCACCACGGCATTGCTAATTAAGAGGAGAAAATACCCAGCTTGGTAATTATGTGTTTGTGAGTACAGTTTTGTCTCCATGGACCTTTATGAAGGAAGTCAGTGGGGGCTGACTTTCCAGCTGGTGGGGCAGGGAGGGAGCGGAGCTGTACGGTGTGAGAGGAGGGAAGGCTCCATCTATGTGCATCATGTCACTGATGTACTGTGCTGGCTGGACACAACACAGGGACAGGGCAAGCCCTAAACACCCCAGGGGACAAGATGACACAGGTGAAGGCATTGGCAGGTGAAGCCAGGTCTGACACATGGACTCCAGCTGTGCTGGGCAATGGCCTGCAGCCACAGCAGCAAACCTTTGCAGCTGCGTGAACAGATGTGGTCCAGATGCTGGTGTTGGAAGGGGAGGAACGGTGGAGGCATACGACCTGTTCCCCTTGGGCTTGGCCATGAGGGGACAGAACCCTTTGCCCAGTGCACTGATTGTCCCTGGGTACCTACCCAGGGAGACCACAGCCTGTGCTCCCTTCCCTCAGTGCAGAAGGGGTGGAGAAGCATGCAGGGGGGAAGAATAATGTGCTAGGGGGTTAAGGGAGCCCATCAGAGCCTTGCTCCATTCTCTTCTTTCCCCGAACTCCAGATCCCTTTCTAAGCCAGAGAAGCCTCAGGCTTCTCTCTTCCTTTCCTGGTAACAGTGACTTTATTTCCCCTCCTGGGCAAGAACACCACAGAGGAACCTCGAGCTTGTTGTGTGGTGTCTTCATGTGAAACAGCCCCTACAGGCTGCTTGGCTGGAAACAGGAGACTGCTCTTGCTGTGCTGACTCCAAGCAAACCCCATTTTTCCTGGCTCTGAGCTACAGAGAGCTCCCAGGAGCGTGCCTGGGGGTCACACATACCTGTGTCAACCAGAAAACCTGAGATTTCAATGCACCCATCACCAGGCTGGGCTCCATCACCCTTAGGTCCTGCCTGGAAGTTTATGTGACAGACAAACGTATGTCAATATACCTTCCAATTGTAAATCCAGACAAACATCTTGGAATACTTTCCTCATTTCCTTGCAAAATGGGTGTGGATTTCATGGAGATTTTCCATGCAAGTCCCAGTGCTCATATGCCAGTCCTGAACCGCAGGCTCAGTGATGCCTGCTCAGACTCTCCTCTGCCCATTGGCAGGGTACCAGCTTGTCACACCAAGAGCCAGACTGCACCATTGCCCTGAGTGCCCACCACAGAGGGATTCTGCTGTGAGCCTCCCAAAACAAACCTTTCAAGGGCATGAGCAGTGATAGCTCCAAAGAGGAGCTATGGGAGTTCTGCACATATCCTCTCTGAGATGCCAGGCAGGAAAATCAAAGAAACATAGTGATTCACAAGATTCTCATTGCTGGCTTGCAAGCCAGTCAGCTGCTTCGTCAAATACAGGCAATATCAGCTGGTGAGATTAAATCGCCTCTGCTTATCCCATGCAAAGCCCTGCATCCCTAAAAAGAACCCCCAAAAACCAATAAGAGCCAAAACCAGTTTGTTTTCCAGACCACATAAGCCAGGACTATCCAAGATCCTGGTGTTAGACCAGATGGGAACAGACTGCGAAGAAGATGTGTCAGAGACACAAACTGCTTGCACAGTTTGGGCTGGGCGTTAGGAAATCTTTCCTTGTGGGATTATATCCAGCTCTGGGATGGGATCCTTGGATTCGCACTTGCCTCGTACCAGTTTGTAGCCCCAAACCTGGATGTTAGTTGATCTGTTTGGATCCCAGGGCTGCTGGGCTGTGTGTGCATGGCTAGTTGAGCTCAGTGAGTGTGCTGGAGCAGGGCAAGGTAGTCTCAGCATCTCCAGCACCTTCAGTCCCTCAAGCAAGTGGCCAATTGTACGTACAAGGAAAACAAAATGAAGCAGCCCCAACACTTAAAACAATCCTGTATTTTTACTGGTTAGGCACAAACAAAAAGGACAGAGATGACTTCACAGCTGCCCTTTCCCCACCAACAGAACAAAATGGGGTTTATCCCGTATTTTATTGCTTGCCACTTTCCCTCTGAGTTTGCTGTGTTTCACAGCTGATGTAGATGAAGGGTGAGAGTGATGCTAGACTGGAGGTCAGGGCATCCATGGGGATGAAACAAGTTTCATTTGTGCTTAGTGGTCTCTGTAGCCCCTACAAGAGGTGCCGAAGAGCAACTGGGCTGTGATGGATGGGTCTGGCAGCATTCAAAGACCTTCACCTGTTTGGAAATGTGGGGTTTCTTTGTGGTTTGAACACTTCCAGGGAATCTGGCTCCTCGTCCCACACAGCGACAAAAGTTTGCTCCATACTTGGCATGAGATCCCACACACAACAGTGCTCCTTGTGTGACCGCTTCTTCCCCTTCCTGAAGACAAGATGCTGCTGCTGACACTTCCCTATGAAGAATAAAAGGGCCCAAAACCTGGATGGTTTGCATCCATCCAGCATCGTGTGATGCCCTTCACTTGCTCCTGCTGTGGGCACTCTCATCTTAAAGCTCAGCCCCTGTGGGTATCCGGAGCTGTATGCATGTGGTGGGAGGGCTCACATAGCCTCTAAAGCTGCATAACAGTTCCTGCAGGGGCTGGGGTTAGGTTCTTGGTGTTCTGTGTGACCTTTCTTCATTTATGCATCTTTGCTTCCTGAGGCCTTGCAGCAGGGGTACAGGGTTACCTCCAACACCCTCTTCTACAGGGGTGGCTCCGTTCAGCCCTGCTCCTTTCTGAATCCAGCATTTTCTGTGTTTGGTTTCAGTCTGGTGAAAACTGTGGGGTTCTTCCGAAGTCTTGGATAATCCTGTCTAAAACCCTCTGAGAAGGCTGAGTTTGGAAACAGCTCTTTTTCTAGTTCTAGCATTAGGCTGCTTGTTTCTGGCTGACTCCTTCAAGCTGTAGCATCTCCCACGGAAGCTTTATGAAGTGCATTTGCTCTGAGAGCATGCTGGGCTGTCTCACCTACATGACCCCTGCACAGCATCCCCCTGACTCCAGAAGGGTGTCTGCACCAGGCAGCAAAGCAGTGCCCATAGCAAACTGGGATTTGGATGCAGGTGTAGGGAAGAGGATCAGGATGGAGTCAGCGGTGATTTCAACAGGACTGAATTCAAGGCATGTGGCAAGAACTGCTGATTTCAATATAGCAATGCTGTGTAGATGTCTGGTTTGGGATGCAGCCAGTCTGCACCATCAATGGTTCCAGTTTGCCCAGTGCTACAAGTGGAATTACTCCACTTCGTGGGTGAAAACTGCCCTCATTCCCTCTTCTGCAATGCTTAGTGCTTCAAAGGAGTGTGAGATGGATTGGACTGTGGGAAGAAGGACCAAGCAGCGAGGGGGTGATGTCAGACAAGTGCTGGTATGTACTAGTGGTGTGATGGGTTGCAAGGTAGTACTGGGTGTGGGAAGGGTTGTGAGCTGTACAAAGGGGCCACATGGTGGGAACTGGGATGTGTGAAGGGCTGTAAGGTGGTGCTCAGGGGCTGGAGACAAGGCAGTGACTGCAGGCGGGTGAGACAGAGGCAAGCAGCACACAAAGGATGCACAGAGCATCAGCAGGGCTGTGGGGCGATGCATGATATCAGGACCAAGAGTCTGCCTGACACAAACAGCCCCAAAACACCCCTCCAAGACCACAGACCAAGGTGGTGAGAGACCCTGAGCTGACCTGGGACTGCAGAGAAAGGGGAGAGTACAGCCTTGCAGAAATACAAGGCTTGGCACAATGAGGCAGATGCCTCTTTTTAAGACATGACTGTGAATAACACTCTGCTGTTTCAGTGTCTGTGTCATGTGGGAGCTGAGATTGGTGGCATCATGCTGAAACTGGATTGAAAGGAGCTGGGATTTTCTGTGCTAGCTTCTCCTGCAACCTGGAGGCCTCCAGGACTGGTGCCTGTCTCTGGCTGTCACAGTGGCTATGATACGCTTACTCCTCTCTCTATCTCTTCCCAGCACTGCCAAAGGGAGGTACCTGGCTGCTCTTCTGGTGGTTGCTGATGCTGAGCTTCATTGCAGGGTCAGAGAAGGGGGCAATTGGTACCATCAGTCCCACATGGCACCCTCTCAACCGTGCCCTCACCCTGCCCAAACCTCCCAGGCTGAGGATGGAGCAGAGCCTCACAGCAGCAGCCCTCGGTGGTCCCACCAGGGCCACCTGCAGAGCGCTAGTCCCAGACGGTGACTTCAGCATGAGAAGAGCGGCTCGTTCCCAGATAGCGCATCCTCGACAGGTTCATCCATCATCTCCCGAGCTCTGCCAGCTTATTAACAGATGTTGTCCTGTCCCCAGAGGACGGGGAGGGAGGGAAGCAAATGGACTGAAGTACAGATGGCTGGCAGAGCCCTCCCCGTGCTCGCAGCTTCAGGCTGCCTTGGGCAGGCAATGCAGGGGGGAGTGAGCCTGTTAGGCTGGTAAAAACAGGCAAGATGTGCTGCACAGGGTGGAGGGATCAGTGGTATTGATAACTGAGGACCCACTTAGGTGACAGAGAGCTGGAGGTGTGCTCTGCCAAGCACAGGTTTGTGCTGGGTTTTGTAGGTTCTGCCTGTGACACTGGGACCAGCAGGGTGGATGTGCCAGTCTTGAGCTGGGCTGCAAGCGGAGGTCGCTGCTGTCCCGTGTGCACTGTGAAAGCACATCGTGAGATGAAACTGCGAGGACAGACAGAGCCTTGGCTGGGTTTTACAGGAAGGTGGCACTGGGGACAGAAGGAAGATGCTGGTAGCAGGACTTCTGGTGGTCCGCAAAGCGGCAGGGCCCTTAGGCACAGATTTAGGGTATAAATCGCATGAAATAATTAAAAATGAGAAATCTCCACCTTCTGCAGGGCTCCTGGGAGGGCAGGCGGGACGAGCTGGGTGCAGTGCAGACGGCAGGACAACCCTTCCGTAGTGGCTTCAGGTTTTGGTGGTTTCAGTGCGTGCTGCAACCGTAACTGTGGAGCACTGTGATTTTAGACATGGGGTGTTTGAATTTGTCTCACTGGCCACTTCTCTGCTGGTTTGCTTTTATCGGAGCTAAGCCAGGAGGTCCTGGTTTTCCACATGGCACTGGCCTGGCGTGAGAGAGCTCAATCCAGAGCAGGACATTCCTGTCACCCTGTAGGGATTTCATATCTTGTGCAGGTTCCAAGCTGGTGCCCTCTCCTGTGCTTATGAAGGGCTTAGCACGTGTGTCCTGCTCCCATCCAAAGCGAGCATTGAGGCACACATTGGTGCATGACCCCATCCAGAGCAGTGCCTGCCCCAGCCCCAGTTGCTCTCGAGGCCTCCCCATGTTCTCATGCTGTCCAGGCTCCCAACGGCTCTGCCCTGGTGCACGAATTCACCTGTAATTTGTCATTTAGGATCATTTTCCCCTTGAGTGAATCCAAAATAATTGTGAATCATTGCTACGGGTAATTAACAGGGTTTATTTTTACAGCATTGAATGCTAAGTGATTACAACTGCTTGGTACAGATCTGCTTTACAACTGCTTGTTACAAATCCGCTGTGCTTCATGTTCTCATCCTTCCCCCGTCTCTCCATACTTGATGTAGCACTGATTTCTCTGCCCTTAATTAACTATTTGGGAGGGGGGAATTGAATCAAGAGTCTCTGGTTGCTGGTTGCTGCATGGGTAGAGATGACAAGGGTTTGCAGGACCAAGGAGGATTCACACAGGTTGAAGGCAACGAATCCTGACATTTACACTGCCAAGCATGGGCAGTGGGGCTGTGTCATCACAGGCAAGGAGTCCCTGGCCCTGTCAGTGTGTGGCATCAGGAGAACCAGTCAGCACCAGAGCGTGGCAAATGTCTTGGGCTGTCCTTGGTGCAGTGGCTGGGGACCGCAAAGCTCCTCTCCAGGTCTGCCTGCCCTGTGTCCTCTGCTCTTCTGATGGATGCTCCTGGGGAGATGAAACGTGTCAGGAAGGCCGGGGAGCAAAGTCAGCCCTGAGCTGCATCGATTTCCCCCCTAAGTCACATCTGCCTTCCCTTGCATCCCCAGTTTGGGCATTTCTGTTCCTTGCCGTTAAGCCCTTTAGGAAACGGAGGAGCAGGAATTTAGGAGCAAACTCTGCAATGGCTGGGCTTCGCTTTTCCAGCCTGCTGTACCAAGACATGACACCAACCTGTGACACCAACATCTCTGGCACATGCAGCGTGTGTACATCCTGCTGCTGCTCTTGCTCCCCTATCTATAAGGTAGCATTCAGTGCCCAGTGCCACAGAAACTGATGACAGTAACGAGAGACCAGCAAGGCACCAGGGATGCATGTGGATGAAGCTCAGCCTTCAGCTGCTATAGCTCGAAGTAGCTCAGTTATAGAGTCTGCTGTATGACTGTGCAGCGTGTGATCTGTGAAATATGCTGATAGCACAGGGAGATCTGTGGCAGGGGAAGGAGTGTTGTTAATAAGAAAACAAATCAGCACCTAGAAGCAGAACAAACAGACAGCACGGAGGGGCCAAGACCACCAAGGATGCTGGATCACAAACAAAACCCTTCTACATGTTTGGAAGCAAAAATTGAGGCTGAATGCAGAGTTGGCGACGGGGGCTGAAGGTATTACCACCTCGGGAGGGAAAACTGAGATGAGTCAGAGCCAGGAATAGCGCTTGAGTCACTGGAACTGGTCCTAGAAATGCTTGATGAAAACAGGGACCCAGGCAGAGCCTGGTTTTTCTTTACTTGGAATGGAAATGTGCGGAAGAGGGCAGATCCTTCCACGCCTAGGCAGGCACTTGACGCGCCGCATGTCACTATGGAACTAATCGATTTTCCTAACGAGAGACGAGCTGTTTGTTTGTGTGACAAATGATTCACCCGGGGGGGCTGCTGTGAGAGCTGGGGTTGGGATGGAGCAGGCTGATGCCATCGCGGGTGTGGGATGAGCGTGTGCTCCTGCCTCGCAGCCCCAGCCCCAGCATGAGGCAGAGCCACCGGAGACGGGAGGTGTTGTCAGAAGAAACTCAGCCTGGCTCGCTTGGCTTTGCTGTCCCTCCACAGACCTCAGTGTGCGCTGAGAGCTTGCTGCAAGGTGAAACAAAAGAGGGCGTTTTCCCTTTGTTTTGTGCAAGGAAGACATTTGTCCAGAGGAGATGCGGCTGCCCCATCCCTGGCAGTGCTCAAGGCCAGGTTGGACACAGGGTCTTGGAGCAAGGGCTCGGTGTCCCTGCCTCTGGAATGGGATGAGCTGTAAGGTCCCTTCAACCCAAACCAGGCTGGGAGTCTATGAAGGAAACTTACTGCTCTGTGTAGCAGCGCACCAGGGTCAGAGGACAAGACCCACCATGTCCCAGGAGTGGAGCTTTCACTTCATGAAACCCTTGCCATGGATGCTGCTGGGCACACCCAGAACAAGCAGTGGGGCAGCTCCAGTTAAGGAACACTGCACCGCACAGATTATGGCTCGTATAATAGCGAGGTGATTTCCAGTGCTGCCTGGTTTGTTCTTTGCAGCGCTCCCTGTCCCGAGGCCAGGCAATGGCCCTGAGCTGCATCAGGGAGGGTTCTGGGCAGCAGGCAGGAGGGAAGCACCTCCAGCTTTACAGGCAGGTCAACCAAAGCAAAGACACCCAGGTCTGCCTGTGAAACAGTGGGGAACCGGTACCAGGATGGCAGTAGCACAGCCTGGGAGAGAGACAAGAGCAGTCTTCACAGGGCTGGTTTCCCATGCACTGGATGGGGGTGAGAGCCCGGTCCAGGTTCGTGCTGCTGGGATGTGCTGAGCTGGGGGATGCTCCTCGTGCAGGCGCATCCCCCTGACCCTTCCCTCCTCCGCAGCCTGCCAGCTGGGCTTCTACAAGTCATCCCCCGGGGACCAGCTCTGTGCCAAGTGCCCCTTGCACAGCCACTCGGAGAGCCGGGCCGCCCGCGTGTGCCGCTGCGACAGCAGCTTCTACCGGGCCCTGCAGGACCCCCCCTCGGCTGCCTGCACACGTGAGTACCCCAACATGAACCATCCATGGGCAGGCGCAGACCCTGCAGATGATGCCCCCCTGCCCCTGTGCGTGCCGCACAAGGCACTGTGGCAGCCGTTCAGCACTGGGTCTCCCCTTGACACGTGAGCTGAGCCCCCCTTTGCTACACTCCCTCAATGCCCTGTGTCTCATCCTCATCCTGCTGCTCTCCAGACACCCCTGCTCCTTTCCCAAGGGTCTCCCCTGTGATGGAGTAGGGTGAGACCATGGCTCCTCCAGCAAGCTGGCCCTGCTCACACACCAGCCACTTGCTGGCTGCTCTCCTTTGCACAAATGGTGAGGGCGATCAGACCCAAAGGACAGCACAATTGTTGCTGTGCTCTCCTGGACACTGGCACTAAGGTGTGTTGTATGGTTTCAGCTCAAGTCTCTGCAATGGGCTCCTTTAAGGGGTTCAGTACTGTTAAAAGGGAACAAGAATATCCCAGGAGCCCTCCTCCTCTCTGTAGCTGGTCCAGGGGGGAAGAAGGGTGGATGGCTACTAGCTGATGCCAGGGTGAAAGACATGTCAGTGACATCTGACTTGTGTTTCCCTAGGGAATACCCGCCCAAGGTTGTTAAACTCCCCAGGAAATACCAGTTTACCCTTCCCTTTAGATGAGCAGGTCCTGTTCTCCACTGTTCAGCCCATCCACACCTTGGCTCTTCCCCCAAAAGACTTTATGCATCCCCACTGCTTCCTGCTTCCCCCCAAACAAACAGCTCTTTCCTGCCGGGCATTTGGCATCATGATCCAGAGCATCTCACTTCCATGGCACTTTAACCTGAGACCTGTCTGTGGAGCATTCCCCACTCTGGGCAGCACTCCCCTGCAGCATCATTTGGTCCAAATGCCAGCACCTTTGCAACGTGCCCACGACAGCAGCATCACGCCCAAGGCGCATCCCTCCATTGGTCCCATGCTTTGCAGCCCCCACTCAGCCTGAACCTCCGCTTCTTCCCCAGGCCCCCCCTCTGCTCCCGTGAACCTGATCTCCAGCGTCAACGGCACCTCGGTGACACTGGAGTGGGGGCCCCCCCTGGACAAGGGGGGCCGCGCTGACATCGTGTACAACGTGGTCTGCAGGCGCTGCGCGGGCCATGCCGGGCAGTGCGAGGCGTGCGGCAGCGGGATCCGCTTCGTGCCCCAGCAGATGAGCCTGGTGAAGGGCGCGCTGACCGTGACCAACCTCCTGGCCCACACCAACTACTCCTTTTGGGTGGAGGCCGTCAACGGCGTCTCTGACCTCAGCCTGGAGTCCAGGAGAGCTGCAGTTGCCAACATCACGACAAACCAGGCAGGTAGGAGGAGCAGAGGCTTCGCCTCCACCTTTGTGGGTGATGCTGATGATGTTGCTCTGATGCTGCTCCCACCAGTATCAGCCAAGGGCTGGTTCGGTGATGGGCAAGGGACACCCTGGAGATGAGGGTCCTATCCTCTCTGCTGTAGGAGGTGGATTCAGGGAGCCAGGATGGGCTGGAGACAAGCTGCTGCCCAAGGCAGCAGTGGTTCTCTGCTTCACAGGATCCCTTTTCATCCTCCTTTCCCTCCGCTTCAGCCTGCGGCTGCTGGTAGAGGCTCCTTTTCTGCAGGAGACAGGGGGCACGGAGAACACTTGTTTGTTGACAGGAACATTAAGTGGAGCATGAATCTTTCAGGCTGTTCCTCCAGCCTTCTGTCCCTTCCCAAAGGGCCAAGCAGCAGTTCATGCTCTGCTCTTAGCTCACACCAGCGCCAGGCCCTGGCAGGTGACAGCGGCTGGGGAAAGTCTCTCTCATGCCTGTCTCATCTTTGCAAAGCCCTTGATTTGAATTGCTTTTTCCCCAGGAAATCATAGAATAGTTTGAGGTGGAAGGCACATTCCGAGGTCTTCAAAGAAGAGAGAGAGGCTCGTTGTAATAGAATGAGGGGTGTTGGTTTTAGACTGAAAAAGAGAGATTCAGGTTGGATGTGGGGAAGAAATTCTTTACAGTGAGGGTGGTAAAAAACGGGCACAGGATGCCCAGAGAGGTGATGATGCTCCATCCCTGCAGACATTTGAGGCCAGGGTGGATGTGTTTCTGGACAACCTGATCTAGATGTCCCTGTCGTTGCAGGGGGGTTGGAACTAGATGAGCTTTGAAGGTCCCTTCCCATCCAAACCATTCTATGGTTCTATGGTTCTATGATTTCAGCCTCTCTGCTGGGAAGTGGATGCTGAGCAGACACTGCAAAAGCAGCGGGGTTGGGAATTTGGTAGTGATTGAAGTTGAGGTTTGTGCCTGCTCCAGCTCCACACCACAGAGCATCCTGCCCACCTTGAGGGGGTGAGGGACCCAGCCATGCTGCATGGGGCGCCCTGCCCATGCTGGTGCTGAGCACCCTTGTCACCCAGCCCCTGAGCAGGACAGGAGCGGGTGCAGCAGTGATGCTCTGGGGCAGATTCCCATCATCCCACCCTGTCCCAGCTCCCTGGGGTCTTGTGTCCCAGCAGTGATTTCTGCTCTTCACAGGAGGCAGCCCAAAGGGCTACAGCTGCTGCCTTTCAGTCCCTGAGTACCCCACTGCAGACCCTGTGGCCTCTTTTGGTCTTTTGGTGGTCTTGGCAGCCCTGGGGTGACGTTGGACTTGATGATCTTAAAGGTCTTTTCCAATCTGCTTGATTCTGCAATTTATGATTCTATGGCTTTAATTAAAACAGAAATATGGCTTAAACCAGGAGTCCTGCATGGGGCTCCTGCAGTTGTGTCTGGCCACCCCCACCATGCCCAGCCAGTAGGCACCTAACACCCTGCCATCTGCATCCCCAGCCCCATCCCAGGTCATGGTGGTCCACCAGGAGAGCACAGGCCAGAACAGCGTCACCCTGCTGTGGCAAGAGCCAGACCAGCCCAACGGCATCATCCTGGAGTATGAGATCAAGTACTATGAGAAGGTAACGCAGAACTTGCTGCCACAAACCGGTTCCATCACGGTTCAGACAGGGGCTTGGTTTAAATCCTGATAACAATTGCTGCTGTCAGCCAGCCTTGCGCGAAGGACTGTCTTGGAAGGCTTTGTGGTTGCTGTGTTGATGCAGTAAGGTTTTGGGGGGTTGTTTTTCACCAGGACAAGGAAATGCAGAGCTACTCGACTCTGAAATCCAAGGGTACCTCTGCCACCATCTCTGGGCTCAAGCCTGCAACCCGCTACATCTTCCAGGTCCGGGCTCGCACGTCCGCGGGCTGCAGGAGGTTCAGTCAGACCGTGGAGGTGGAGACGGGGAAGCCAGGTGAGCGACTGCGCTTGTGGGGTGTGGGAAGTGTGGGGCAGGGAGCTTGGGGAACGGCGATGACCTTCTCCGTGGCCACTGCGCCTCTGCCGCATAGGGAGGAAGGCAGGAGGCACATCTGGGGTTGGAGCTTGCAGGGCTCGCTTGAGGTTGCCCTGCTGAGATGTGCTTATATATAAGAAAGAAGGACATAGCAATTAAGGCAAGGAAGACATGGTGAGGTCCTGAGGCTCCAGACCCCACTCTGTGCTGGTTTGCTGTATCACCATGGCTTCCCCACGTCTATGCTTGGTTTTCCCATGTGTAAATGGTCCCTGTACACTGGGACAGCCCCAAAGCTGGGGTTGCATGGATGATGAAGACTAGAACCCCGTTGGGTTAAGTAGGTTCCTGAGCCCAGTAGAGTCTTCACACTCTAGCTCACCTCCTTCCCACCCTGCTTCTTCCAGTTTCTCTCCGGTACGACACAATGACAATTGTCTGGATCTGCCTCACGCTCATCACTGGCCTTGTCGCATTGCTGGTGGTCTTAATCTGCAAGAAGAGGTAAGTGTTTCCTGGAGGTCAGTGTGGCTTGTCACCAAGCAGGGCTGGAGCTGTGGGGGATCTTGAGCACAGCTTTTCTCTTCTCAACTTGTCCAGAGCATCCATAGCTCAGGAGTTAATAAGCAACCAAGAGACTTCATTTAGGGGTCACCCTGCCTCCATGTTCCCTGAGGCAGAGCCAGTCTCCAGACCTTCCCCTCATTGGCAATCCTGGGATAAAGATCTTTTCCAACCTGGTTGATTCTATGATTCCATGTCAGCAGACTGAGTAGCAGTAGTGACAGCAATAACCACAGCAATAGCAGAACCAGCACCACTGCCAGTACGAGGGCTGACTGGATGGGCTTAGGGTAGATCCTCCCAGGCTGCCTACAGCCCTGGCCCACACTGCCTTCCACCCTGCCTTTGGGCTGCTGGTGGGAGCAAGGGACAAGAGCACCTCTTCTGACCTGTGTGTCCCCATGGCAGGCACTGCGGGTACAGCAAGGCTTTCCAGGACTCCGATGAGGAGAAGATGCATTATCAGAATGGGCAAGGTAGGACCCTCCCCGCTGCTGCCTCTGGGGTGTGAAGGACCCTGTGGATGGGCAGGGGTCTGGACCATACCCCCTGGAACTGCTGTGGTTCCCAGGGGGAAGGGTTTTGACCACTGACTGCTTCTGGGCATGTGTCTAAGAGAGCTAAACAGGGGCTCTGATCCCAGGGACACCCTGGTGATGGGGTTTGAGGGGTTGCACAGCGTGAGATGGGACTGTGGTGGCTCATCCCAAATAGCAGCAGGCCAGAAGAGTGGTGGCTTGATGGAGGGGGACAATCACATTGAGGAGACCTGGGCAGCTGGGTTCTGCACTGCTCTGAGGACACTGCTGTGCCAAAGAGTGCCTTAAGTTCCCTTGTGGCTGCAACCTCTGTGGCTCCTCAGCATGTCAACCCTTGCACATCCCCTACCCAGCTTCTGGGTGCCCCCACTTCTTAGCAGAGCTGCCTGAAAGAGCTTATCTCCTTTCTCCCCTTTGAAACCTGGCAGTGAAGTTCCCCGAGTCCAAGTTCTATGTGGACCCTCACATGTATGAGGACCCCTGCCAAGCTGTGCATGAGCTCACCCGTGAAATTGAGGCCTCCCGGATCAAGATCGAGAAGGTCATTGGGTCTGGTGAGTCCCTGGGCCAGGCTGCCTCTTAGCATCACATCTGATGAGGGAAATTCAGCCTGAGGTTGCGCTGGGACCACAGCAGCTGCACAGCACCAGCACGATGCTCACCCAGGGCTTCATCTGCTCCATATCCTGTTAGAGACCAAAATCAGGGGGAGAGTGGGAGCTTTTCTGATGCATGAAATAAGCTCCTTGGAGGCAGCCCAGTGCAGGAGGCTGCTGGTGTGGCACCGACAGCTCAGGCTGACACAGCAGATGGCTCAGCCTGTCTTGTGTGGGTGCTTCAACGTGGCCACCCTGCTTTGAAACCTCGGAGCAAGCATCTACAGTGACAAAATGCAAATGAAATCGTAGCAAAATGGCACGTTTTCAACACAGAAAGGGGTTTTGTTTTGCAGGGAAGCACAGGGCAGCGATGGCAATGGAGCTTCAGCAGCAGCTTACCCCAAAACAGCATTGGGAAGCCTGGCTGAAAGACATCCTGCTGCTCTAAGAGATATCCAAATTTGTTCATGAAAAGCAGTAAAGCAAGTGCCACTGTAATCACTATTACTGGCCCATCACTTTCAGCGTAAGGCATCAGAGGGAGGTGGTATCTGAGATTCCTGCCTGGTTGCCAGAGGTGGCACTGGTTGCTGGAGATGGGAAATCCTCCCTGTGCTCAGAGGCAGCGATGCACAAAGAGCCCGGGAGTCCCGAGGGGATTGATCACAGCAGACAGGGTGATCCATGGTGCTGGTGGGTCACTGCAACACGCTCAGGAGCTTCCCATGCCCTTCCCTTGCCTTGCAGGGGAGTCTGGAGAGGTGTGCTATGGCCGCCTGAAGCTGCCAGGGAAGAGGGAGATTCCTGTGGCCATCAAGGCGCTGAAAGCTGGCTACACGGAGAAGCAGAGACGGGACTTCCTGAGCGAGGCCAGCATCATGGCACAGTTTGACCACCCCAACGTCATCCACCTGGAGGGGGTGGTGACCAGGAGTATGTTGCTGGTGGGGACGGGATGCTGGTGGGCAGAACTGGGATGGATCTCCCTCTGGGCACCCTGGGAGATGGGGGTCAGGGCTCACTTTGGGTGTATTCATTCCTCTGGCTGCCCCAGATGCCCACTTCTCAGATATCCATTTACCGGGGTCCCTTCCATCGCACCCCCTTGCCTTCTCTTTCAGGACAGACTTCCTATGTGGCAGTTCTTCACCTTGCTCTGCAGCGGCCCCAGGTCAGGGTTATTGGTTTAGGAGATGTTCTGCCCATTAGTGTTTACTTTAAAGGCTGCCTCTGTTGCATCATAATTTGAAGTCTTCCTTCAAAAAGCACATTCTGATGCAAAGCGTTATGCTAATGGCATGTAGATTTCAGCAGGATAAGGAAGCTGACCTAGACACATCAATAGCACCAGGAGGGAGGGGTAAGTGTCTGGGTTACAGCCACATCCCCAGTGCTGTGCCAGTTCTGTGTGGTGCAGGGGTGAGACCGCTCTGCGGGATGCAGGAGGATGGATTCACGTCTCTTCCAGTAAAAGCCTGGCACTGGGCTTCCCAGAGGAAGGTGACTTCTCTGCTAACTTGACCTCCCTTGTCTTCTGCAGGCAAATTGGTAATGATTGTTACAGAGTACATGGAGAATGGCTCGCTAGACACCTTCCTCAGGGTAAGGAGCTCTTCTGTATTTTCATTCATTGCACATCCCCCTGGGCTGAGTGACTGGAGGAAGCTGGCTCCTGCTCCTCAGCCTCATGGCCACTGCAACCCCTGCAAGAGAGGGGTGTGCTCTGGGCTCTCACCTCTACAACAGACATCAGCACCAGGGCATTGTGCCCAGCTCCATGGGGAAAGGCAGGGACACCAGCCTGAGCTGCATGTCAGAGGTGCTGGGAGGGCAGGAAGCAGGCCCTGGGACATGACAGAGGCACTGGGGCTAGAAGAGGTACTAAGTCAAATACAAGAGGTCCTAGGGGGTTAGTGTAATGAAAGCAGCATCAATAGGATGCTGGCAGAACCCACGGATTAACTCTGGGATATTTCCTTTCCAGAAACACGATGGGCAGTTCACCATCATCCAGCTGGTGGGCATGCTGCGTGGCATCGGAGCGGGCATGAGGTACCTGTCTGACCTGGGCTACGTGCACCGGGACCTGGCTGCCCGCAACATCCTGGTGAACAGCAACCTGGTCTGCAAAGTGTCTGACTTTGGGCTCTCTCGCATCCTGGAGGATGACCCCGATGCTGCCTACACCACCACGGTGCGTGGCTCCTAGAGCTGCAATGTCTTACTGAGCCTTACCAGTGGTCATCGCCCAGGCCACTGACAGATGGAGAAGTCGGATGCTCTCAAGTGAAGATAGGCAGGGTAGGACTGGAGGCAGTCACCTCACTGCCGGTATCTGGACCAAGAACATGAACCCAAAGAGCTTTTGAGTATTTTCCTTCATACAGGGACATCCCAGAACTGAGGTGTGCAGTGAACAGAGCAGGGAGATGATCAAACCTTTCCAAATGAACAGCTCCTGTGGGTGCACATGGCTCATTGCACAGGGATAGTCCCATGTCCCTGCTGGAGTCTTTCCATCCACTGTAGCTCCATCCACTTCCTCAGTTGTTCCAGAGCCATGGGTCAGTGGGTGTTATGGTAGACTCAGCAGCAGCGTGGCCACACAATAGTTTTTCCATGTGACTCTGCCTTATTCAGGGGTGTGGAAAGGGTGGGAATTGGCTTTGCAGCCCAGGTAATTTTGGTTTGATGAAGACACTTCTGTCTGTGAAGCCATTTTAAGACTTTTCTGGCCAACCTGACAGCTCTGGAGTTTAATGTGCTGCTCCACTGGAGGTCACCAGAGGTGAAATAAAGTATATTGAGGGAATGTGCTCTTTTAGTTCTTCTCTGGCCATGAAAAGAGGAATTAGTGTGCTCCCCAGGCACACCTCTGGCTGGGAAAATGTGGATAGACAGCTCCTGATGGAGGCCAGGTTGGAGCTGCAGCTGAGGAGTCTGAGCATCCTTTTTCAGAAGGACGAAGACTAAAGAAGCAGAAAGAGCTTCAAGTTGCTTTGGGTTAGCTGATGGCAATGCCCAAAGCAGTTGCAGCTCTGAGGGATGAGTGCACAGTGGCCTATCCCGGAAACCATGGCCTTCATGCTTTTCACTTGGCTTCAG
The DNA here is from genome assembly GCF_034315485.1 of Pezoporus occidentalis. Classification (NCBI taxonomy): domain Eukaryota; kingdom Metazoa; phylum Chordata; class Aves; order Psittaciformes; family Psittacidae; genus Pezoporus; species Pezoporus occidentalis. Next base: position 340,918 of record NW_026914830.1, read on the forward strand.
CCAAGAGAAGAATTGAGCCGGAATGTGTCCTCTGTGTGTCTTTGTATTTAGCTGCTCCCTTTGGTATCTCAGAAGCAGATACTTTTTGTGACACTGCAGATCCTTTAATTCTGGGGAAAGCTCCTGCTGCTTGGTTCAAGTACAGCATCCTCTGCATCTTGGTGTTGGGACTCCCAGAGGAAGGGTCAGAAGAGGCACAAGATCAGCTAGGGCTCCCCGGTGTCAGAGCAGCCCCCGCGCTCTGTGGCATGCAGACACACACAGCCTGGCCTCCCCCCCATTAAGCCGGTCTTTGACCTTTTCCTCCACTGTTCCTCCCATTTTCAGGGGGGGAAGATCCCCATTCGCTGGACGGCTCCGGAGGCCATCGCATTCCGCAAGTTCTCCTCGGCCAGCGACGTGTGGAGCTACGGCATCGTCATGTGGGAGGTGCTGGCCTACGGCGAGCGCCCGTACTGGAACATGACCAACCGGGATGTGAGTGCACGGGGGGCATGGGGCAGCACGGTGCAGCCCTTGCGTCTCCCCCGGCTCCCTCCCAGGGAGGGATGGGGAAAAGGGACCCAAAGAGCAGCCCTTGCCTCTCCCCACCTCCCCATGGGGCTGCGCACACTGTGCTTATCCCCTCAGTGGGGACATCAGTGTGATGCCCGTCACTGCACTGCACTGATTTCCCTTTGCAGCACCACAGCTCCTAGCTGTGCTTGGTTGTGTGCACTGTGGGTCTCCCCATCCCCATCTGTTGCTCTGTACAAGACTTAGTGCTGCTTGGAGAGCTTCAGCACATGTGCCGCCTTTCCCATTGCCTGGAAGGGGTCAGAGCTTCCCTAGGAGCACTGCAGCCCCCCTGAATTAGTCTGATTGTTCCATTCTGCACCCATTTCTACTGCCCATGTGAGGCTGCTGAGAGCACCAGGCTTGCATCACCTGGCTTTGGGCTTGTCAGAATTATGTGGAGCTGCTCGTACCTCAAGTGGCATAAAAACTATAGGCAAACGTAGGTTGTGTTCCTGATTATAACCTGGGAGAAACAGCTCCAAAAGGAGGTGATAAAATGAGTATTTTGACTACAGAACCACAGAACTTCCTTTTTACTTTCACCTACAGGGACTATAAACCTATTTGCCTTCTCCCTGCTGTGGGAGTCCTGAGAATACCCTCTCCCAAGTGGTTTTAGTGTTTTAGAAAGTGGCCTTGGTGACAACAAGGAATGGATGCAGTGCTTGAATCCCTTCAAAGTGGCCTTGGTGACAACAAGGAATGGATGCAGTGCTTGCATCCGTTCAAAGTGGCCTTGGTGACAACAAGGAATGGATGCAGTGCTTGCATCCCTTCAAAGTGGCCTTGGTGACAACAAGGAATGGATGCAGTGCTTGCATCCCTTCAAAGTGGCCTTGGTGACAACAAGGAATGGGTGCAGTGCTTGCATCCCTTCAAAGTGGCCTTGGTGACAACAAGGAATGGATGCAGTGCTTGAATCCCTTCAAAGTGGCCTTGGTGACAACAAGGAATGGATGCAGTGCTTGCATCCCTTCAAAGTGGCCTTGGTGACAACAAGGAATGGATGCAGTGCTTGCACCCTTCAAGCAGGGTTTCCTCTGAGCGGCAGCAAGCCCAGAATGACTGAATGTGAGTGAGGGTCTCATGGCTTGTCTGCTGGAGGGAAGCTGCAATATTTTAGGCCTATTGGACCCCATAATAAATCCGCTCTCATAGCAGTGATTTCTGTATGTGTTTGGTATCCAGCCTGCTCCCAGCTCTCCAGAGGCTTCTCGTGGCCTGCTGGAAATCCTTTTGTTTAGCACGAATCTTGTGTACACCTCACCCCTGCTTCCCCATCTGATGGTACCAGCAGCTCACACGCCAGGGATCACCCTTGTGTGCCATTATCCAGGCTGCTGGGACTCCCTTAGGGTCCAGCTCCTAACTCCTGCCTTCCTCCCAGGTCATTAACTCGGTGGAGGAAGGCTACCGCCTGCCTGCCCCCATGGGCTGCCCCACGACCCTGCACCAGCTTATGCTGGATTGCTGGCAGAAGGACCGCAGCGAGAGGCCACGCTTCTCCCAGATCGTTGGCATCCTGGACAAGCTGATCCGCAACCCGGACAACTTGAAGTGCACGGCCACCGTGAACCGGTAAGGGCTGCGTGATGGGCTGGTGCTGGGCAGAGCATGTGGGTTGCAGTGAATGAGGGGTGTTTCTGTCCAGCTCTAGCAGCAATGTGTTCCCTTGTGACCACGGTCATGCACAGGGCTCATGGGCACGGATTAGGGTGGGCGCATCACTGCCTTGCTCCGTGGTCTGGGGTAGCGGTGCCCGTAGAGCAGTGATTCCTGCCCTCAGCTTACCTCAGGCTCTTCAAGCTGGACCTCACAGCCTGGCCAGCGAGGACCAGCACCTCCCGGTCTAACCTGTTTTTCTCCTGCTCCCAGGTTCACCCAAACACCCTTTGACAGGGGCCTCCTGGACCTGGCCACCTGCCTGACTGTGGAGGACTGGCTGGACTCCATCCGACTGGGGCACTACCGGGACAACTTTGCCATGGCAGGGTACTCCTCCCTGGGCATGGTGATGCGCATGAACATCGAGTGAGTACCGGAGAACAAACAGCACTGGTTGGGTTGCCCTGCACCTTCCCACTGCCCTCAAACAGTGACCGTCCTGCCTTGGTTTGCTCCATCTAGTCGGTCGTTGATGCCAGAGATATAACCCTAAGGAAAAGGTGTTGGGATCTGGGATGATGTCCAAGGCAGTGCCGACCTTTTGGAGAAGGTCTGGGAGTTGTTCTTGAAAGGGTGCGAACACCAGGTCACCTCTGTGATTTCTCTCCAATGTCATCATAGATTCATTGGTAATTTGGATTGTAAAGTGCCTCATGAGGTCGTACAATCCAGATTATATGATAGATACCAGATTGCTGTCTCCTTGCTCTTCTCACCTTTGTTTCCCTGGCAAAAGGTTTGTCTGGACCAGAGCATGGCTGTGCCATACTGCACAGCTTCTCTGGGATCACTGCAAACAAACAGAGCTGGGGGCACCTCAGAGCTTCTTCAGACCCCAGAGCACTGGACTGGCTCCTTGCTCAGCGCAGCTGGGCAGGGAGGTACCATATAGCACCTTGGTGTGAGTGCAGGGTGACAGCCAAGTGACCAAGGCTGGGTTTAGTGAGGAGAGCTGGGGAAGATGTGTCTGACCCATCCTCCTCTTGCTGTAAGGAGCTGCCACCTGTACAGGGGTCTCCAAGTTTGCTCGTGCTCCAAGCAGTACTGGAAAAGGTAGTGACTATACTTGCTCCTATCCTGGGCTTACGTTCCCTATCCCTTGGTATTAGCATTAGTGCCAGGGCTGACAACAGCCTCTCCTGCCTCTGAGAAGACTTTTTCACTCTCAAAAGGCATGGAGCTGCCAGACGGTTCCTGTGACTCGGGAAGGATGTGACACTGCACACCTCGGTCGAGGTGCAGCAGGTTGAGAAGGAGCCAGTGAAAGGGAAGATGGAGAGGCACAGACAGAGGGTTGTCATGCATTGATTGGGGGCTGTACTTGGGGCCTTTGCTGTGGGATTGAGCTGATACTGATCCTTGTTTCTCATGCACATCAGGGAAGCTCTCCAGTGGGGAAGGCTCATCATCCATCTGTCTTTCTGACTGGGTTATCTGAGGGCATCGCACTAAAACTGAATCCAATTTCAGACCATTGATCTTGTCACCTGCTAGCTTGTCAGGAGTGATCCCTCTCCTGCTCCCCCTGGAGCTGTCACAGCACTCCTGTCAGGAGGATACGGCCAAGGGAATGGCAGCCTTTGTGTCCCTGGGAGGATGCTCATGGACCCTCAGCAGTAGCAGACTTGTGCTAACGGGCAAGTGGAGAGGAGCCAGACGCGAGGTCCTGGGCTGGTCCATGGGGTGCATGCATGGGGAGGAGCAGTGCCTCCGTCCAGGTCCAGCCCTTGGGGTGTCTGACAGTGTCTTTGTTCTCCAGGGACATTCGGAGTCTGGGCATCACCATGATGGGCCACCAGAAGAAGATCTTGAGCAGCATCCAGGCCATGAGATCCCAGCTGCTGAACACAAACGGCCCCAGGAGGCATCTCTGATCACCAGATTTGCAGACCTGCAATGGGCATTCCTTAACACTTACCCTGGCAAAGGGGCAGCAGGGTGGTGAGCAGGAAAAGGGGCACCAGAACAGGACCTGGAACCCCACCAGCATCTCTTCGATTTCAGCATCAGTGGAAATGTGCTTTCCAGATACCTCGATGGTCCTGCTGCCTCCTTCCCCCATCTGAAGGGGGGAGCAGACTTCCAAGCAGGCAAGGGACATGCCATGCCTCTCCCCATCTTCTGCTGTGTCTCTCTGGCACTGGGGGTTCCCACACAACTATGCAGGACAGGGGGTAACCCTTTCAACACAGCAGAACGGCCCCAGCAGATGGAGGGGTATCAGACACAACAGCAATACCAGGAGCAGTGGGACTACGTTTGTCATGGCACCCAGCTCCTTTGGACCTGACAAGTGGGGAATTTCTTGGCTCTCTGAATTGAGGGGGGCTCCACGGGCTGCCACCCAGCAGAGACAGCCCTGCTCCCACTACCTCCCAGTTCCAGCGCACTCCAGCCTGGACCTCCTGAACTGCACCAGCCTGCAGGTGCCTTCATGGTCCACCTCTACCGAGCCCAGGAGGACGGGGAACCTGGTGGCAGCACCAGGAAAAGCAGAGGAAACTTCCCCAGCGTGGGCCAGGGTCTGCTATCTGGAGCTTCAAGAAGCTCCAGGATGCTGCGGGAGGCTCTCCACCTCCTGCCTGCCATGTCAGCTGCAAAGGAGGGTTCTGAGCAACGCTTCCAGATGCAACCCCATGAGGCTGAGGACAGCAGGTCTGGGAAAAGAGGGTCTTCAGCACGACCCAGCTGGTGAGCCTGGTGGCTGGGAGCTTGGACTTCCCTCCCCAGCTCTCCTCTCTTCCACAGGAGCATCTCTTCTGGCCGAGCAGTGGCCTCCAAAGAGCTGGTCTAAGAGGCTGAGCCGGCTGCAGATGCAGATGGGGGGCAGGCTGTGGGCTGAGAAGGTTTCTCTTGGGTGTAAATACAATTTTCTAAGGGTTTGGGAACTGTTTTACTGAAACACGATGTTAAGTACACAAGAATGGTCTCAAAGCACAGAAGCCTCGGTCCCGGGGCTGAACTCACTGCAAAAAATACCTACTGGGAGCACGGCTGGGGAGGGGGGGAGTGCTGGAGGGGACTGACAGTGACTGCCAGGGGCCAGCCTGGCCCACAGCATCGTGTCCTTAGCTCTGGCACAGTGAATCCAGCACCACTCGAATGCAGGTACTGGTAGGACGTGGCCTGAGGTCTGCTCCTCCCGGTGCTGTTTGGGCACAACGGGGTTTGGGGGGGAGGGTTAAAGCCATTTCTCAGCTGCAATAATCCTGGCTAAACTGGCCTTTCTGGGGCTCATTTAGCTTTCCATCCAGGGTGGTTACGTCCTGATGGATTCTCTGACTGTGGCGGGCACTTTACTTCTTCCTATGGAAGCTTTTTGTAATGGGGGACAGATGCAATGTGTTGTTTAATTTGTATTGCACCCTGTGTCCTGCACTCAGACCTTCACACCCACCCTGCAGTCAGCATCATGACAGAGGGTAGTCCATGTCCTGCGGCACAAGATGCTAGGTACTGGCCATGTCCTCTCTGCCCAACATCTGGGACTCCCTGGAGGGTGAGTCCACCATGGGCGAACAGGGGAGAGCAGAGGGGAGGCCAGTGCCACAGGCCTGTAAATTTGGGGTTTGCTGGGCAACCCCAGTGACGTGGCTGCAGGATCTGAGGTTGGGAGCTGCCGGATGCCCCTTTCCAAGGTAGTCCATGAGTCAGATCCTGCAGCCTGGGGTCGTTGGGCTGCTCTGGGCTGCAGGGATGGTGGGGCAGGGTTTGCCTTTTGTGTTCAGAGTGTGCACCTCCTCCTGAACAATAAAATTCCTTCTTCCCATTGGCCATCCCCTTGCCTGTTATTGTCGCTGTGCTGCACAGAGCTGCTCCATCACTTGCAGGGACCTCTGAAGGTCACCTCATCCCACTGGTCCATGTGCATGTTCAGTGCTCAAAGCTGTGCAAGTCCTGCTCAGACCCTCACCCCTCACACAGACAGGGACAGCCACCGTGTCACACCTTGCTCACAGCACACTGCTGGCACTGGGCACAACGGGGCACCCTGGGAATGCTGGGACAGGTCAGTGCTCACCAAGGACCCACATTTGAGTTGTGAATAAAGCCAGTATCAACATTGTGCAAGGTGTACAAAGTTTTCTTACATTTCTCAGACCCAGAGCAAATACTTGATCCATGGATGATGCTGGCGCCTGATTCCTCCCCTCAGGTGTGGGAAGGGATAGGTACACTCAGCTATTACAGCATCACTTTGGTGGTGAGGACCATGCCAGCATCACTTTGATGGTGATGACCATGCCCAGGGAATCACCCCACTCACAACCCTCAGGAATGCAAGGCACTGTTGTGTCATTTTTAACACGTCATTTCTTCCCCTTCTGGAAGCAACTGCCATGGAATTGCATGCCTGGCAAGGCCCAGTCACTGGGGGCTCCTCTCCAGGACACAGAGCTACATGTTCCCAAAGCACTGCCAGCAGTGGGTATCCGGTCCAGCCAGGCTGGGGACAAGGCTGGCACAAGGGGATCTGATGGCTGAAAGGGGAAGCAGCTCAGCAGCAAACCCCTTGTGGAGAGGATTTCAGGGACCTCTCCAAGGAAGGAGCTGGTCAAGAGGCAAACTCTTCCATTCGAGGGGAGGCGATGGGAACTCTGGCTTATGTATGACAGCAAATAAACCCCTTCATGCATCAAAAGAGCCCTCAGGATTTTCACATCTTCTTGAATGTCCCCCAAGAGACTTTAATTGCACTTCCCTGAGTAAAGCAGCTTTTCTTCCCTAATCACACCCAGCATCACCCCGAGCTATCAATAAGTCATCTCCGAAGCATCCCGTTTACAGCTGCCCAGGCCAGATTTGTCTGTGCCGTTAGCAAGCTTGGCTCCGTGAGCTGTGTGCGCCTGGAGGTGGCAGTCTGGACTTGCAGAGCACCCGCAGAGCCCTGCGTGGAGCCACCCGTCTTAGCCCGTGCCGAAGAGATGCGGGTTTGCAAGGGCTCAGATGCACTCTGTGGATGGTGCTAACAGATGGTGAACTCTGCTTCCTATTTACTGATGTGACTCCTGTCTGATCACATACCAGCTTAGTCTGCCAAGAAGGCTGCATTCGCAAAGCACCTTCCCTCTCTGCTTTTAGCACAGTCACTTAGCGTTGTGTCCAAGGAAATTACTCAGGATAACCTGATGTAAGATAGAAACCTGTTGACCTAGACTCCCAGCCACAGATTTTCATTCTGATGATGCTGAAAAAAGGTGAAGCTGTTCCCAGGCACTCGCTGATGTTTTCTGTACCCCCGACTCTTTCGTTCATGTAGATTGATTATTACTCATCCTTTTAAGACTGCTTATCTTCCCCCTCACAAAGTTGTCCTGAAGAGTGGCTCTTGCAGGAAGCGGTGGGGTGGCATTCAGCAGATGCAGTGTCCTTTCCAAACACAGAGAAGGGTGCAAATAAGCTGGGTGCACCAAGAAGGAGAGGTGAGTGTACATGATGCAGACTACGGTGAGCAGTGGTCTTCGTGCCTGGAGCTGAGGGAGTGTGTGGATGTGTTTTGGTGGATCGATGGGGCAACACCTTGGTGCTGCAGGGCATGCTCCAAAGGCACTGGGTGAGCTTAGAGCTCTCAGTGCAGAGATGCAGGAGATGGGGATACAGGAGGTGATGGAGCAGCAGGAGCCTCCCAGCACGGTGCGACTGACCCCATCCTGCATGGACACAAGGCAGGGAGGGATGAAACCCCATTTGATGCTGGGCTGCTCTGAACCTGTTGTCAGAAGACGAGGCTCCTCATTACAGTTGTTGATTGCTTTCACATTCCGAGCTGCCAGCGAAGGGTCAGCAGTTCTTATGAAATTTTCAATTCTCACAGGTTCTGAGTTTACTCTCTGAGCTGGAAGGAGACGATGAATAAAAGATTAAAATTGGAATTCTCCAATAATTTAAGAGCAATGCAACGAGCCTTTACTCCAGGAGCAAGCACGAGCCAAGCACCGCTGCATGCATACCAAAAATGAGCAGCAAACTTCAAACAGGGCTGAAACAAAAGGCTGTGCTCTTTGATGTGACTGCTGCAGTGCGGGGAGGAGCTGGAGATCCCTGGGCTCTGCAGGGTCTCAGGAGTGGAGCAACAGCCTCCTTGACTCCAGATGTTCCACATGGAGTCCTGACGGCTCCATCGATGCTTTTCCGTCTCTGAGCCCTGCTGAGAGGCTCTAGCATTGTACAAAAGCATCTTGGGCAAGTGATGGGGCCCTTCAAGAGAGAATGGAGGGATGGGTGGTAGGAAAAGGAGGGTCACTAGGACAGAGTCGGGTGAACCAGGATGTGGCTGAGAGGCTTGGAAAGAGGAGGAGGAACTGGGATGAGCTGAGAAGCACTGGGGAGTCAAGGTAGGTCTGAGTGGGGCAGGAGCTGAAATAAGAGGCCAGGGCAAGCCTGGTGTGGACAAGGGGTTTTCATAACTAGAGGCAATGGCTTATTGAGTATAAGCTTTGCAAAGGAAAAAAAGCTCTAGCAAAATCTTTGGCTCATCTGCTCAGAGAGATGAAAACAGGATGGGACTTGCTGGTATATGACCACTTCTTGGCCATATAGCATGCAAAAACAAAGCCCCATCCCTTGCCCCTATAGGTATTTGACTTTGTTTCCTGTGTCCTCACTTTTCCAGGCACTTTGATTTGGGTTCACTTCTCCTGCCCCTCTGCTCTGCTCTCATAAGAGCCCTCTTGCAGCACTGTGTGCAGTTCTGGTGTGCTCAGCATAAGAAGGACATGGAGCTGTTGGAGCAAGTCCAGAGGAGGCCATGAGGATGATCAGGGGCTGGAGCACCTCCTGTATGGAGCCAGGCTGAGAAAGTTGGGGCTGTTCAGCCTGGAGAAGAGAAGTCACATGGAGACCTCAGAGCAGCTTCCAGTGTCTGAAAGGGGGCTACAAGGATGCTGGGGAGGGACCCTTCAACAGGAACTGTAGTGACAGGACAAAGGGTAACGGGTTCAAACTGAAACAGGGGAAGTTCAGGTTGGAGATAAGGCAGAAGCTCTTCCCTGTGAGGGTGCTGAGGCACTGGAATGGGTTGCCCAAAGAAGCTGTGAATGCTCCATCCCTGGCAGTGTTCAAGGCCAGGTTGGACAGAGCCTTGGACAACCTGATCTAGTGTGAGGTGTCCCTGCCCATGGCAGGGGTTTGGAACTGGATGAACTTAAGGTCCTTTCCAACCCAAACCATTCTGTGATTCTATGATGCTGGACAGGAGAACCCAGAGGTCCCTTTCACCAGCCCTGCTGGGTCCTGGGAAATTTCCAGGTGCTGAAATACCTCTAAGCAGCACTCCTCATCAATAAGTGCTCTACATAAAGCTCCCAAATGCTATGATACAACTTCCCAAGACATTTCCAAGACTTTCACCTTTTTTTTTTACCAAAGGCTTGGCATTGCAGTCATAGGCAGCATCCCTCCTGTCCTGCATCTCTCCCCCTCTCCTGGAGCAGCAGCGGGCTTCAGCCAAATGTGGCAGAGGTCAGCAGCACAGAGGAGCTCATGTTTGTACAGGCTTTATGGAAATAGATGGCAGCAAGAGGAGTGTGTGATGCAGCAGTGCCCCTGCACACAAGACACTGCCAGCCTCAGTTTCTGCCTACAAGTGTCCATGAAAGAGGGACCTATGGGAGCTCCCTGTAGGCAAAGCTTTGCTTCAAGCTTGCAATGAGCCCTGAGACATTGCCTTAAAGGAAACTGCTCTCAGGATTGCTTGTAGCTCAGGAGCTCTGGGTTTCCACATTTTACCCTTGTCCTCTGCTCTCCTCACAGTGTCTTCAGCTGCTCCCAAAGAGCACCCTAACAGCTTTCCTTCCTCCTGCTGAGGGCAATAGGGCAGGGTGAAGCATCCTTGGTGGTGAGGGGGTCTTGTGGTTCTCATAACCAGGGATTACCCCAGGTTTCACCTCCCTGCCTGTCCTTTAAGCAGGGCAGTGCCCGAGGGGGACATTTGCAATGGGGATGATGCATTGTCTGCAAGAGAGCTCCACACCTCGAATCCTGTGTTCAGCTCTGGGCCCCTCACTGCAGGAGAGACATTGAGGTGCTGAGTGGGGCCAGAGAAGGGAATGGAGCTGGTGCAGGGCCTGGAGCACAAGTGTGATGGGGAAGGGCTGAGGGACCTGGGGGGTTCAGTGTGGAGAAGAGAAGGCTCAGGGGGGACCTGATGGCTCCCTACAACTGCCTGACAGGAGGATGGAGCCAGGAGGGGCTGGGCTCTGCTCCCAAGGAACAAGGGATGGGACAAGAGCAACTGGCCTCAAGCTGCCCCAGGGCAGGTTTAGATGGAGCTGAGGAACAATTCCTGCCCCAGAGGGTGCTCAGGCATTGGAACAGGGCTGGAGTCACCATCCCTGCGAGTGTTCACACACCCTCAGTGCCATGGGGCAGTGGTGGCCTTGGCAGTGCTGGGAGCAGTTGGACTGGGTGAGCTTAAAGGTGTTTTCTAACCTGGCTGATTCCATGGTTCTGTGATTCTAAGAGCAGAGTTGCAGCCTCTTTGAGATTCCCTGCACACACATTCCTGGGAGTCGGGGGGGGGTCTCGAAGCTGGGGGGAGCCTGGGCTTTTGTTTTCTCTCTATGGAGTGCCTGTCAGAGCTGCCCACCTCTGGGAGGGCAGGATGGACAGATGGACGTGGCTGGGCTGAGCAATGCTCGCGGAGGGCTGGTGGGAGCTCCCCGTGCTTTGACAAGCCCTCCAGCATCCGCGCTGACAGCCGCAGTCACTCTCTGCCCTCACAAAGCAGCGCCTTCGGTTTGATCCTCTCCTAGGACTGCTCCCACCACGGACAAAATCTCTCCCTTAGCTTTCACACATCCTCATTTCAGCAGCCAAACCCCTTCCTTTGGCAGGGGAACTCAGCCCTCCTTGCCCACCCTGCTCTTGTTGAGCATCCCCAGGCTGCTGCTCCTGCTCCCTCTCAGGGCTCCGGTGCAGCCTGGCAAAACCTTGACTTTCACAGCCTGTAACTGTGGGAGAAGGGCTGGGGCTGATGAATGAAGCAGCTCAAGGATGAGCTGTGCCTCCTGGTCCACCCCCAGCTCCCCACCAGCCTGGTGAAACGTTCTCAAGCTGAGTGGGTCGGTGCCAGCTGCTTCTCTCCCATGCTCTGCACCCTCTTGTTCTCACTTGGTTTTCCAAGCCTGTATCATGCCTATATTCACATTCACTTTTCAAGCCTCTCTAAAAACCCAGGTGGGGAATTCAAGAGCACCCAATAAAAGGGATTCAACAGCACATGCTGCTCGAGGTACTGGGACTGCTTTTCAAGGGCCACCATTACACCCGGGGTGAGATTCCCCATTTCTTCTGTGGGAGGCACTTGTGATGACTGCCCACAGCTCTTGCTTCTGCCCAGTAGCTGTCCCCCACTGAGTCTCTGTAGGTGTTTGGAGCTAGAGCGTAGGACAAGAGAGCAGATGCAAGCAGATATGTTGTGAGCTTGATGGAAACAGGAGATAGGCCAGGCTCCATCTGGAGATGCTGTGCAGGAAATGGATAGCGTTTCTGCTTGTGTACCCCAAGCCCTTCTTTTCTCTGTTGCTGTTTCAGCTTCTTCCCTTGTGGATTAGAGGTGGGGATGCAAACCTGCTGCTTTTGAGGGACAGGACAGGTACATCCTGCCCTGGAGGCTGGGTTTGTCCTCAGTGAGCCCCTTGCTGTGGTAAGCTAGGTGTGGGGATGTGGTCCTCAGGTCCAGCCACCTCCTTGTGCACAGGTCCCACTGCAGCCTAAGAGGTGCAGGATGTGCATCACATCCCAGCCTTGCAGCCTGCTACAGAATCATGGAATCACAGAAGGGTTTAGGTTGGAAGGGACCTTAAAGCTCACCCAGCTCCAACCCCTGCCACGGGCAGGGACACCTTTCACTAGAGCAGCTTGCTCCAAGCCTCTGTGTCCAACCTGGCCTTGAACATACCCGTGGATGAGGCAGCCTGCTCCTCACTCCCTCTTCATCCATGATGGCATTGCTCCTCTTCTGCATGGCTTGTTTATCCCCGAGCCTGGATTAGCCACACTCCTGCACTCACATCTTCCTGGGGTAGGGCAGCTTTTGGGGTGCAACCAGAGCCTGGTCACTGTCTTCCATATGTTCTGTCCCGATGGTCATGACCAGCTTGGGCTTCTCTGGGGTGTCACCACCACCAGCAGCACTGAGGAAGAGCTGCCCCACAGCCAGGGCTTAAGAAAAGCCTCGAGCAGCAATGGAAGAGACGGAGCAAAGCCCCATGCACCCCACTTCCTTTGCTGACCAGAGGCCCCAACCTGAAAGCACTGACTTGAGCTACCTAGGACATCACTGACTCACTGGCAAGTGCCACGCACCCCCAGCCCATGTGCAATCTCAACCCTTGGGTCCTTCTCTCCTCCTGGCCTCCCTCTGTGGTCCCGGGGTCCTCCCCATGCCAGGCAGGGGTCCCCCATCTTCCTCACTGGCCTTTATCTTGCTCAAGTAGAGCAACGCATGAAATATGAATGAGCCGCCGTGGCCTGTCGCGTGCTGCTGGGCTGGACCCTGATTCGATTAGCACTGATGTTTCTTTCATGAGCGAGAGGCTTTCTCCTCTCCGGAGCTCCGAGCTCCGAACGCCGAGCTCAGTCACGGAAGCAGACGGCTGATTAACCACCCGCTGCCTGCCGCTGCTCCTGCCTGCCTGCTGGCCCTCCACTCCCTGCCTCCTGTCCCCCCACTCCCTGCCTCCTGTCCCCGTGCCTGTCCACTGCTGTCCCCTACCACCTCCTGCGGCCCTGGAGCAAGGCTGCTCTTGCTGATGCTGCTGACAGCGTCTGGGTTTCTCCCTCTTGCTCGGCTGGCATTCATAGAATCACAGAACCCCAGCCTGGTTTCTGTTGGAAGGGACCTTAAAGCTCATTCAGCTCCAACCCCTGCCACGGGCAGGGACCCCTTCCACTAGAGCAGCTTGCTCCAAGCCCCTGTGTCCAACCTGCCCTTGAACACTGCCAGGGATGGGGCAGCCACAGCTTCTCTGGGCACCCTGTGCCAGCGCCTCAGCACCCTCACAGGGAAGAGCTTCTGCCTAAGAGCTCATCTCAGTCTCCCCTCTGGCAGGTTAAAGCCATTCCCCTTGGCCTGTCCCTACATCCCTTGTCCCAAGCCCCTCTCCAGCTCTCCTGCAGCCCCTTCAGGCACTGGAGCTGCTCTCAGGTCTCCCCTTCAGGAGCCTTCTCTTCTCCAGGCTGCCCCAGCCCAGCTCTCTCAGCCTGGCTCCAGAGCAGAGCTGCTCCAGCCCTCGCAGCATCTCCATGGCCTCCTCTGGACTCACTCCGGCAGCTCCACATCCCTCTTGTGTTGGGATCCTTTCTATGGACGCTGTCTGGAGAGCGCATGGAAGGATGGGTCTTTCCTATGGTAAACACGGGGCTGTTTTCATGATGTGATGGGGCTGGGTACAGCCAGACATGGAGCAGCGCTGCTAAGGGAAGACGTGGTCAGACCTGCTCGGTGTGGAAGCTACAGTTCAAGGTGTGTGACCGGGTACCTCCTGCAAGAAGGACACAGCTCCTGCTTCTGCACATGGTGGGCTCCTGAAGAGGCTGATAAACGCTCACTCTTCAGCAAGATCCTGATGATTTTCCTAATGACCAGACCTGCAAAATGAGCTTGGCTCCTGAGAATTCAGCCGAGTTATTTCAGGCAGCTAATTGTACCTAACAAGGACGTTCCTACTGTTCAAATTCTTCAGTTATCTGGGACAACATGAGCACTAACGGGCTTCCCCAGAGCTGCTCCGTGGGGCAGGGAGAAGGGGACACAGCAAAGATCGTGGTGCACCTACCTCTCCCTCTGTCCCTGTGCTTTTGTAAGGTAACCTTGAAGCAGATACCGGCTTTAAGACTTTGTGCATCCCAACTTGCCTCATCTTTCTTTGTTCAAGAAAAGCCATTCCTCCCCGGCTCCATCCGCACACACGAGCACGTGGCTTATGCCCGGCAGGATCTTGTTGTCTCTTTCCCACACAACCAGCTGCAGGAGGCATCAAAGGCACCGGAACTTTGCACAGAACTGAATGCTTTAGTATCTGAAAAGGGCCGGGTAAAGAAACTTTCCCTTTGCCTTTCTGCATCCCTGAATTGTACCTGTGCTGTTAATCACGGCCATGCATAAAATCTCCCAGGCAGAGACTCACTGACCTTCAACAGGAGCAGCTCAGGAGACGGTGCAATGAGATCCAGAGCTCATTTTTCTGGCTGCCCACACGTGGTGTGACTTCATGGGTGCAGTTTGAGAGCTGGTAGTGGCACCGTTAATGCGGGTGGATGGCACACAGCTCCCTGTGCCTCCCCTGTGCTGCCCCTTAGCCAAGGGCACAGGGGTTTTCATGCTCTCCTGCCTGTGCTCCGAGGAGAGGCAAAGTGATGGAGCAGAGACTCCAGCTGTAAGTCAGTCTGCTGAAAGATGTTATAGAATCCCAGACTGGTTTGGGTTGGAAGGGGCCTTAAAGCTCATCCACTTCCAACCTGCTACCGCAGGCAGGGACATCTTCCACTACACCAGCTTGCTCAAAGCCCTGAGCTGAGATGCTGTAAAGCATCCTAAACGCACTGACTGCAGCTTTTCACCCTCCAAAGGACTGACCCAGTTCTTGCCCCCAGTCCCACCTCTCCTGGGGTGGCTGGTTTGGGAAGCACATCCCCAGTTGAGGAGAGCCTGGGTTGTGCCGAGGGATGCAGCCTGCGCTGCCTCCCTGCCCGGCGGGGGAGCTGCCTGTTGGGATGCCGCTTCCAGACGCTTTCCGCTGCTCTGCCCTTGTCTCCCGCACGGGGAGGGCAGGGATGGAGGCAGGCAGCGATCCCGCAGCCCTGGGGAGCACTTGACACGCGATTCCTCTCTCACAGACAGCGCTTTACACGCAATTGCTGGCACAACGGGGAGCGGCCAGCGGTGCCTCTGACACACACGCTCCCCGCTCTCAGCCATCACACCAAAGCCACCGGGTGCTGCTTGGCCAGCGGGAGCGGTCTCTGCTCATCAGAGCCCGGGGGAAACACGGGCTCGTTATTCTGCCTCCACTCCCTTTGCTCTGCCTTCCTCTGCCCCTCCACTCCTCACTGTCTGCCTGCCCCAGGCCACCCGTGAAGCCTTGATGGGGATGGAGATGGCTTTCTCCCTGCTGCATCCACCCAACTGGAGTCACGGTGGGAGATAGCCACGCCAGCCATAGCAAGCAATTAGCCACCCCTGCAAGTCAGTATGGTTGATAGATTATATTTCAATTTGAATTTGTCATTCTTGCCTCTTTCAGGCGGGTTTCACAGTCTGAGTTTTCTCCCAGCTCCACCTGACACTGGTTGACCAAACTTAGTGGTTCAAACCCGTGCTGGTTACAGTGGTCCTGCCCTGGAAGGTCTCTGCTCCTCTCCATCCCTCACATGTTCAGAGGGGTGACAAGACTCTGTGTCTACCACGGGGTGATAACACCTCCAGACGTGCCTAAATCCTGGGCCATTTCTCCGGTTCTTGCACTTCAGTTTGGAGCCATTTACATGCACAGAGGGTTTGGTGTGTGTTTTTCTCCATGCATCTGCCTGTGGTGCAGTTAATCTGCTGTTGCTTCGGCCTTGCATCCCACTCAGCCAGGTCACCCCAAGAAGCTTAATCTGGTGCTCATGGAAAAGCTCCAGGAAAGAGGGGTGGGGGCCTTGGGGGCAAAGCAAATGACTCTGCCAGCAGACCATCACTACAAGCACTGGAAGGGAAGGACGGTAGACACATTGCTGAGGCAATGCCATCGGTGGCCACCAAGCACAGGAGATGCCCCATAGGGTCTAGTTCATGTGGGAAATTCAGAGTTTCTAGAAGTGGGAATGTTCCTAACCAAACAGGAAGGGCTATTCTGTG
The DNA here is from genome assembly GCF_034315485.1 of Pezoporus occidentalis. Classification (NCBI taxonomy): domain Eukaryota; kingdom Metazoa; phylum Chordata; class Aves; order Psittaciformes; family Psittacidae; genus Pezoporus; species Pezoporus occidentalis. The sequence continues at coordinate 356,984 of NW_026914830.1, forward strand.
CTGTGAGATTTGGTTACCAAAGCTGATGCTTGCAAGTGGACGATTAGGGCGGACCTCTGGGTCAAGCTTATCAGAGCAGAGATGCTGACCCTGGATGCACACAGAAGGACAGTCCCTACCCAGAGGTGCTCTGTGTGCTGATGTGACCCGGTGGGGTGGATGGCAAGCCCCGTGCAGGCTGTGGCTGCAGAGAATGGTTCTTGTGCTCCTCTTCTCCTGGACGTCAGGCTTCGGACTCCATCTGCTGTAATAAAAGTGGAATTTCCCCTGCTTGCAGCACTGTCGGTGCTCAGCAGTGAGCAGGAAACTAGGACAGGCAGGGATGAACCGGGCTGTGGATGCAGCCTTGGGAAGCCCGGTTATTTCCCAGGAAGGCTGAAACCTCCTTTCAGCTTCATTAACAAAAGCACCAGGAGCAGTCTAGCTCAGCAGAAAGAGGACAGAAGCCACCCCAGCACTGCTCACGTGAGTCAGGGCTCTGGCAGCATCCCTGTGGTACATGGAGGTTTCTGTTCCTATGCCCAGTGCTGTGGAGCAGAGGAGCTGCCGGCCCAGATTCCTAACTGGGACTGTCCCATCAGGGATGCAGGTCTGCATGGGAGCAGTGCAGCCTGCACAGGACAGGTCTGAGGTGCTCTAGAAGCAAAAAGCTGCTTTCCTTCTTCCTTGCTCTCTCCTGGAGCAGTGTGGGGGCATGTCTCCAATGGGACAACCCTCCCACAACCCAGGCAGTGCCTCTCCCCTCACACCCTGCACATCAGCAGTCAGCAGCGAGGCTTTTTGCTATAGAGAGAGGGAAACCAAGCCCTCGTTTCAGGGAAGGGCTGGAGGCAGCTCCATGGATGGGACCCATGCTGGCCCTGCTGCCTCCCCTCCCTGGGGTGCCTGCTCCTGGCTCTGTGGGCAGGGACATGTGGGCAGCTCCTGTCCATTTACGTGTGAGGAAAGAGAGAATACAGACTGGTGATGTCCTCGGGGGGGGCTGAGCACAGATCAATCTCACTGTGCGCTGTGAAGCCTAAAGGACACCTTGAAAACGTCTTTTGTCAGGAAAGAAGATAATTTCTCTGTCCCCACAACTCCTTGGGGGCTTCCCAACAGATTTCCAGCATCTGAGAGAGCATCTTCCCTTTGCCTACTTCTCTGACACCCATCGGCACAGCATGCCCATAGGCTGCAAATGAGCCCAGAGCAGGGGATCCTGGAATGGGATGGGGTGCAGGGGCCCCATTTTCATAGCTGCATGTTTCTCCCCAGGCTCACTGCAGTCTCTGCCCTCTGGGGCATCTGCCCAAGAGGCTCATACCCCATGACGAAGAACGTGCAGGAGGAGAGATATTCTATTCCAGTCCTACACGTCCTGGCACAGGAACAGAGTTGTGTCTCCAGTGCTCACTCCCTACAGCTGTTGGAGCCAGTCCAGAGGAGGCCATGGAGATGCTGCAAGGGCTGGAGCAGCTCTGCTCTGGAGCCAGGCTGAGAGAGCTGGGCTGGGGCAGCCTGGAGAAGAGAAGCCCCAAAACCTGCTCTAGTGGAAGGTGTCCCTGCCCATGGCAGGCGCTTGGAGCTGGATGAGCTTCAAGATCCCTTCCAGGCCAAACCATTCCATGGTTCCATAATTCTTTGGCTGCAGCAATGGGACACCCTGCAGGGTCAGCTCAGCCCTTGCTGTCAGCAGAGGAAATGTCAGGGCTGAGGACCAGGTCAGGACACCAGTAGCATCCCTGCAGCTGGGGCCAGGTCCTGCGCAGTGCTTGGATGCAGGAGGTTCCCATGAAATGGGAGTGTCCCTCAAAGGCCTTCCCATTGTGGCTGCTCCTTTCCTCCCTCCAGGATCATCCATCTCCCAAGACTCATTGTGCCTCAGCTTCTTTGCTTGGCACAGCAGAAAGGACAGAAGCCCCCATGAGAAAGGGGGAGAAGAGTTGAGGGGCCAGAAGACACCTCACAGATCCCCCTCCATCCCTTTGTCTTTCCCCCAGCTGCTTATGGCAGGCCCCAATTGGGGATGAAAGCCCTTTAGGGCCAAATGCTCATGAAGGGAACAAGCAACACTTTGGTTCTCCAAGCCACCACCAACCCCGTGGCAAACTAACGTCACACCAGCCCTTGCCTTGCTCCAGATGGGACAGCTCATTGCATGCATGGAAACATCCCCATGTCCCATAAGCTCCAGTCTGAGCCCTTCGTTTTGATACTGTAATTTAGCAACCCAAACCCAGTTGTGTTCTGAAATTAAGCATACAAGGAGCTCTCCTTAAGCTACGGGAATTATTTCCACATCATTTCAGATTTTCTGCTCTATTAATTTCCCTCTAGTCTCTCATTTTCTTCATTTGTGCCAAGGTTCCTGGGGTGCAGCAGAGCCAGCGCTGGGCACAATGCTCAGTCCCTTCTCCTCAGCCCAAATCCCCATGGCTGGCTGGACACTTGGCTTTCCAGGTCCCCTAGGCTCAGTTAGATCCCAGGCTTGCACAAGGCCAGTGCTGCTCCAGGATAATGGATGCTCCTTTAGGCCCAGTCCTTCAAAGGAGACCCTGCACTAGGCACAGGGACACGAAGCATCAAATCCCCTCTCCACAGGCTCCCACGTTTACCTTAGTCTGGATGGGGCTGGGATGCCTGGCTTTTCCACAGGGATGCTGGCAGTGGTGAGGGCTGCTGCCACTTATTGTCATGGAATCACGGAATCACAGCATCACAGGCTGGTTTGGGTTGGAGGGGACCTTACAGCACCTGGAGAGCAGTGAGCAGAAGCAGCCCGTTGCCTTTCTATGGAGTGCCATCTGCATTAGAGCTGCCACTCACCAGGGACCTGGATGTCCAACCCTGTCCCCTCTGTCTCCTTCCTTACCCTGAGATTTCAGAGCTGCTCATGCTGCCTCCTGGCTCTAGTATTCGTGTTCTTCCTGCCCCTCATGATTTATAGTGACTCTCGAGACTGCCTGTTTCAGGACTGATGCCCTGCTTGGCTGGACAGGTCTGTGCCTGGGCTGCAGGTGAGCACTGGAAGCAGGATGCTTCCCAGCCTCAAGGGCTGGATTAGTCCCCCTCCTCCCCACTCTTCATACACTTACTCCCCTAGGGTGGTCCCTCATTAGCATCCCACTGCTGTCCTCCAGCTGCTTTCCCTGTTTGCAGCATTTCCAAGGCTGTGGTAGGACTTTATGAATCATTTATCTTAAGCAGCAGTTATCGTACAAGCAACTTGTAAATACTGTGGCTATCGGCTCGCTCTGAACATCAGAGATAAAGCACGAGGCACAAACAGCACAGAAGATGGATGGATTGAGGGGAGGATTGTTTCAATTATGTGAGCCCCTATCCTTTCCTCCCCACAGAAGCAATTTCAGGGATGCCTGTGGGATACCTGTGGTCTGAGCAGCTCCATAGCACGAAGGCACGGACAGGGCAGCAATGAATGCTCAATGAATGCTATATCATGTCATGTCAAATATAGGGGAGCTTTTGCAAGGCAGATGCCCCAGTGGATGCCCCAGAGCAGTGGTACCTCCCAGACATCACCAGTTGCCTTCTGCAGTGATAGCAGCCTAAAGGTGAGACACCTTTGTCTGACAAGGCTGAGTTGCTTCAGCAGCACCATCCCAGGAGCAGGATTTATGTACCTGGATGGATGTGAGCCTACAAGGGTAAGGGGCCTAGAGGAGGCTGGGGCAGGACCTGAGGAGGGTGATGCTCAGCATGGCATATTCCAGAGGAGCTTGCAAGGAAAAGGAATGCTAAGCCGTCTGCAAAACGATGCCTTCCTGCAGGAGGGTGAACAGCACAACCCTTAGCATCTGGTCAGCGGGGAAAACTTCAAAGCTGAAACCAAAGCCAATTCAGTCACAGCTGTGGATCCTGCTAGGATAAATTGTGTTTGCACAACCTCAATCACGTCAGTTGATTTGTGATATAACGTACAACGTCTCCTGGTGACAACTGCCATGGCACCTTCGCTCTGCCCCATCCAGCACCCATCAGCCATGATCCGATCCAAGCCCAGGGGTGGCTCAGACCATCCCTGGGAGCTTGTGCTTTGCTGGTACAAGCATGTGCAGTGTGCCATGGGGATTCAAGGCTTCATCTTTTGTCATCCTTTTAGATGAGATTGCTCAGAAACACATCCAGACGACGGGTGATGGTTTTAAACCGAAACAGGGAAATTCAGGCTGGATCTGAGGAAGAATTTTTACCGTGAGGGTGGTAAAACACCAACACAGGTTGCACAGAGAAGTGATGGATGCTCCATCCCTGGAGGTGTTCAAGGCCAGGTTGTATGTGGTTCTGAGCAACGTTCTCATTGAAGATGTCCCTGCCCGTTGCAGTGGGCTGGACTAAATGAGCTTTGAAGGTCCCTTCAACCCAAACGATTCTATGATTGTATGATCTCACCTTGCAAGGAAGAGATGTGGAGCTGGGAGAGTGGAAGTCCATAGAGGAATGGCTGGTAAGCACTTGGAGACCTCAGAGCAGCTTCCAGTATTGGAAGGGGGCCTACAAGGATGCTGGATAGGGGCTCTTCATCAGGGACTGTAGAGATAGGACAAGGGGAAATGGGTTTATGCTTAAACAGGAGAAGTTCAGGTTGGAGATAAGGCAGAAGCTCTTCCCTGTGAGGGTGCTGAGGCGCTGGCACAGGGTGCCCAGAGAAGCTGTGGCTGCCCCATCCCTGGCAGTGTTCAAGGCCAGGTTGGACACAGGGGCTTGGAGCAAGCTGCTCTAGTGGAAGGGGTCCCTGCCCGTGGCAGGGGTTGGAGCTGGGTGAGCTTTAAGGTCCCTTCCAACCCAAACCAGGCTGGGATTCTATGACTCAATATCAGCTTCTCCTCACCTGCCCTTGCAGAGGAGAGGGACGACAATTTTGGCCCTGCGGTGCTCACAGCTCTGTGCCAGCAGCCCCTGCGTGCAGGCAGCGTGGCTCTGACTGCCGGCAGCTGAGCGTGCAGCTGATGGAAGCTGCAAACATCATCTCCTCCGCTTGCCCGACCCATCTCCATCCCCATCACGTGCAGCACATGCTGGCCTCTCCCTGCAGCCCCCTCGGGGAGCGTTCCCCCTCGGAGGGACCCCGCTGCAGCTCAGGGTGGGGATTGCAGCCTCAATGAAGCTTTTTCAGCAGCTTCTTCAAAGCCACCATCGCTTTTGAGGCTGGGGTCAGCATGAGGCCGTTCCTTGTCGCTTCTCCATGAGTTCTTCCCCCCCCCTTCCCTCCCTCCCTCCCTCCACAAACACATGAAGCTGTTTTCAAACGAATGGAAACGAAGCACCTCTACTCCTCAGACAAACTTCTCTCCCCCTCGCTCTCCTTTGAAGATGCTCGCAACACGCTGGACTTATCAAGAGCAATTTTAGAGGAAAACGGGGGAAAATATGCAAACTACAGGCTCAGGCCCCTGAAGACTGAAGCGCTAAGAGCTCTTCTAAGCAGTGCAGATGCGATGAGGCTGCCTTATCTTGGAGTCAGCGCTGAAGTAGAGCCACGTAACGAGGGACTATTTCCCATCTGCTGCATAAATCTGAAGTTACTTCAGGCAGAATGGGGAATCAGAAGATAACTTCAAAGGCATTTGAGCTCTGTATCTGTGTCAAACCGCAGCTCTAAGCGCTCTGTGCTGCCCTCCTATTAAAGATGAACTTTTGTACTCTGTTAGACATCTTAAAAAGCATAAAACACAAGTTCATTTGCTTTTCAAGTACTCCCACCCCCACCCTCCTCTCAGCTCCTTTGCAAAAGAGGATATTTGTGAACAAACAACCCTGCTCCTGCTGCAGAGGTTTTCCTTTTCCCTGCCAGCACAGCAGGGTGCAGTCGCAGGGCTCCAGCCTTGCCCAGCACTGGGGTCACCCCATTGTCAGGGCACAGCGGGACCAGGCACCCACTTCCCATGGAAGCATCCCCAGCATCTTCTGGGCTGGGAATGTCTGTGCCAGGGGAGATGCAGCTCTGCCCTGCCAGAGACCTGCAGGGTTTGCTTGGGAGGGGAGGGAATGAGGCTGACTGTCAAGGTAACCCTTTTCCTTATGGATTTGTGGCTTCATCAGCGTTTTCCTGCAAAATGAGATGAAATGTGGAGGGTTTTCAGCTGTGAAAATGAATCACTTCATTTTAAGCTAGCACCAAGCCCCGTGGCGTAGGGTCCTCATGGGGGGATGCGGCATTCCCCTTGCACATCAGTGGCCACGTTATGCTACAGGACTCCATGTACCAGTGCCACAAGCACTGTGGGAGATGCTGGCTGGGTGGTGGAGAAGTGGGAACAATGCAGGAGGTTCCTGGCTGGAATCAATTTATGGCATAGAAATGAAACAAAGGACTTTGCTGTTTCCAAAATCCACTGTGCGTTTGCCAGCAGATCAATTGCCTAGAGTTTGGCCTGTTCTTTACATGGTATTTCTTGACAGGGCTGTGTCTCTGCATCTTTAATGAGCAACAGCCCCATTACTGATGGGGCAGCTGGGCGGGAGGATGGCCCCAAAGAGATGCACACAGCCAGGAGCCGGGGAGGATGGCAGAGTCAAGGCCAAGCAAAGCCTTCAAAACCTGCAGGGTCTGAAGGGAATATTCATCAGGGGCACTGGGGAGGAAAGATATGAGAAGTGAGGGAAAAAGTGTTAGGAAGAAAGAGAAGACATGGGTAGGGGGGTTGACAGAGACATCAGAGGCCAGCAGCACAGTGGGAGTAATTAGGGTGTTGTGATGCAGGTGTGAGGCTAAAGGATGGGAGCATCCATAGGGGTAGAGGAGATGGAGAACAAGGAGGAATTCAGTCTGGTAGCAGACGGGCAGGAGGGGTTTAGTGCAAATGCAGGGACAGAAGAGCTAAAGCATGAGCAAAGGTATAGAAGGTATGGAAGGCTTGCAAATGGCTGTGACTGTCTTCCTTGGAAAAGGTGGAGAAGGATGGAGAAGGGTGATATAGGGTGCTGGATAATGTAAACCAAGGACATGGACACAAGCATACATAATATCACCTGTGTCATATTTGGGAGGGCAGAAAGGCAGTGATGATGTGGTCCAGTTGGTAGAAGTGATGGAAATGAGGAGGACAAAAGATAGAAGCTTTCAAGTTAGGAAAGAAAATAAGCCACTGTGTTTTAAATGTGTGATTGCTATTTCTTAGCTGAAGCTGCCCTCCACGTGGCTGCACCAGAGCCAGAGCCAGAGACAGGGACAGGATGAGGGCAGGTTTGTACAGACCATTGGCAGCTCCAATCACTTGCCAGTCCAGGGTGAGATGCCAAGGAACCCCCAACATTACCCACAGTGGAGCCTGGCTGTGACTCTTCAGGCACCCGCTTTGCTCCATCACCTGCTCTGACAGCTCTCTTTGAGGCAGTTCCTCAGGGTTATTTATCCCCTGGAAAAGCCCTTCTGCTGTGGGAACCTTCTTGATTTTACACGTGCAAAATGCCACTGCAAAGGTTTAGCTCTGTTTTAACCGTGGAGCTGTGTGCTCCTCCTGTCCCGCTCCAGTCTATGAGAGGTGACAGCCTCCTGATGATTCAGTGGCAAAAAGCTGCATTCTTTGCTTTTAAACTGCTAGCAAGTAGTGCTTAAAACTATTTAACCTTTATGGTTTGGCTCTTCATTCACCAAATCTGGGCGCATTTCTGTTTCCTGTATTTGGACACTGCTCTATTTTTGTTTCTAAGGAGCTGGATCAGTTTAACCGTAGTAAGCTTTTAAACACTAACAGTGTTGTTGCCCAGTTCTTAAGAGAGCATTTCTCCAGCTCAATACACAGCTGATGGCAATGCAGAAACTTTACTTATTTTTAAGCACTACTTACTTACAGTTTTAGGTTTCTGCACAGTGGGTCTAGTACTGCCCTAAAAGTATGGCTTATCACACTGGAAGATAGGAGAGGCAGTTATGGACTAACAAGCATGACCAAGACCCCAAAATGGATTTACCTCATTTGAGAGGCTTTTCCATTAATTTGTTTCACTCCAGGCAAATTATATGTGCCTCTCAATTCAAGCTTAGTGAAGATCTGAGTCGCAAACAATTGGTCTCAAACCTCAGAGATCAAGGGTAGTTGATATCTCTTTTTCCCTCTAATCTAATTTGATTCCCAACAGTCTGTGGCTAATGCGGGCACACAATGCACCAGACAGAGCATTTGCAGCAGAGACAGGAACGTACAAGGCGGTGTTAAGATCTTACTTACGGTATTATCTACAGCTATGGCTGCTGCCAGCAGTGCTGGGAGGATCTGGGGAGCAGAGGAGCATAGAGACCTTGGCCTGACGCAACTGGGGTCAAGAAAGGGGATCGTGGTCTTTTAAATATGGAAAGGGATTATGTGATTTCAGTGACAATTCTGTTAGCACATAAAATCTGCATAAACTGCCTGCGACCATGCTGACGCGGAAAATCAAGAGATTCATAAACACACAAAGGGGAAGGATTTCCCAAGCAGGGAGAAAGGGGACAAAAAAGAGGCTTGGGATTAATACTGGAGCAAAAGGGTCAAGGGAGGAGTGAGCCTGGTCTGCACCAGGAGTATTCCTGCAGCAAGAATAACAGCATCCCCCAGTGAGGCTGAAAAGGATGGTCCATCGCTGCCTGCGAGCATCTCTTTGTCAGGTCCTGCTGACCACCTGCAGGGCCAGAAAACATTTTGCTCCTTAGTCATTTTTTCTTTCTCTATAACTCAGTCTCTTGGTTCTCTTCCCTGCTGGAGCACTGAAACAGCTGGAATAATGTACAGGATAAGACCAGCCTGACACATCTGTCACCATAACCGAGGTCAGAAAAGAAGCTCCCCCAGCCAGACAGGTGGAGATGCTGTTATTTTCCCCCCACTGTAGGTTTTGTGAGCTTTCTCTTAGGATTAACTGGAATCTTCCCAGCAAGATTGCCTGCTGTCAGTTCTCTTCTTTGATACCTGTCTAGCATTGCAAAAAGCATCCTGCCTTTGCCTTAATCTTTCACAAGTCTTGGGAATGTGCAGCGTATGCGGTTTTGGAGCAAACATCTGTGATTACCATGAGCGTGGAGAGATGACCTTGACTCATGTGGTCCAGTCCCACATCTTCACGACACCAAAACAGGCACAAAAGATCACCTTGATACTGCTGGGGAAGCCTTGCCAAGGGAAAAAGATATTGTTGGGGTGACCCAAAGACTTGCTTTGTCTAAAAGCATCTTCATCAAACATGGGACAAGGCCACAGACTGTGTCCATGAAGACTGCTGGAAGCCAGGGATTTCCTGAACCTTTCTCCTCACACATGGGTATGGTCAGGCATGGAGCTGCTGGGCTGGGAAGGGTCCCATAGGGCAGCTTTGTGCCAGCCACATCCTGCCAAGGCCTCTGATGGAGAATGCCTGAGCGGGGGCTGAGGCAGGTCCTTGGCACCCAATGGAAGGGGAAGGATGTGTTGAAATTCAGCACAGCACACCTGAGCGTTTCTTTGTAAATTCTCAATTTAGCAGCACCCACATCCTAGCAAATGATATCAACCCCGAGAGAGCAGCTCTGCAAGGAGAATACAGATGGGATGTTGAGGTTTAGTCCGTGTGTGATGGAGCATGCTGGAGACCAACGGAGGCTCACAGAAGCTGCATGCAGACTTTCTGGCTCTTCTCAGCCTTGTTCACAGCCACAGCCAAGGGGCAGTGATGGGTCTTGACAGGAGACATGTCAGCATTTTTGCCTCCCAGGTGTTTCCCTGTGCTTGTGTCCCAACGCAAACTGCCGAGCCGAAGGGATGGACATGCAGTCACCACTCGGGGAGAAGTGGTTCATCATGGAATCCATCCTGGACCATTCTGGAGAAGCAAAGCACCTGGGAGGGAGGCAGTGGTGCAATAAGGGCTGTCCCTTCCCCTCCTCTGCTCCCAGATGCACTGCTCAGCCCACTGCAAAATCCCCATAGCACACCAGCACCCGCAGAGAGCCCAGGACCTGGGTGAGGACCAGCCAGTCTCCTTTGATTACCGGCAGATGGAGGATGCACGCAAGAGAGAGATAATTAATTAATTGTGACTTTCCCAGCCTCCAGACTTTGGTTTCTATTGATCTCAGTTTTATCTGGAGTAATAGAGACAATTAGGAGGGAACACAGCAACAGAAGTTAATTACCAATGAAATGGAAACTGTCTTTCCATTTATTAAACTTTTATCACAAGGCAGCAGCGCTGCAGAAGCACTGGGAGAGGCTGTGTGTGCCCTCCATGTCGTGCCGGGGGCTCCCCACTCCTGACCATCAATAATAAACGAGACACACATCCTCCTCCTTCCGAGCAGGGCCAAGGCTCCAGTGCCAAGCCCCAGGGAACTGAACCCTGAGAAGAGAGCATCTGGGCTGCTTGGATGGGCAGCGCTCGCTCCTGATGGGAGCTGGGAAGCTGCTGCTCAGCCCTGCCTGCACCCCACTGTGCTGGCAGCTCTTGCAGGCAGGGGCTGCGCTGCGGGTGCCGGGGACAGCTCATTGCTATTCCTGTCCTGAGCCTGGGGTGGAAGGCAGCCCTGCTTCCACAGGCTCAGAGCAGTGTGCTGAAACGGATGCTGCGGGCAGAGAAAGCAGTGCAGGCTGCCTGGGGAGGAGCTGGTCCAGCTCAGGGAGCTTCACTGGTCTCAGCTGGGTTTAGACTGGCTCTTGGAGGTGGGTTTCAAGCAGAGTCAGAGACACATTCCCCCTTGCTAGCCTTGCCAAGGTATGCATTGCCTCTAACTGGGCCAGGGATGCAGGAGGCAAGCAGGAGGACTCTTAGTTTTGCACCATGACTCCAGTGACATCCATCCCTCAGCCTGAGGCTTGGCTGTCAGGCAAGAACCAGGGATGGTCCTGCCTTCCTTCTCTCCACCTGCCCAGCTTCATTCCACCCTCCCCTCTGTTCCCTCCTCAGCCCATCACGGGAGATGCCAGTCGTGCCAGCAGTGAGCAGGGCAGGGATGCTGTGGCAATCCTCCGTCGTTCACTGCTCCTGAGCATCCCCCGGAGCCAGGCTGGGGACTGGAGAGCAGCATCTGGCTCAGGGGCTGAGCTCGCTCTGCCCTTTCCTCAAAACAGGGGAGAAAATGATGTGTTAAATCTTGTGCAGATCTCTGAGGGTGGCAAAGCGAATGATGCGACATAAGGGGTCTGGCTTGGACCTACAACATGCTACACCGCTCTTCTCACCTTCACACCTACCTCCTGTCTGCTGAAAGTGCTCCCATTTGCTGTGTCCCTCCAGACCCAACCTGGGCTGGGGCACCTCTCATTTACGTGTCACTCAGCACATCCTCCTGCTCGCCCCTGAGTCCCACATTCGATCTGATTTCACTCTGATTGCTTTCCCCTCCTCTTGAGTGAATTAATTAATCTCCGGTTCCGCTACGTTGTGGGTTCCCCCCCCCCCCCCCAATCGATAAAAGGAGGAAGGGAAGGGTGGTGTGCCTGTCATTAATCATCATTAAATTAGTCACTCTGGAATTAGCTCGCAGTGAAAGCCGGCACTGGTGCAGCAGCGGAGCTCTGCCCTCTCACCGTACAGCAAGAACTGGACCTCTGCAGCGTCCATGCAGCAAGAGACTGAGCTCTGAGAGAGGAGTGACTTACGCATGGATGCCGCATGAGGGAAGGGATGCAGAACCTCCTTGCTGTCAGAGGAAGGACCCTGCCACAGTGCAGAGCCTCTGTACAAACAGGTTCTTGCAGCTCCAGGCATCTCAAGCCAAGGCAGAGCTTCGTGGTCACTGATCAGCATCACCCCCATTCCCCCTGAAGTGGCCAACCTGAAGCTGAATGCTGCTCTGTGCTCAAATGGCCACAGGGTTCACTCAGCACATGGGCTCCATGTGCACAGGAAATGTAAAGGATTAGGAAGGTGTTTCCCTGCATCCACCTGCCCACAGGGATCAAGCGATGCCCTTATTCCCTGCCCTCACTGCTGCCTCTTTGTCCTCCCGTCACCCATCCTGTCCACCCTGTGTTTTGACCTGGAGCAGTGATGGTGGTAGCACATGGAGCAGGGCTGGTGGGATTAGGAGGGCAGCATGTCCACACGTGGCAATAGGTGATGGACACACAGTGGTTTGTATCTATCAACAGATATATCCATATTTGTACTGTATATTTTGCTCTCCTGAGCACGTTTGGTCCTTGTGTCTCTTCCTGACTGCCTTTTTGCTACAGCTTTGATCACTGAGCATCTGCTTTGCTTTACAAAGAAATGCTCTGGCTGTGCTGTGGGGCAAAGTGATGGAGATGATGGGACTGCACAGGGGCAGTGGGTCTCAGATCGTACCTCTGAGGACCTGATGTCTAAATGGTGCTTCAGACAGTGCAAGGCATCTGCCTGGGTCCAGAGGGTTTGTCTTTGCCTTCCCTTCGCAAAGCCAGTTGTGCCAGCACATCTGCATAGGGCGCTCAGACACAGGCACCCCTTTGCTCTCCCACACCATAAACATCCTCTTCTTGACACTGCAAAAGCCAGTGGCCACATTACAGCTTTGCAAGGGCTTGGGTACGTGGGCAGGGAGGTCATCTCCCTCTGTGGCACCTCTTGCTCACACAAGCACTGCATTTGTCCCATTAGTCACATCCAATAACGCCTTTGGCTGCTGCAACCCGCAATCCTCTCTTAAGGGCACTGCTTTCCAGGACACAGCCCTTGTCTGATAAGTGTGACCAACCCTCCTCAGCCTTTGATGTGTGACCTTGCCTCTGGCCTTGTTAAAATGCATGTCTCTGAAAGGACCCCCCCCCTTAGCCAGGATGCTGCATCACACATCATTACTGCTTGCACATCTTACTTTGTCTCTCTAATGTACCTTAATAACCAAGCATGCAGAGCAGGATCCCTTGAACAGACGTTGCCCAGAGTAGCTGTGCTGAGGAAGAGCCTTCATTCCTGCTATGCCTCGAAGCACTTCATTAGTACAGCAGAAAATGCCAGAGAAACCACACAAATCTTGTGAGGTGCTTTGGGAAGGATTTACTGTCCCCACCTGGCTCTGACAGGTCCAGACACCTTGCACCCAGCTCCACTGCAGCCTTTCTGGGGACTGCCCAGCTCCCCCCATCTTTGCAAGCCCCGTAACGTGCTCATGGATGCTCCCAAGCCACTGTGTCCTTGTGACTGCAGGTTTAACCCCCTTCCTCTCTACCCCTCTTCTAAGCTGCATCATTTGCCTGGGACATCCTCTCCTTCCCTGTGACAGCTCTGGTCACGATCACCAATCCTGATCCTGTTGGGAACCACCACTTTGGGAGATCTACTAGGAACTGCTCCCTTTCCATTTGCAACGCTGATCTTGCTGCTGCCAATGGGAGACTGGGTCAGGTCATCCCCAGCGCTGCTGGCTGATACTCGGGGCAAAAAGAGTAAGGTGTGCAAGGGGATGTCCTCCACGCTGGCCTGGAGAGGGTGGGCACCAACACCCTGATGCTATTAATGCTATTATCCATAATCCTGCCCCAGCAGCAGGCAAGGAACACTCCCAGCACCAGGAATTCCTGGTCAGAAGCCCTTGGGGTTGACATTACATCTCTCTGAGACTTCCAGCAGCCATCAAGACTTGCTCTCCTCAGCCTGTCCCGTTGTCAGAGCAGCCACAGATCAAGGAGGAAGAGATGCTCTGAGACATTCAGCAAGGATCCATGTCCACAAGGCATCTCTGTCTGCAGCACCACAATGACTCCACCTCTGTGCCCACTAGGAGGAAGGGATGAGAAGGCTGCTGATGACAAGCAAAGCCACCATCACTGCCAGGATCACAGTCAAACCATTACTATTCCGCTCTCGCTTTGCTGGGCAAGCCTGGAGCTGTGCTTGCAAAACCAGAGTGCTCCTTTGCACAAGCCTCTTCCCTGGCAAGGCCCTTGCTTGCAGTTAACACCAGCCGAATTCGCCACGATTCAAGGTGTTATTACAATGAATGTGAGCGTGAATTAATAATGGCACTTCGAAGCCACTCTCTGAGCTTGCCTGCATCCCTCCTGCTGCATAACCGGCTCTGTGCTGCCAGGGAGCTGCATACATGCTGCTTCATTTTGCACTAATAACAGCCTTCCACTAAGAGAGATAAACAGCTTGCAGAAGTTTTGCTGGCAAAACACAACTCCAAATGAACTGCTAAAAGTGCTTCACAAAAGGCTATTTCCAGCTACTCCACCCAGCTGGAGCTGGCTCTGCTCCCTGCCTGTTGTCATCGCCGAAGATGCATCTGCATCCGTCGCAGGAGGGATGCAGAGTAAAAGGAGGAAGGGAGGATGCTGGCAGCAGGGAGGAGGTTTGGGAGAGCCAGAAAAAGGGCTGCAGCCGTGTGCCGCAGTGCTCATGCACCAGGCGCTGACAGGGGACAGACACGGCAACCCCATCTCCAAATAGCATCGCCAACACAGCCCGTCCAGGCTGGGAGGTTTGTGCCGGCACCATCCCCATCCTTCACCAGGAAAGCGAGTCCCAGCAGTGCCTTTCCCTGGCTCCTGCTGCTGCTGCTGCTCACTCATGCAGGGTTCCTTCCCTTCTGGCTGCCTTACAGTAAGCAGTTGTCAAACACTTCTATAATCCCAGGTATAATAAACCTCCCCCGGCTCCCTGGTTCCTGTATCTGCCATGTGAGCCAGCTGTGCGTGAGGGAGGCACTTTGCATGCAGATTATTTATCTGTCCTCGATCTGATCCAAGTAACGCTCCCTAAGCACAGTCAGACAGAAGCAGCTCCTCCTTCCAGAGCCGGGTTTTAGGACGCTGGAGTGGGAGTTTGCACACACAGGGGTCAACAGGACCATTTAGGACCAGCTGCATCCTCCCTGCAGGGCTGCGGGGCTGGCAGCAGGGCTCAGCCATCAGTGGGTGCAGTGAAGGGCACTGGTGCGAATTTATCACCAGGGAGATGTCTGGTTAGGATGGATGCCCCTGAGTGCTTCTCTCCAGCTCGCTGCCCTGACAGCTTTCCCTTGGGGTGGACGTCCTGCTGGTGGTCCTTATCTTTGCCTCCCTTCAAAGGCCCTGTAGAGCGGGATGTAAGAGGAGCTACATTCAGCTCTGCTGAGGCAGAAAAGCACGGGAGAAATGCTGCCAGAAACACAGCAGCCCTCAGCAGCACTGCCCGGGGGACTTGGGTACCACCGCTGGCAAACAGTTTTGATGGCAAATTAAGCAGCATCCAAAGCAAAGGTACTTTATAAAGGGTGACAAGATGCAGTGCAGCCCCAGGGCCAGGCTGTCAGCTCCGCAGCCTGCCCAGCACAAGGGAAGTCTCTTAACACTGTGCACAGGGCATGCAGGAGGTGAGAGCTGCTGCTCAGCACACATCTGGACCTCAGAGGCACAGGGTGGATGCTGCCACCCTAAGTGACATCTATTGCCTATGTCCCGAAGTCTCCAATGCTCCTCAGTGTCACCCTGGGGGTGCTGGTGGACCCCCTGCTCTGCCCCAAACCTATTCCACACCCCTACATCAATCCTAGCTTAAAAAACATGATTGATTTTGAATTCTCATCCTCAGCTTTCGATGGCTGAACTGGCAGCAGCCTTTTAATGCTGTTTTGGGGCTCTTTCTTCACCAGATGGGCAAAAAAGGAACTAGCTTTAAGTGGGAACTGAGTTTTACGCTTAATCTCATGACTTAAGGAAGTGGGGCTTTGAGAAATATGCCTTTATCAGAAGACCTGGAAGAAAAAGAGCATGATTCTTCTCTGAGAGGGGCATGGCCAGAGGTGGAACAATGACTTTGCTGTTGAGGAGCCAGGGCTCAATGAATAGTCAAGCAGGTATCACCACACGGCTGCAGAGAACAGTCTGTCACCTCCACATCCAAACCACAAAGTCACTGGGATGCTGAAGGAGAGGCTTTGCGTGTCATGCACTGAGCTAGTGAGATCCCCGAGGAGCAGGAGGATGCTCATCTCCTGGAAGAACAACATCATGGGGAGAGTTTCTTGGTCTTCACTCCAAAAAGGGAATTTTTCCCTTCCTGTCTGCATATCCAGAGGATGCAGCACTCAACGTCAGCAGTGGGAACCCTGTAACCACAGAAGACGTAAGTGCAGGTAGTTCCTATGCTCATTCCCAACCTCTTTGGCATAAAATTGCTAGTTTCAGTATTTATTGTTGGTGGGAAACACGATGCTGGATCCAGCAGCTGAGAGAGGTGAGGCTGATGCAGCTCCCCATCCCCAGGGCCAGCCAGTAGTGAGGATAAAGATGTGTGCTCCCAGCAGGCATACAATACATGATATTATTATTATATATTCAATATATATACATATGTGCAATGTGGATCCCTCCAGCAGCTGGGTTCAGACACCCAGCTTGCCCATAACAACTCCAAAAATGCTTTTCCCCTGCATCCCATGATCCCCCTGCATCGCACCGCTAGGCAGCAGCCCCCTTGGTCTGAAAGGTGACCTGGGAAGCTGCTCCCAGTGACCCACGGTGAAGGATGTCACACCTCAACACTGGGACTGATGGAGGGGCCCTGGACAAGGAATTGTTCCTTGGGTGTCTGTAATTTGGGTCCCTACCTGGCACTGTTGTCTCTCTGCTCCTCTGGGCTTGTGGACATTGGCCACTGAAGGGCTGAGGGTTCTCCTGGGATGAGTGTGGAAGTAGCTCCAGGGTATTGTTTGGGCTCCCTTCCTTGCGCTCCTTTGTGGGGGTGCAGATGAGCTTTTGTCACATACTCTCATCTCTAAGTGTGACAGATACCTCTAGCTTAACCCCTCCTAGTTAAGAGCCAGGAGCATGGGAAGGACCAGCCTGTGCAGAGCAGGCAGGCTGCAGGTCCAGGGTGCAGGCAGGGTGCAGGCAGGCCCTGTCTCCAGGTTCAGGCTCAGCAGCAGGTTTTTGGCAGCGCAGGAATGTCCTCTCGCTCCCTTAATTCATGTTTCCAAGAGCAATTGCACAGCTGCCTGTGTGCATCTAATGGATGCTGCCTCAGGGCAGCAGGCAAAGGGAAAGCAAGGAGGGTCAGTGCCCACATCCCCACTGTACAGTCAGGGATGCCAATGGGACCAAAGTACAGTGATACAGCCAGCTAGCTGCCATCAATCACAGGGCCTTAGCAGAGGTTTCTGAGTATTTAAATCATTAATTAAGATTAATGAAATACACTTCTGCAGTTTATCCAAGTGCATGTTCCAAAACTGAAACCAGGTCATTAGTTAGTGAGTGAGACAATTTGAAGGGCTGTATCAGTAAAATCCTCTCTTAAGCCCAAGCAAGGCTCATTAGCATGGCTTCAAGTGGAAGGATATGGCCCTACCCAGGGGATGCTACACCAGCACAGGATAGGTGACACTCGAGAAGAGACACAGCTGCATGGTCCCATCAATATGGGCTTTTGGGGGATTAGGGAGGTCCATCCAGCTCAGGACTGAGAACAGGAGACAGAACCTTCTAATCTTCTTGTACCATTGTGGCTTCCCCAAATAAATTAATTTGAAAAGCTTGGGGATTACTGGAAGGATTAGAGCTCCCTAGAAATCCCCCTGCATGATCTGCCCATCCCAAGGCTTCTGAAGCCTCCTTATGAAGATTAATGCAAACAAATATGTCCCATTACAGGATTAATCTGAACTGGAATTAAGAATGCCCAGTAGTGTAACGTGAAATGCCATGTGAAGCCCAGCTGTAGGGTCCTGCATGTGTCCGTTTGTGCTCGTCCTCACACCAGGACATCTGTGCAACCCAGACCCGGACCCAGAGGACCAGAGCCCACTGTCCAGAGGCAGCCCCCTTCCACCATGCTGTGTTCCTCCGATGCCTTGTGTGGCTCCCCATGGACCTCCTGGGTGAGCATCTCTGATGACCGGCACAGGACCACAGTTGCCTTGTGCCTCCCAGTGCAAACTTCCCTGTGGATTTGGGAGTTTGGAGATGAGCTTCAGGGCCTGGCTTCTGGCCACTCACTAGGGTGTTGGAAAAAGACAGTGTTACAGAATGACCTTCTCCAGGGCGCAAGAAGACAGACACATTGGCAGTAAATTGCCTCAATTACAGGGAACTCAGTAATTAATTAGAAGCTGGGAGCCTTCCCATCCCTCAGTGCAGCTCTGAAATTAAGAGTCTGAGTGAAGAATAACTTCCAGGCCAGAGAGTCAGTGCTGGGGCTGCCACACAATTGCCCCCCACACAGAGAACTGCAATTGCCTCCTAGATGTTGATCGATCTGCTGCTGAGTTGGCAGCAAGGACATGGGTTTGACCTCTGCCTGTGGAGAGCAGAGAGAGGACTTCAGGCAGCGCCTGCAGAAGGAGATCCTGAGTCACTGCAAGGGGAAAAGTGCCTGCTAAAGCTGGGAAGGGGCTGTCTCCTCATTGGAAAACATTGGAAGTGGTTGAGGAGGGTTAGCTCAGAGGGAGCACAGCCTCATAGGAGAGGCTGGGATCTGCCCGTGCAGGGTAGCTAATGAAAGTTCCTGAGAGGATGCTGTATGCATATGGACCACAGAGTGCTGAGGATGGACCTGTGCTGCTGCCCTCTGCCTGCTGGGGAACCTGAGCCCTACCAAAGTCAAAGCCTTACTTCTCGTGCTGAAGAGCTCAAGCATGGGCCAGAGGGACAAGGAGGCTTTGTGACCTCCCTCCTATCGCAGGCTGAATCCACCCCTGCCTTGAAAACATCAGGCCTGGCTCTGCACAGCATCACTGCAGCGGGGCTGGGATGTTCCTCAGCAAATCCACTAACCTGGAGATTGGCTAATGGTGCCTGCAGGACACGGCCAGGGTCCTGGCAGCCAGCAGCAAAGGCAATCAAAGCCTCTGAAGCAGCAATCAGACCCCTCTAAATGGAGCCAATGTGAGAAGGGAGTTTGCAGCTCTGGATCGATCCGCAGCCAAGGTCAGTCAGAGTAAAGCCGGGTTCCTGGAGGAGCCACTGTGGAAAGCAAGTTGTAATAGAAATAAGTTGTAATAGTCTGCAGCCAGCACAGACCTCCAGCTGCTGCTGACCCAGTTAACAACAGCACTCACCTGCAGGAAACTTCCACTCCAGTTTTGAGGCGTTCTGTGAGGGAAACCAGACCCTGGCATGGAGATGTGCTTGGGAAGGGCATGGGATGCTCTGGCAGCTGCCAGGATGTGGCTGTGCACAGGGTGCACTAAGGGCTCATGCCGGTTGTCTCAGCCCAGTGGAAAGCTTAACGCTGTTATGAACAAGTGCACAGTGATCCCATCCACTGGGATGAGCGCACCACTGTCTGGTGGAGGCATTCCAGATGGTCATGCCATGGCCTGAAGAGTGCAAACCTCACGTACCCAGAACGCATCGAAACACAAAACCCAGAGAGGAGGACCACATGCCTCACCCACAGCATAGCCATCACTTTGGGGTTGGAAGGGAATCTCATGCTGTCCAGGGTGTCCCTCAGAGCCTCATCTCCTGAGCCCACAGCATAGAGCCAAGGGGTGGAGGCAGGAAGGACCAGGATCTGGCTGGGGACTCACTGCTGAGTCAGCAAAGGGCTTGTCTGGGGACCAGTGGAGAGCAGGCTGAATGCGAGCCAACCACAGGTGAGATAAACTGCTGCCTTAGGGGCATTGTGGCCAAGGCCAAGGGAAATTATTCATCCTCAGGATGAGCAGTGGGAAGGCCCCTGTGCTGGGCTGTGGTTAGCCATGGGAATAGGAGGATGAGGTCAGATCTAACCACAGCTTCAGCTCCCTGGGGGTAATTGCAAGGAAGACAGAGCCAAACAGTCTCACTAGTGCCAAGTGATGTGACAAGGGCCAGTGGTCACAGAGCGGACCCTCAAATATTCAGGGTGGACATTAGGAAATGCTTCTTCCTATGGATGGATGTGATGCAGTCCTGATGCAGCCCTGATGCAGCGATGGGAGAGCTCTGTCCTTGGGGGAGTTTCAATGCTAAGGTAGCCAAAGCCACAGGCACTGATCTGGTGTTGGGAATAGTCCTGCCTTGTCCTGCCATGACCAAACAGCTGGGCAGAGATGCCAGCCCTGCGAGGATTCACAGCACTGTACCTGCTGAACATCACTGTGCTCCTGGCTGGGCTCCAGCCCAGGGATGCCCTGCCATGGTGTGGCTTTGCAGAGGTCCTGCTTGGCTCCCTGCTCCTCAGCCCAGATGCAGTGTCTGCTGCCTGCAGGCTTATGGCACTTTGATCTCTTGAGTGACCTCTTCTACTGACCTTGAGATGGACAGAACTGCACCTGGGACACATCCATTGACTTTTGATGGAGCCATGAGTGGTGTGAAGAAGCCGAACATGAGCCGTGGTGGCAAGCAAATCAGTATCCCATACAGTGGGCAGATGCTCCTTGCAGCACATAGCCCTGTGTCTGCATGCTTTTCCCCACGCTAGGCTAACCAGCCCCCTTCAGAGACCAGTGTGAGTAGCCCTTGGCCACAGACCAGGTCCTACCATACCCCAAAAGCCTTTTGCTTCCTCTGTTTGCCCCTCTCCCCTGGGAAAATCAGTGCAGGGCAGTACCAGCCTTGCCAGGCACACCTCAGCACTGCAAAGCAGGGACTCCTGTTGCAAGCCTCAGGGCTCCTGGCACGTTGTCAGTATAGCCCTGGGCACCCTGCTCTGATCCCTTCTTATTTATGGCACATCCTTCCTGTCTTCTCCCTGCTGTTACTGCCTGAAATGTTGTAATTTAGATTCCGGCTGTGTTTGATTGCAAACTCTCCCAATCTACAAATTCCAGTGACAAGCTCTAGAGCAGCTCATTTACATGCCAAAGTGATCAATCCGGAACTGCCTGTTACACACACACGAATAAATAAATAACTGATACACCAAAGAAAGGGAAACAAGCAGCCCGACTAACCGATACATGTCAAATAGTGACAAGCCCTGACATCCTGAACAGAGAACAAGAGGAGAACGGATAGGACAAGCTTGCCCAGGGCTGCTCAGCCTTCACCTATCTCCTCTCATCCCCCAAGGCAACAGGGGTGTGCATCGATGCCAGGTTCCAGCGAGCAAAGACTGGAGCATGAAATCCTGGCTTTTAAAGCACATACCTGCCCTTGTCCCTCACACCTGCTCTGCCATAGGAATAACAAGTCCCCCGTGACAGGAATTCAAACATCTTAGACAATGGCAAGTGGCCTTTCAGCCTGATTTCCAGCTGACATCGCAGGAAATCCTTCCAGGGCACCTGAACCATCCCAGCTCCTTGTCCCATTGATTGAAGCATGACAGACTTGCACATTCATGCAAACCTTGCTTTTCTGGTGATCAGCAGCATTTTGGGACAGGCCAGCTCACCAGCTGCAGGACCAGTCTGTGTGGGTCCTTGGGCATCATTAAGCCAACAGTGACCGCAGAAGCACGGCTGCTCTGAGCTGTGCTGGGTGTGGGGGAACCCCACCACTTTGGTGAGCATCCACATCATTTAGGACAGCTCTCACGGCCTCCTGGCTCTGCTGCAGACCCAGGATCAGCATCACTCTGGATGGATTTTACCCTTTCAGGATGGGGCAGCTCCTTCACCTCCTTGCTGTCCTGTCCTGGTGGGTGTGGGTGCAGACCGGGGTGCTGGTGAGGTGTGTGGTGCATTGCTGATCTCCCACCACCTCCCTTTGTGCTGTCTCCTATGCAGTGACAGGAAGGAGTCAGCTGCCTGATTTATCCTCCTCTGACAGCTCCTGCCTGTCACTGCTTGGAGCCCCAGGGGATCCCAGCAGGGGAGGCAGTGAGGAGCATCTCTCCCTGTTGTCTGCTGTCAGGCAGCTCATGTGCGCCTGCAGGCACTGCGGATGCAGGGGGGAGATGTTTCAGGGGTCAGTTTTCCCCCATGGAGGGGTGGAGTGCTGGGGTGGCTCTGACACATCCTGCCAGGTGACGTGAAGGAGCTGCCCCATGGCCCATCCTGGATTGAGGAGGGTTTCTCAGGGTAAAATCCATCTGAAGAGACACTGATCCTGCGTCTACATCAGAGTCAGGAGGCCATGAGGGCTGTCTTAAATGTTGTGGATGCTCACTAGAGTGGTCAGGTTCTCCTGGACTCGGGGCTGTTCTCTTTGGGGCAGGTTTTGGGGGGCTCTACAGAGTATCTACAACCACTGGATACCCCAGTGTACAAGTGTACACCTTCCCCTCTGCTTTGGGCTTGACCCCGTTTCACATCATCTGCAGGTCTCCTCATCATCCTTGTCCCTGTTCCATGCTGGACTCTGCTGGTGGTGGTGCTGGTGGGATGCTGCTGGACCCGCATCAGCAGGGACAACCTGCCAGGGCTTCACAACCATCCTTACTGAGGAAACACCGCTTCTGCCCCAGCCTCAGGGGGGTGCCAAACTGCTCCCAGCTTGGGGAAGGGCATTTGTGGCCTCACTGGGGCAGCTTGCAGGAGGGAGCTGGGGCAGCTCAGCCTGGAGAAGACTTCTGGGACACCTTACTGCAGCCTTTCAGTACTTAAAAGGAGCCTATAAGAAAGATAGGGAGAGACTTTTTAGCAGCACCTGTTGCGACAGGATGTGGGGTGATGGTTTTAAACTAAAAGAGGGAGATTCAGGCTGGACGGAGGAAGGAATTTCTTACAACGAAGGTGGTAAAACACTGTCCCGAGTTCAAGTTGTCCGGAGAGGTGGTGGATGCCCCATCCCTAGAGACATTCCAAGCCAGGCTGGATGTGGCTCTGAGCAGCCTGTTCTAGATGAAGATGTCCCTGCTCGCTGCAGGGGGGTCGGACTGTGTGAGCTTTGAAGGTCCCTTCAACCCTGTGATTCCATCCCGGATCCCGATGCGTGGTGGCTCCGTGCCGGGGCAGGGCTGCCCGTGCGCTCACTCTGCAGCGGGACACCCCGCGGTATCGCTCGGGGCACACGGGGATGCTAAAGGGGGGGTCCCCCCTGCCTCTGCCTGACGCGGAGCGGCTGTCACCGGGAATGGCTGAGGCAGCACTGCCACCTCGCGGCATGTCTCCCCACTGCCACTGCCCGGCGAGGCCCTCACCGCATCCCAGAGACACCCGGAGGCAAGGGGCCGGAGTGTGCCAGGCTGGGGCTATGTTTGGGTTGGCAGATGTGGTCTGCAGGAGCCTCCAGGATGGCTCCCCGCAGCCATCCAGCCATCCATCCATCCATCCATCCGTCCATCCCTCCCTCCCTCCATCCATCCATCCCTCCATCAATTCATCCATCCCCCCATCCATCCATCAATCAATTCATTCATCAATTCATCCACCCATCCATCCATCCGTCCGTCCCTTCATCCATCCATCTACCCCTTCATCCATCCATTCCTCCCTCCCTCCCTCCATCCATGATCCATCCATCCACCCTTCATCAATCCATCTATCCCTTCACCCATCCCTCCCTCCCTTCATACATCATCCATCCATCCATCCATCCATCCATCCATCCATCCATCCATCCATCCATCCATCCATCCATCCATCCATCCATCCATCCATCCATCCATCCATCCATCCATCCATCCTTCTGTCCATCCGTCTTCTGGAGCCACCGATGTCGCAGCTGCAGATCAGGAGGAGGATGGAGGAGGAAGGTTGGCTTGAACACAGCAACACTGAAAGTCAAGCAAGTGGAGCTAAGCACTGACAAGGAGCCTAAAGAACCTGGAGGAGGTGCCACCTGGACCAGCACCATCTTCCAGAAGATGCTGGAAACCTGCAACCATCCCCCTGTAATCCAGCATTTCAGTGGGGTTAGGGGGACAAACAGAGACAAAGGACACAGGAGCATGAGGCCATTCATCAATCCTGGGTGAAATGACAGAGTGATCATATTTTGACTATGTTAAGGAAGGGCAGTAGGGCAGAAACACAATTACTGCCCAGAAGCCCTGTTTTGCAGAAGGTCTTTTCAAACTCACCCGTCATCTCTTCTTGACACAAATACAGGTCTGGTTGATAGAGGAACTCTGATAAAATAAAACTGCATTTCTTCTGGGCATCTGATTTATTACAGGCTGACATTTGGATCAAAAACATGTATTATATTGCATTAAGAGGGCGCAAGCTCAGCTCAGTGATAGATCTCCAAAGGTCATTATTAATGGAGATGCATCCATGAGCAAAGTTCTGTCTGGAAAGGGTCTCTGGGCTCACTTTTGGTTTCGCATCAGTCATTTCCTTTTTGAGCTGCTTTGGAAACAATACAACACCTTCCTTGGGACTGCGAGAGGTGGCCTGGTTGGTCCCCAGCATCCCCAAGGACCTGCTGCACTCATTGAGGCATACCTCATCCCTCTGCTCCCTGCTGCAGTGGGGCCTGAGTACTGGTGGCATCTGGGGGCAATCCTGTAGCAGAGCTGACTCTGCTGGAGCCCTGCTTCATCAGGGAGCAGCCCTAAGGTGGGCATCTGAAGGGGTCAGCCCTCAGCAGCAGCGATGACAAGGCTGGGTACCAGTGGCAGTCACGCTCTGCCCATCACCCAGACCAGAAGCCATCCAGAGTGATCCCCACAGCGAGCATCCCTTGGATGCCACCTCGTGCTCACACCTCCTGTCCCCTCCTGCGGTGACAGAGCTGTGGGATGCCTTTGGGCAGCCTCCACCTTCCTGTTGCTTTGTGCCCAGCCACCGCTGGTCCTGATGCAGGGACGGTGCCTTGGGCTAGGCTGGGAGCGCTGTGGTCCTTCACTTCTGCTGACCAAGCTGTTCCCTGACTGTGCCCGGCACAGCAGGAAAGGGAACAAGTTTCTCGTGCAAAGAAAGCGAAACTTGGCACTCCTCTTCCCCCAACCAGGCAAACCACCGTGCATGCAAGTATATCCCCTCGCCCTGCTGCTCTTCCTCCCTGCTCCCAGCTTCTAGCGAGGAGAGCTGCTGCTCAGACTGCTCTGTCTTCACTCACCCCAGCAAGGAGGTAAGTCACCCCCAAGAGCAAGGGACACGTGCCTCCTCTGCCGACACTCACCAGTCCTTGCTCCCTGTCCCACTTGCCTCCTCCACAAGTAGGAAAAGGAGGAGAATACGATGCCAGGGGGAAGGGAGGGCCACAGTAATCTGTCCTTGCTCCATGCGGTTGGGAACATCGCTGGGTTCTGCAGGCTTGTTCCAGGCTGAGCACCCCAGGTTTTGGGGCAGGTGTGTGCGCTCAGGACAGCCCTTCTCTCTCCCAGCTCTATGTGTTGGGCAGATGGATCTCTTTCTGCCTGTTTACCCTTTGTTTATCCCTCCTCTGTTGTGTCTTTTTGTACCCCTTCCTCACTTGTGGTCTCTATCCCATGGGACCACTGCCAGTATCTCAGTGCTTCAACACTTCTCTGCATGCATCTGACATGCAACCACCCATCCCAAGGGCAGGCAAAGGGTTTATGCTGCGCTTCATGTCCCGTGCTTTCCAACCCCACAGTCCTGCCTTGGCCACACATCAGATTTTCTGTAATATCAGTGATTTCAGATCACATAAGGAAACACCCTTAAAATCCTTCTGTGA
Organism: Pezoporus occidentalis; assembly: GCF_034315485.1. Classification (NCBI taxonomy): domain Eukaryota; kingdom Metazoa; phylum Chordata; class Aves; order Psittaciformes; family Psittacidae; genus Pezoporus; species Pezoporus occidentalis. The sequence continues at coordinate 382,306 of NW_026914830.1, forward strand.
AGTTATTTTCATTACTGCATGCAGTGTTCTGTCTGTATTGGACAACACACGGGTGCCATGGTAGACCTGTGGATGCACCTGATGTGTTTGCATCCAAGGTGTGTTTGCTGTGTGCTTGCCTCCATCCCCAGTTCCCTCACCCCTGTGTCTATAGGGAGGCAGGATGCACCCTGGGCTTTGGCTGGCTACCAGCACCCTGGCAGTGGTGCTGGGCATGGCCCTGATGGAGGACGGTGTGTGCCGGGCACCGGATGGCAAGGACGGCTTCCCTGGTGTCCCTGGCCTTGATGGGAGGCCGGGGCAGAAGGGTGACATGGGAGAGCCGGGTAAGTGGGATCCAGGGATGTGCAGTGCAGGGGACCTGGGAGCCCCAAGCCCCTTGGTAGCAGCATCATGGGCTGTGGGAGCAGCTCAGGTTATGACAGCCATGCATGGACTTCTCCCCCTCACCACCTCTCTGCAGGGAGATCAGCACAGAGGACGGGCATCCAGGGACTGAAAGGGGATGCAGGTGAGCCAGGGCCTCCTGGCATCCCAGGGAACAGGGGTTACCATGGCCTGCCCGGTCCCCCTGGGTTAGCTGGGCAGCCAGGGCCAAAGGGGCCCAAGGGGAAAGCTGGCAATGTCATGGAGCAGCCGCATCCTGCCTTCTCTGCCTCGCGGAGGTCCCCACCGTCCAGGGGCAGCACCGTGGTGTTCGACAACATCATCACCAATGAGGAGAGCTCCTACAGCCCCCAGACCGGGGAGTTCACCTGCCGCATCCCCGGGATCTACTACTTCTCCTACCAGGTGATCTCCAGCGGTGACCTCTGCCTGAGCATCACCAAAAACAGAGAGAACGTGGTCAGCTTCTGCGACTCCAACAGCCGCCAAGTGCTGCAGGTGAACTCGGGCAGCAGTGTGCTCAGCCTGGAGCAGGGGGACCGGGTCTCCCTCAGCACTGACCCTGCCCGGGGCAGCATGATCTACAGCGGCTCCGAGGCAGACAGCGTCTTCAGTGGCTTCATGCTCTACCCACTGACGAGCTGATGGGTCCATCCACCAGCCCAGACCTACCTGTCTGCATAGTGTTTCCCCCTGTGAGTGCATGGAATGGTTCAGTACTGCAGCAAACACAGATGGCTGTAAACTGAGTCACCAGATGGGTTCCATAAGTGCCATAGAGTGGCCAGGCTGTGGGTCAGCACTGGAGCAGTTACCTCCATGCTGAGCCTTCCCACTCCATCCTGGAGGCAGAGGGCATTCAGACCCCACACTGGAGAGGTCCAGTTGTCCCTGGAGACAACTTTACCAGCTACAGTTCTTTGCTCCTGAGTGGGAAATCACTGCGTGCCACTGCTTCTGCTACACCAACCATTGCAAACGCCTTTCTGGCACGCAGCCACTGCTGCTTCTCACACCCTTCTCCATCTGCATAAATAAACCCTTCTTCCACAACAACTGCTTGGCTTTTCTTTCCTATTCATGATTCTTCCCCAAACCATCGTTGTCCTGGGCCCCTTCCCAAGGTGCCCAGTGGGAGAAGCGATCCCAGCTTGCCCCTGACCGATCACAGACCCCAATTGCAAAGGCAAAGGGACAGGAGGGACTGAATGTACGAGCAGAGCAGTTATAGGGAGGAGCAGGAAATGTCTGGGACTAGCCCGTGTCTGTCCTTTCTTGGATGAGTCGAAGGTAGCTGTCCTGTACAAACACAGGGGCAAATAGAGGAAGACCATGCACTTCACCCACATGGCACTCTTTGGTACCCAGACTCTCCAAGGAAGGGGAAAAGCAGCTGTGATCCTCCAGCCTTTCAGCAAGTAGCTGGTGCAGTGCTGTGTTTCGGCCCTAGTCTGAGAACAATGCTGACAACGCACTGATGGTTTAGTTGGTGCTCAGTAGCACTTACCCTGATCAAGGACTTTTCAGTCTCCCATGCATTCCACACCACAGCACATCATGCCCAGTATAGAAACCGAGGGGAGCTGGCCAGGAAGGGCTCATCACTGCTTGGGATTGGGATGGGCATCCGTCCATGGGTAGTGAGCAGTTGTATTGTGCATCAGTGTTGTTTGCTGGTTGTATTTTTTTGTTTGATCTCTGACTCTTTATTATCTCCCTTTTCATTGGTATTAGCATCAGCATTAGTATTATATTGTACTTTATCTTAATTATTGAGCCCTTCTCATTCCAACCCATCGGTTTTACCTGTTCTCTGACTCTCCCCATCCCACCATGGCAGGGAGCTGTGACTGAGCAGCTCTGGGGTTCTTAGTTGCTGTTTGGGCTTAAACCACAAGAACAAGAATCCCTGCACGTGCCATACCCTGGGGATGCTACTCCCATGTTGGAGGGTCAGATGTCCCCATTGCTGGAGTAGTGAGGAGGAGGTCAGCTCAGCAGTAAGGAGCAATATCCTGACCAGGGTTTCGGGGTTCATAGCAAACCCAGAACCCAGCAGAGGTGGTGGAGCACAGGGCAGGGTGCAGGGAGGACAGATGGCCTGCGGGTCAGAAAGGAGGAGAAACATCCTCCAGTGCCATTGCCTGAGGAGGGTGCAGCTGGTCCCATCAGAGCCAGGCAATGACCTTGCACAAGCCCTTCATTGCACCCATGTCTCTGGCTACCTGGGGCTCTGCTCCCCATCCATTTCTGCTCAGAAATCAGTCCAGGACGTGCTGCACAAGTGCAGATCTCACTGGATGGACAGGAAAGTGCTTGCTCAGAGGAAGCAACCAGTCAGGAGGATGTGAAACTCATCTGGGGGTTCTCAATCCCCAAGGGCCCTTTCCTAACTCTGAGACTTCCTCAGGGAGGCTGTCACGGACTCACACACCCTTTGCTGTGCTGGCAGCAGTGCCCACAGCAGACAGAGGGCTCAGCAGCACTGAAGCCCCCATCAGAGGTAAGAGGTGCTGCAGGGTCCATCTCTTCGGGGGGGGGGTGCATGGGTGCTGGGAGTCCATCAGTGTGGCACAGCACTGGGCTATGTGAGAGGAGGCGGAGGAGACACAGGCTGCACACATGTCATGGGGGGGAGATGCACACTGGTCTTGCTGGGGGAAGACCTGTTCCTATGGGCCAAGGATTGTCCTGGGAGAGCCCCAGGTGATGGGGGCTTGAACCTGGTGGGCAGAGCCAGGGAAGTGAGGATGCTGCCAGAGGAGGGCTGGGATCACTCGGGTCCACCACCTAGCACTTGGAATGAGGGGGACATTGAGGGCTCAGCCATCACAGCCAGGAGCTCCTGGTGCAGTCAGCCTCATAGCACCTCCTTTGTCCCATGGCCTGGAAGCCACCAGCCTTTCTTTCCCTTTCCAAGCTCCAGAGCACTGAAATGGGGCAGAGCTTCTGGGAGCAGCTCCATCTGGTCCTCGCCCTCCTGCTCCTGAACCTGGGGTCTGCTGTGACCGGAGATGCCCATCACAGCTGCTATGGGGTTCCAGGCCTGCCAGGTATGCCAGGTCTGCCGGGCAAGGATGGCCGGGATGGGCTGAAGGGAGCCAAAGGCGAGCCAGGTGAGTAAACAAGGAGGGGAACCACACAGGCTGTTGAATGGGGGCCATCGCGTCCTCTATGGCTGCTTTGCCTTGGTTTGCAGGCATAAGGAGAGCATCCTCTGTGGACGGGGCAGGAGGAAAGGCAGCTGGAGAGACACAACCCTGTCCTGCCTGAGGGAAGGGGCTGGAGGAGCCTCTCCCCACATCCTGCCATTGACACTCACTCCCTTTCACCACCCCACAGGAATCCCGGCCACTCCTGCAACACGAGGGCCCAAGGGCATGAAAGGGGAGCCAGGCAGCCCTGGCTTGCCAGGCAAGAATGGCCCCATGGGTCCCCCTGGTGTCCCTGGAGACCCTGGAGCCCCTGGCATGGCTGGAGAGCCGGGAATGCCGGGCAGCTACAAGCAGAAGCACCAGTCAGCATTTTCAGTGACGAGGCAGACCAGTGAGCACCCCTTGAAGAACATCCCCGTGGTGTTCAACCACATCATCACCAACACCAACCACGACTACAACACCACCACGGGCAAGTTCACCTGCAGGATCCCCGGCCTCTACTACTTTGTCTTCCACACCTCGCAGACAGCCAACCTCTGTGTCATCCTGCACAAGGATGAGCTCAGGATGGCCAGCTTCTGTGACCACAAGACCAACAGCATGCAGGTCAGCTCTGGTGGGATCCTCCTCCACCTGGACGCTGGGAACCAGGTCTGGCTGACAGTGAATGACTACAATGGCATGGTTGGCATCGGCAACTCTGACAGCATCTTCTCCGGCTTCCTGCTTTTCCCGGACTAGAGGACCACCAGAGCCCACCCCAGCACGCTGGCCTCTTCGCCCTGCCCTGCAAACACTGCTGCTTGTGCCAGGCCTTTGCTGATGCTCCAGGTTTCTCTGCTGGCTGGGAAGCCCCAGGGAAGAGGTCAGCCCTAGCCCCAGACACAATGGCCTGGCCTGGGGACCGCGCACAGGCAGCTGCTGAATGGGGCAAACAGGCACATCTGGATGCAGCTGCACCCAGAGTGATGGTGCTGCTGGCGCTGCCACGTGCATCCATGCTGAGAAGCCCAGATAACCTGACTGAGGCAGAGGTCTCTCTGCACCTTTCCCCTTCCCAGCAGGACAGCCGTGTGTCTTGGAGCAGGTCTGCAGCAGTGCCTTTGCCATCACCCAGCTATGGAAAGTGTCAATAAAACTTTCCCCAGCGCATGTGGCCCAGCCTGTTTGCTCCTCCGTGACTTGTAGGCAGAGCCCACGTATGTCTGGGTGAATGTTGTGTGCATGTGTGGCATCAGAACAGCCCCAGGTGCTCCCTGGCTTGTCCATGTTCAGCATCAGGGCATCACACAGCATTCACAACCCTGGGGTAGCACTCACAGCCACACTGATTGCAGGAAAGGGGTGGCTTGTGTGCCCATGCCCCTAGGTCAGGGGGGACCGAGACTCCACCAGGTAGGGGCCCTCGTGCTCTTGTTCCCCTCCAGTTCAATTGCAGAGGGCCACAGAGCATGCAGAACACCTCATAGCCATGCCTCTGGTGGCTGGGACATCCCAGCCTTAACAGGTTCGGGGCAGGGGAAGCACTGGTTTCCCTGAGCCTATGGCCTTTGTGGCTTTGGAGGCTAGAAAGCCCACCAAAGCCCACCAGAAGAGTCCTCCTGATGGCACACTTTGTGTAGTGGAAAAGGAGGTCATCACCCATGAACATCCTGTGCTTCACCACCACAAGCATCAGCAGAAAGCAGGACTGGAAATGCTTTTACCGCAGGATGGAATCGCTTCCCATCCTCAGCATTTAGGAGAGCCTGGAGAACAGATTCAAGGTGATGGATGACCCTGTAGCATCCTCTGGTCTGAGCTGGGTATGTGCAGAGAAGGCTGGGGGATGATAGTTCAATGCATGCACATCTTTGCAGTCCTGAGGGGTTACCCCAAACCTGTCTGGAGCCCATGGCAGCATTCCCCATAGCAAGCATGACCCAGGGAGCCTGCAGGGCCGAGCAGACACCCCTCTGCTCCCCAAGGCCAGAGCTGCGTGGCACAGGGTGCTGCTTGGGGATGGCGTGTTCCACTGAGCTGATGGACAGCATCTGCAGCGGATCTGAAAGTGCCGCTGCAAAAAGGGTAGGAGCTAAAGATAAAAAAGGGATGTGGCCCAGATCCTTTTGCAATAACCCTTCCAGCAAACTTCTGCTTCTCCTCCTAGGCATTTCCAAGCAGGACGCTGGTGTGTCCTGCCCCATCTCCCCATCTGTGCAACGAGAACCTCAAGGTAAGAGCAAGACATGGGCAAGACCTGCAGGTAGGAACACGTGGGGAACCTGGCAGCATCAGGATCCTGGTGCTTGATGCCTTGCATGGAGCAGAAGAGAAAGGAGGATGCTGGGCTGGAGGTGGTGGAGAGCCCTGCTGGGACCTCAACCCCTCCTGCTCCACCTGGGGAAGGGGGAGATGGAAGGGGAGATGGCAAAGGCCCAGCAGGGAGATCAGCGACCTGAGCATCGGTCTGAAAGGGAATGGGAAATCCTACCTGAGGCCCCTGAGTGTGCCTGGGGTGATGTGGTGCCCAGATACAGCCCTGGAACGTGCAGTGCTCACCACACACACAGCTGCACCAGGAGCTGGGGAAAGGAGCCAAGCTGTGGGATGCAGGCAGGGCAGAAGGAGGATGGGACCCCAGGGACCAGCAGCCCATATGACTGTCCCAGTAAGGCTGCTTAGATACAGAAATGCTCCTGGGATGAAGCAGGCATGTGGCAGAACACAACAGGAGTGTGCAGGGGGGTTGGAGAGCAGGTTTGGGGATCTCATTGCAACCTGCAAGCGTTGCTGTCCCTCAGATGTGCTGGTGGGAAGCAAGAGCTTGTAGATGAGAAACTGTTCCCACCTGGGGAAGGATTTCACGTGCAGTGTGAGCCTAAGGTGGGGTGGAGGATTTCTCCTCTGAGGGAGCAATGGGGACCTGCAGCACATGCCTGTGGCTCACATCAGACCCCTGGGCCAGGCTAAGCTGTCCCCAGATATTCATGTGGCTGAAGCACTGGGCACTTGTATACTGGTCATATAAAAGAGGGAAGAGACTGGCAAACCCTCCCATACCCAAAGGGGCTGGTCCCTCCAAGGCCATCAGGAGAGTGGATTTGGCTCTGCAGCAGGATGTTTTCCCTTCCTGATGGCATTACCCATGTGCTTCTAGCCATGGTCCTCTGGAGCAGCACAGAGTGCCTGCCCCATCCCTCCCATTGCACAAGCCAAGCCCCTCAATGTCCTTCTGTGCTCCAGCAGATGCAGACCCTGTGGGCGATGCTGATCTGTCTGGCCGGAGGGCAGCTTGCAAGTTCCACCCTCTGCAACACCTATGGCAGCATCCCAGGCATCCCAGGGTCACCAGGACGGCCTGGAAGCAACGGCAGAGATGGGGAGAATGGCCTAAAGGGTGACCGAGGTAAGGAGGAGAGGTTGCAGTTGGGGAAAATGTCATCTTGGGAATGCCAAGAGCAGGAAAAGGCAGTGTCGGGTGCATGCTCCTGGGAAAGCAATCTATTTTCCATCAGTGACTATAGGGGTTATCAGGTGGGGGTGATGCTCGGGGCCAAAAGGGGACAGACTGGAGGAACGAAAGCAGGGTGCATCACTGATGCCAGGCAGGTAGGGCTCTCCATTGACCCTCACTCCGTGCAGGTACTGGTGGTTTCCTTCTCAGTGCCCTTTGCAGACCCATGGGGATCAGCTGAGACCACCATGACTCTTCCTTCCGCTCTCTAGGTCCCCCCGGCCAGGTGGATCACGAAGGAGACATGGGGGAGAAAGGAGACCCAGGACTACCAGGGTACCCTGGGAAGGTTGGCCCCAAGGGCCCCCCTGGTTCAAAGGGATTACCAGGTCCTATGGGACTCCCTGGCCTTCAGGGGGATGCTGGTGACTACAAGGCCACCCTCAAGTCCGCCTTCTCAGCTGCCAGGACCATCAGTCCCTACCCACGCCAGGAGCAGCCCATCCGCTTCAACCGCATCATCACCAACGAGAAGGGCCACTACGAGAACCGGTACGGCCGCTTCCTCTGCCGCATCCCCGGCATCTACTACTTCACCTACCACGTCACGTCCAGGGGCAACCTGTGCCTCAGCGTGAAGAGGGGCCGGGGTGGCAGCAGGGGCGAGAAGGTGGTGACCTTCTGTGACTACGTGCAGAGCAGCTACCAGGTCACCACGGGTGCTGTGGTCCTCAAGTTGGCAGCCAACGAGTCCATCTGGCTGGAGCCAACGGAGAAGAACTCCCTGGTGGGGATAGAAGGCTCCGACAGCATCTTCTCTGGCTTCCTCATCTTCCCCGATGCTTAGCCTCTTGAAGGTGCTCTGCATCCTTTCTCCTGTAGCTGGCTGATCCCTGCAGGGCTCAGGACTCCCCTGGAAATCTGAATCTTTGCTCCAGATTTAGGGCCTTAAAGTACGTAGCTGCTGCTCTTGCACATTAAATGACAGCTCTTTGTGCTGCTGATTCCTTCCTGCCTGGGATTTGCCTCTTTCCCCCAAAATACTGCTCAGATATGCAGGGCACTGCTTCTCACATCCCTGGGTGCAACCTGGGCTCGTTGGTGCTGAGCAGAGCCAGATGATTCATGCGGTTCCTGCTGCAGATCGCTGTCGGAGAGCCACATAGCGAAGGTCTCAGTGCAGGGTTAGGAAAACAGAGAGGAAAACACGGTCTCTAGCAGGAGGTGGGACACACAACCCGTGGCAGGGGTTGGAACTGGATGAGCTTTAAGGTCCCTTCCAACCCAAACCAGGCTGGGATTCTATGATTCTATGAAGTCCTAAAGCACAACCAAGCCCTCTCAGGGTGTCTTTACTAACAGTAGAGCTGATGGACCCAAGGAACTACAGAGCTGAGGACCCCAGGAATGTCCCCATCCCTGGGGAAGGTGACAATCCAGCATCGTACTGGGTTGTGCTGGGTTGTGAAGCCTATTGTGGTATCCATAGGGCACTCACTACATAGAAGAGGAGAATATTTGTGGGGGTCTGGGATGTGAAAGGGGCTTGATGAAGGGGATGATAAAGGGGTTTGGGGGTCGGATATGGGCTGGATTTTATGGAGCATTGCCACTGAACTCTCGGGGTCTGCTTGTGGGTCCAGGGCCCCACGTTACTGGCCTGCACAGGGCAGTGACCAGTTTGAAGGCTCCAGTTGGTCCGGGATAAATGGCCGGCAGATGGCACTGGAGACTGGATCAGCTCTCGCATCCCTGTCCCGCCGGCTGGGAGAGCAGCGCTCGCAGGGACCGGGCAGGAGGTGAGGCGAAGCTTTACCTTCGAGGAGGCACCGGGCAGGGGTAATGCTTCCCCCTGCACCATCTCCGCTGCCTGCCTCCCCCAGCAAAACCTGCGGCTTCTGTCCCCTGGGGTGCAGCCTCCCCGTGTCCCCAGAGCTCTGCCCCGCATCGGAAGAGATGCTTGGCAATTGAATCCCAAAGATCCCCCTGTGTGGGTGCACCGGGATGCTCCTAAAATGCAGCTGCATCACTTGTGCCGTTCTGCAGGTGGAGATGCAGAGTCCCAAATGCAACCGGGTCAGCAGGGCAGGGGAAGAGAAAGAGTTTTGACCCCAAAACCAGGCTGGGCAGCAAACACCAGCTCAGTCTCCTGAGCCCTCAGCAGGTCTGCAGCAGTCAGCGAGCCAAGGAGGACAGGGCTGACAATGAAAGAGCCTTGGCAGGCTGGAGAGACGAGCTGGCAGGACCCTACTGACGTTTGATGGAGACAAATGCAAAGTCCTTCCTCTGGCATGGGTTAACCCCATGCAATAGGGCAGGCGGGGGCAGGAGGAACCTGAAGCAGGAAGGGATCTGGGATGTTGGTGGAGAGCATGTCGAAGCTTTCTGCCTTTCTGAGTAATGGATGTAATCATTTTGGACTTTTGAAAAGGTCTTTGTCAGGACCCCTCTGGAGTGGAGCTGCTTTGATTTGTAAAACTGATGTCTGACCTAACACCAGCACAAGCCAAAGGGCTTCCAGGGTCTTGGCTGTACCTGGAGAGTCAGAGGGCGATGCAGGTACCAACTGTGTCTGAAGTGCACCTCACTTATGCAGCTGGAACACAGAGGTCCGCAGCTCCTGCCATGGGTCTCAGCCAGCACCCCTAATGCCACCGCAGGCATGAGCTCCATGGGATGGCAGCTGTCTGCTCCTTGGAAGCTGCCACTGCACGGGCCATGGAGCAGCACAACCTCTCAGGTATCCAGAATGGATGAGGAGATGAGAACAGAGGGTGGTGGTCCCTGCAGCATCCCTGTTCAGTTCATCCATGGCCACTCAGCGTGGGCAGTGTGCTTCTGCCCCTGCAGGAAGACTTGAGGTCTCCACCTCACCATGAAGAGGACCCCTTCTCCCAAGCTATTACAGCACACACCGAGACCAGAGCCAAAATGCAGATGCCCCTTCCCAGGAGGAGCCTGTATCACAGGGCTCCACATTCACTGTTTCAGGGAAAGGACTGATTTGCCCCTTTAGTTAATCCTTTACATCTCACCCATGGGCTCCTGCCACCCTCTATAAACTTTAAGCTGGCCATGACTGCACCCATTGCAAGAGCTGCAGGCTTTGCTCTCACCCAGGACGTAACAGAGGTGTCCCAGTGCTCTGTGCTCGCTCCCTGTGCGTGCTGCCTTTGCGCTCACTTGCACCAGTGCATGTGCATGCTCCCACCCATGCACGCTCCCCCTGCTCCATGCAGAGCTGCCCTGACACACACATTCTGCTCCCCTTCCCTCCCTTTGGGCTTTTCTTCCCATTCCATGGTGAGCCCGGCTCTTCCTCGCCGTCCCACCAAAGCTAAGCCGTGGAGCTTCACCAGGGGGTGCTGTGACCCTCGCCGGTGGCGTCGGGCCTCCACCAAGATGCAGAGGCCACCAGATGCTGAGCAGATGTGGAGGCGGGTGGTGCTTTGAGGGGATTTCAGAGCAGGAGGTTTGGGGGTGCAAGCATTTTGCCCTAAGCAGACATGGGGTGCTTGGAGGTCTGGCTGCGTGGGACAGTGCTAACCAGGAGCACCACGGCCATGTCACCCCTCACCCTGCCCCATCATGTACCAGATCACACCAAACAGCAGCACACTCTATGGGGACCCCACCAACCAGGCACACTTGGGAGCAAACCCACTGATGTGCCAAGACACTGATAGATGTGAGGATCCTAAAATCAACCCTTCCTGTCACCCGGCTCCAGGGATCAGCAAGAACACCATCACATGGGGGTTTCCCTTGCATCATCTACCTGGGTTTTGGAGATTGTCTCTGTGTCAAAGCTCCAGTGCAGGCAGAAGCAGGGCTCTGGCAGGATCTGATGAGCTGGAGCGTGCAAGGTGCCTCTCGAGTCCCATGGGAAGTGAAGCTGAACCGGGGAGATCAAAGCCCCACAGTGTTGTGTATCAGGCATGATGATGGTCCCACGGCCGGGTCTCACATCACCACAAACACTGTGGCATTTGCAGAGGTGTTGACCTGTTTGTGCTGAGCCCCATCAGTTCTTGGTACCTGCTACCCCAGATCTAACCTCAGGGCTCCTGATAAGTTTGTTTCCCCCATCCTTACGCAGGCTTGGATCTGAATTTGAACAGTAAGAAGCAATCGCTTCTTCTCCCTGGAGCAATAGGGACTGGCTTGACCTTGAGCTGCACAGGGAATTCCTTTTCCCTGGCCTCTCTGCAAGCACTGGGAGCTGTGGGGGCGCTGCTCTGGGCTGGCCACCAAGGGGTTAAGTCCCGGCCCTTTTTTCCTGCTCTGCCTCCTTATGAGGAGCAGCCTTTACAGGGCTGCAGAAAGGCTCTTTCTTTCCCCAGCAGATCTCTGGGAATGAAGTCTGTGTTCCAGATATTAAATTACTCATAAAATAGTTGGCCTGTCCCCGAGGCAGCTCTGCAGCCCCCCCCCCGGCCCCCGCTGCCCGCTCTGACGGGCTGCTGATGTGCATCTGCATGTCACCTCCTGCTACAAGGTCAATCTCTCCAATTTAAAGCAGCAACGCTGGAAAGCAAACCAGATTTCAGCCGAAATTAGCTTCAAATGGAGCATTCAGGGCACTTGCGCTGCGAAGGGAGCGAAGGAGGGGAAGGGCTAGCAGAACTGGGTGGTGCAATGCTGCTGCTGGAGCACCCCACACAGCCCCAGGGGAGGCAGGGATGCTGCCAGCGGAGAGGATGCTCAGGCATCCCTGACCCTGGGGTGTGGGGTGCAGGGGTTGGGAAGGGCTCCATCCCTCACCCCTTTGCAGCTTCGGGTGATGGAGAGCGGCTTCATCCACGTCGGAGGCTGCTTGGACCAGCGTGGCCATCAGTGACCTACAAGGCCGAGGTTTCCATGGGGATGTGCAGGGATGGAGAGCCTGGCCAGCGTTCAGCTCCAGGCACAGCTCAACGTCGAGCTCGGCTCCTTCCGCTCCGCTTCCTGCTGCCTCCCACCCTCCTGCATCTCCACATCAGCAGCATCCCCTCCCCGCCAGCCTCTGCCACTACACGGAGCAGCAGCAGAAGGGGATGCAGGAGAGCCTGCTGTGAGCACGGCTTGGTCCTGCCTGTCTCCGTGCATGTCCTTAACTCCTTAGGGATGCATCTCAATGAGATGGGGTTTCCCCCCATGCCATGCATGCAGATGTCTCATGGTTCCTGAGCTCAGACCAGTTGCTGCGCTGGGGATCCTCTCTGCCTCTGTTGGCAAAACCCCCAAACCAGCACTGGGGATGTGACAATGTGGGTCTGGGAGAGCCCCACATAGCCCTGCTCTCCTCCCCTGAGGTTTTCTGTGATTTGCAACAAAAAGGAAAGGCAGAGCTCTTCTTCCTTCCATTCCTGGCTCCGGTGAGTGACTGGGGACGAATCAGTGACAGTCCCCCCAGATGCCTCAGTTTCCCCATAGGGAGGAACTGACCCTTCTAAGTTACACACAGCATCCTACCAGCCCTGCTGGAGAGGTACGTGGGGTCTTCAGCCCTCATTTTGCAGTGTCCACCTATGTGAGGCTGTGAGACAAGCCCCAAGCCCAGTCCTTGCCACATATGCAGCCATGTGCCTCACATAAGGCAAGTCAGAGGCTCATGTGAATGAATACACATGGCACATAGCAGGCATCCGCACTGATGCAAACCACACAAGCACCACGCAAAGCACAATCCATCCTGAGCACAACCCCATCCCGCAGCATGAGAACAGTGCATGAGCAGGCTGGGCAGTCAGTACCCGGATGGTGAAGTCCAGGATTGCTCCCAACAGCCTCCTGCTGCCCTAAATCTTCCATTTACATGGAGAAGGAAAGCACAAATCAAGTAAGACAGCTAGGAGCCCACAGCGCATCCAGGCTGCCATGTGCAGCCTCACAAGGGCTGCTACACTGCGGAAGAGTCCCTAGGGAAATGTGTGCAACACGCATGGACACATACCTGGAATACCCATCTGGTGTTTGAATGGGGATTATCTGGGAGTCTGCAGCCCTGCCTGACTCGGAAAGAGCAGGGGCTGGAGTCCTGAATGCACTGCCCAGTGCTGCCTTCTGTTCCCATTATATGCCAGGAGAGCTTTTGTCTGGGGATGCTGGCATGTGCAGTCACCAAGGAGACAGAACAGGACGGGTCAGCAGCAGCACTTCCAGACAGCTGGGAGGGAGCCGGACAGCCCTGCACATCCCTAAGGGAGCTGCTCCTGCCAGTAGTGCTGGGCTGGAGATGCACACTCACCATGGACATGGAGATGCAAACCCACCATGGACCTGGAGATGCAAACTAATCATGGACCTGGAGATGCACATCCACAATGGACCTGGAGATTCATACCCATCATGGACCTGGAGACGCAAACCCACCATGGACCTGGAGATGCACACCCACCATGGACATGGAGATGCAAACTAATCATGGACCTGGAGATGCACATCCACAATGGACCTGGAGATGCATACCCATCATGGACCTGGAGATGCACATCCACCATGGACATGGAGATGCACATCCAGCATGGACCTGGAGATGCAAACCCACTGTGGACCTGGAGATGCAAACTAATCATGGACCTGGAGATGCAATCCCACTATGGACCTGGAGATGCACATCCACAATGGACCTGGAGATTCATACCCATCATGGGCCTGGGGATGCATACCCACCATGGACATGGAGATGCACTCCTGCCATTGACCTGGAGATGCACTCCTGCCATTGACCTGGAGATGCACATCCACCATGGACCTGGAGATGCAATCCCACTATGGACCTGGAGATGCACACCCTGTGTGGACTGCACATCCTGGTGTCCTCTACTGTGCAAGGCTGAGCCTACGCCATGGATCCAGTGCTGCAGCCTGGGGATGCCCAAGAGGGCTGAATGGAGGGTCAGGCTCTGGCAACATGAGGGCTTTGCACATTTTCAGCTCTTGGACTGCCCACAGCACCAGGCACCAGCAGTGGGGAGCTCCCAGCAGCCACCAAGCCCTTGACTCTGCTCCTATGATGGCACCTGAGCTCTGCCCATTGCTAGGGTGGTCCTGCCGGTGCCACCAGCTGCCTGCATGGAGCACAGTCCTGCAGGAGAGTGTCCCTCAGGATGCAGAGCGACTGTGGCTGCAGTGCTGGGTGCCTCCCCCTGAGCCTGGGTGCTGGCCCTGCACATTTAAAAGCTTCCTGGAGAAAATCAAGGATCAGCCGGCCCTTCCCAGCCCCAGAGGGTCTGCTAGAGCTGTGCGTCTGGCTGCTCATGGTGTAGCACAACCACTTGGCACAGCCCCTCAGCACAGCCTGAGGTTCAGTGGTGGTTACAGCTGCTCTGCCTACGTGCAGGACCACCTAAGCACCCTCATTCCTCATCCTGCTGTCTTCATCCCACTGTCAATGTGCTCCTGAAGTCCTCAAAGCCGCTGCACCTACAGCACCCTTCCTGCATGCCCTGTGTGCCAGGTAAAGGGGATCTGCTGCAGGAGATAGGCTGTGCAGAAGAGGATTTAGGCTCAGTGGTCCCTTTTGCTCTGGGACAATGTCCATCCACTGTTGGCAGCTCATGGTCCAGCAATGGGGATGCTCTTGCATCAGAAATTGCACTGAAACCCTATAGTGGAGACATTAATGATTAACCTGTTCAATGTGTGCTCTCCAAAGTGGATTTTCCAGTGTCTAGTAAGGTATTGAAGCTCTTGCCAACACCTTAACACAGTCTGGTTAATCAGTGAGCAGCCCAGGCTGTTATTCAATCTCAGATTGTCACACCCCTACCAGGACCTCGGAGGCCCCCTTAGCTGGGGCAAGATGCCCTGCGAGCATCCTTAGAGCCACGTTTGGTGGTGCAGGGTCACTTCACCTCTGAATGCTGCAAACATTTTGCTTTACAAGACATGGGGCATGACTTGCACTGGATATTTTCCCAGCCCTGCCATGTATGTCATAGAGCTGCCTTGGAGCAGCTGGCAGGCAAATGAGGGGACATGTTGGAGCACGGACTGGAGTGGGAAGGGTGGTAGGCATGCTTGTGAGTGCTTCCATTTCCAGCCCAGGCGTCTGCTTTGGGGCCCTGAAAATCCAAGACAAGGCACAGGGGCAAGCGCACGTTTCGGGGTGGACTGTTTGACATCTCTGAGCCGCTGAGGCTATTGTGCAGCTCGTTTTTGCTTCCCTCGTGGTTGGGGGGGGACTGTCTGCTGCCATACAAAGGGCAAAATGCCACAGCAGGAGATGGCCGTGCTCCAGCCGGGAAAACCCAGCCGACATTTTCCTCCTTCCGTGGCTTTACCACTAGATGTCATAGGAAAAGCAACGTTGCCAGCCAGCCCTGTTCGGCTCTCCCAGATGGGATTTTGGGGGGCTTGTGGGTCCTTCTCTCATCACTGGATGAAGCATCTTCCCAGCCTCCGAAGCATCTTCCCAGCCTCCAAAGCATCATCCCAGCCTCCGAAGCATCATCCCAGCCTCCGAAGCATCATCCCAGCCTCCACCTCCGTTGGCTTTGTCTGTCTGCAGAGCCCCTGGAAAACCCATCTCTGGGGATTCAGGCTTCAATGGATATTGAAATGCAACTGAAACCTTCTTTTTTTTCCCAGCGCCTGCCTAAGCCGCCCGCTCGGACCCTCCCAGGAGGGAGCCGCACGTCGCCCTTTCTCAAAACAGAGACGCTGTCACGTCGGGACCCACAGCACCTACAGCAATATGGTCCCTTCAAACAAATGGGACAAACAAGGCCTTTATAGGCACTTTCTTTTCTTCTGGAGTGGAAGAGAGAGAGAAGCCGGGGGAGAACTCGGGGCCGTCCCACCGCAGCGGAGCAGCACACAAAGGCTCGCAATGAAAGGGGCACCAGCAAATCCTCTTAGGGGCTTCACTGTGTGCACATTCATATCTCGGCCCCATCTGCCGGGGGGGATCCCCGGGAGCGAGGGGGGGGGGGGGGCAGAGGGGCTCTCCCTGCCCTCCGCCGCCAAAGCAAGCAAAGTGCATTCAGGGAGGGAGAAAGGGATGAAAAGGAAGAAAAGGCCGTGGCACGCCGGTGCGGAGCCCCGCGGTAAATGCAGCAATGGGGATGCTCTGGGGAGAAAGGGCCTTGTTCACAGGGGAGGGGAGGCTGCGGTGGGGGCTGTGTGAGTACCGTGCCCCCCCTTGGTCCTCCAGGGTGAGATAGGAGCAGGGGGGGCCGTTGTGGGGAGTGAGATGGGCAGGGTGAGAGCGTGGTGCCTCTGAGCAGGAGAGCTGTGCCGGCACCCTGGGCATAGGAAACACCTTCCATGGGTTTAATGGTGCCTTGAGTGCTGGGGATGTGGCGGAGGTGACCTGCTCCCCCTGGGAAGCCAATGTGGTGGTGATGGTGCTTGGTCCCACGCAAGCTGAGCCATGCTGGGGGATCGTATCCCTGCTGTACAGCTCCCAGGGCATCGTGGGGCTCCAGGCAGGCTCAGGATCATCCAGCAGCACACAGCCCTCAGAAACCAGAGTAACGGCATGTTTCATGTGGATGAGCTTGGAAGGATGGGATCCGATCCTCCATCCCACCATCAGGGTGCGAGCAGCTGCCTGATGCTTCTTTGAAACCAGCAGTTGTCAGGACCAGAGGAACCATGAGTGGGGCTAAAGCAGATGGTGGGCAGTAGCTTCCAGAGGCTGGAGCCAGGCAGGGGAAGGAAATCTCCATCTGTCAAGGCAGCACGGTAGTTCACCAGGGCTTCCAGGTCCTGCAGACACCAAGCAGTGCTAATACAACTTGAGTTTCCCCCCAAGATAGGGGAAAGGCAGGGATACTCCTGGTCTGGTGTGGAGAAACCATCTATCCCTCCTTAGAAGCAGACGATGAAGGTGACTTAGTAAATAACACACACTGATACCGACTTCCAGGTACTGCAGGACAGCAAACATGCTGTCTCCCATGGGTTTGCACTCATTAGGCCTCTTCTTCTTCCTGCCTGTCCTGCAGCCTCAACTCTCTTTGCACTGGGCGTTGATGAGTACAAGAATTTGTTTGGACAGGGTCAGCCTGCACCAGAAATCTGTTTCTCTGCTTCCCCAGGCTCCCAGCAGCCACTCTGAGATGCTCAGACATGGGTGAGCAGATCAGAAAGGTCGGGAAATGTGGGGGCTTTTGGAAAGCTGGCCCAGAGGAGCTGGGAGCCCTGCCTAGGCTTGGACACAGCAAGGAATGGAGCCTGAGCCCAGCCTAAGTCTTCCACCTCTCACGGGGACAGCTGATGTGCTTGTCAAGTGATGCCAGTGGCGTGCACATCCTGCAGCAGTATGGAGAGAGTGGGAAGATGCGATGTTCTCTCCCATATAGGCTAGGGATTTAATTACTGCAGCTAAGGCAGCTTGTGTCTCCTTCTAGCCTGGCTCCAGTCCAGTCCAGGGAGTGGCCCTTCCTCTTGGGTGGCCTGGAGCCAGTGATCCAGGAGCACTTCCAATTCTGCTGTGATGTGGTTGGGTCATGCACTGGGAGAACATCTCTTTCCTGCAGCTGGGTGGGGATGTCAGGGCAGGAGGACAAAGTGCTGGAGAAGCAAAGAGGATCAGGGTGCCCCAGGCTGCGTTAGTTCTCACTGGGAGGCAGCGGGGCAGAAAGATGTGAGCAGGAGTTGGGCTGAGGTTGGGATGGGGCTGCTTTGGGCAGTCCCATCAGGGTTTCAAGGATGTGGCTGAGGAAAGAGTGCAGGGGTGAATGGTGGCAGCTCTTTCCCACCTGGGGAGCTCCTAAGCCCTGTGATCAGAGGTGGATAGCAGTGGGCACATCCATTATCCGGAGCATGCTGCTCTCTGCTGCGTGCAGAAATGACTCACGAGCAGGTCAGGTAAGTCCTGGTGCCAAGCTGGTGATGAAGGTCCATGATGAAGTGGGTGCGTGGCTCTCCAGGGTGAGTGTGAGACACAAACAGCACCAGACTGAAGGTGAGGGAGGGCCATCCACACCAGTCTGCTGAATGGTGCCAATGCGAAGGGCTGCACAACACACAGCCTGAGCGTGTAGAGTCAGCTCTGACTGGGGACAGCCTGTGTAAGACACCTAGCTCACCAGCACAGCCTGCTCCATTCCAGTTGTGAAAGGAAAAGCCTGGGAGAAAGCCCCACAGGTAGAGGCTCATTTAGCTGCTGATCATGACCATCAGATAACTTTGAGTGGTGGCTGGACTGGGTGCATTTGGAAGAGCCAGCTGGAGCAGTTCTTCCACAGGCAGGAGAACAAGTCGTGTTTGTCCTGCCTGGTTATTCCAAAGACTGTGTGAGGTGCGTGGGAGGCAGGAGGGGTGCAAGAACATCACTGGTGACTCTTCCCACTGGGGATCAGCGCCAGGGCAGGGATCAGGGAGGGAATGCTGAAAAAGCAGAAGAGGAACACATGGACATGGCCCGGCCTCACTGTTCAATTGACCACATCTGCCTCCAGCGATCCACCTCCCTTGTCCCCTTCACCACTGCCTTCTTAGCAGGGAGGACTTGTGATGCCTCATGAAATGCAACCAATGTGCCCATGAAAAGTGGTGGTGGGGTGGTTGCTGCCGTGGAAAGCAGCATATATGGCTTTTTTCACTTGTTATTCTGAAGAGAGCAGCCTGAGTGTCGCCGGGTTCACCAACTGCAGACACGCTTTCATAGCTCCCGTGGAGCTCACATCCCATGGCAGCAAGCTCCTTGGGCAATCACACAGGGTGTGAAAGCATCTCCCTGATGAAAAGGCTCACAGATCACATCCGAAGGCCTGCAGATGTCCCCTCCTGAACACCAGAAAAGCCTCTCGAGAGTGGAACATGCTGCTGGTTTTTCACTGTATTGGATTCCAGCAGGATATGGGAGGCTGAGCAAGGGACACCATGAGGGTCTGTGCGTGCTGACATGTGGGGGGGGGCAGGATCCGAGCAGGGCACTGAAACCTGGCACCGGCTGCTGAAGAAGTGCCTGATGCTTGTCAGCAGCCCCCCTTTGCTCCCCTCATGGTTGCAGGCAGCCTCTGGCTCACCCTTTGCTCCTGCAGCTTCATTTCTCGCAGTTGCACGTATTCCTCGTCCTGGGTCTCCTCCCCTT
Source organism: Pezoporus occidentalis (assembly GCF_034315485.1). Lineage (NCBI taxonomy): Eukaryota > Metazoa > Chordata > Aves > Psittaciformes > Psittacidae > Pezoporus > Pezoporus occidentalis. The sequence continues at coordinate 401,315 of NW_026914830.1, forward strand.
CCTCCGCAGGCCTGGATCTCGGGGAGGAGCAGCTCCTTGACGGAGCCCCTCAAAGCCTGGTGGGCTGGGCTCCTGCGAGCAGGCACCGGGGTCTCCCAGCAGCCCAGGGATGCTGCTTCCCCTGCCGCATGCGGACACGGGGGTGACAAGCGACAGGACCTGCCGAGCTGCTGCGCAAGAGGCTGGGATCGCTGCAGCTGCAGCCCCCGTGCTTTCCATGCTGCGGTCGAGCTGGATTCACGGCAGCTCCTGGAGATTTCTGGCACTGGGCAAGTCCCTCTTGGCAGCTCCTCCCCGCTCCAGGGCTGCGCTGTTTGCTTATCTAGCGCCGTGATTTAAAACAGGCGCAGGAACTCACACACTCTCTCCCAGTCTCCTTCAAATTACTTTATTGCTTCCTGTCAACTAGCCGAGCATATCCTGTTAATATACAATCCCCAACGAGCAGTTTTCACAGCATAATCCCCCTTCATCAGATAACACAGCTCGACTCGCGAAGGATGCCCGGTTCTGTCAGTTAGGCGCCTAAGGATGCAGGATCCTGGCACCGGGCAGGTATTTTCCAGCAAAGAGGGGCTGCTGTCATCGTTATGTTTAAAGACAAACCGCAGCACTGCAAGAGATGCTGGCCTTCTGCCAGTTCTGTGCTATTTCCAGGGCATAAATCCCAGCGGTGATGGTGGAAACCCACGCAGGGGTCCAGCCTCCTGCTTGCAGCAGCACTGTCATCAACACCAGGTCAGGGAGACGTGGATGTGTCCTGGAAACCCTTCAGGGGACTTCCTCCAGGTTTCCTTACATTGCTGCAGCCCTTGAGCTGGTCTTCGGGCTGTTGGTGTCCTATTATCTGCCCTGAGGGTACCGCGGACTCTCAGCATCCCTCCGTGACATCCAGCCAGCATCTGCCAAAGGTTGTGTTTTGGAGGGGACCTGGTGTGTTTCTCCTACATGCTTCTGATCCTCCCTCCACCACACTCAGGTCCCATGCATCCTGAGATTGCATTTGCAGGACATTCACACTGTTCTGCCCTATCTGGTCGTCTTCAACCTCCTCAGGAGCTTTTTTTGCCCATCTGATGTGCCCTCTGAGCCTGTGTCCATGGTGTTCAGGAAATACCATCAAGAAGTTTTGACTCTTGGATGTGGAAGTGTCCTGAGGACAGGGTTGATGACCAAGCAAGGGACCCAGCTCAAACCCAAACTGCATCTCTTCCCTGTGGGAGCAGAGACCTGTGCTAAAGAAACCTCCCTGGCATAATCTGCTACATCTTCTGTGGCCATTTCATCAGCAAACTGGGGTATTTCAGGACTACGGAGGCTGTTGGTCCCTAAAAAACACTGTGTCTGTTCCAAGCTTGTCCCTTGTCATCAGACTCCTCTGTTGGCGGAGGAAAGGGAGCATACGCAACCACATAACGCAGCTGTAACATGAAATACAGGCATGTTTTTGTGGTTGTATTTCCCCTATTTTTCCCTTGATCCTGCCCCTAGGACAGTTCCTTTGTCTGAAGCTGTTCCTGGAAGTTGAAGACAATCCTGGTGTTAGCTGTTGGTTTTACTAGCAGCTGGATCTGCCCTCAAGTACTTGTGATTCTCTCTACTTAACACCTCATTAGCTGGAACATCCACTTACAGAGCACAGTTTTGCTGGTCTGAAAAGAAGGGAAATCCTGTTTGACTCAAGAGGCACAGAGCTCACTCATCTCACAGGCATCTGAACAGCCGCTCCTGGAAATGCTTCCATATTAAAAACCCGTTGAGAAGAAGTGTCTGTCCTCCCAGGTAAATCAGGGCCTGATTTATTTCCTTCCTAGGATGCCTGCTGAGAAAGGCATCCAGCACAGAGCCAGCCTGACACATCCCTGCCTCCATAGCCCAAGGTTGGCGGCCTCGGTGGTTGCTGTGCCTCCCGGGGAAGGAAAAAGCAAAGGGTTGTTTGACATTAAAACCACATTGAAGACTCTCTGGTAGCAGCCTCAAGATGAGTATGGCAGGGGGATACCCTTTATCTCAGGAGCTGAGCTTGCAATGAATGGGACTGGCAAGATTGGGTTGGTGGTCCCCGTACACGCGCGATGCTGATGCCACAGAGGTTGGTGTAGCCCGTAGGGCAAACCTCAGCTTCACTGGGCCTAGGAAGGGTTTTCATGGCAGAAAGGAGGCTGGGGGGGTCGCTGCATGAGCCCAGAAAGGTTTTTATTGAAGGCTTCCCTACTGTTCTCATGGGTTTCCCTCTGTATTGTATGTTCCCGTATCTCTCTTGCCCAGTCTCCACTTGAATCCCTGCGAGTTTTGTGTAGCTCTGCCAAGGAGCTTCGCAGCAGCTCTCCCATCCATGTGAAGAATCACCTCCTCTATTCCTGAACCCCGGCCCTGAACTTCACACGTTTCATTTCCTGCCATTTCTGGGTCTGTTGAAGGTGGGTCTCAGCTCGGAGCCTGCAGGACTGACTGGTGATTTCCCTCTGCTCACCGTGCCCGCTGCTTACTACTCTTTGCTACCATCTCTTAAGTGTTTAAAAAGACAAGGAACTTCCCTTGTACCCGCTGGCTGCTTGCCTTCCTTTAAATACTTTTGGCAAGGGACCCAGTGCAAAGCCTTTGGAAACCCCATCAGATGACACGAACAGACTGCACTGACCCACGTGTGATTTGGCCACTCTGAAAGAGTTCTGGAGAAGGACTCCTCTGTCCACTGATACACCTTCTCCCTTGTACAAGGCTGGCATCACGCTGGCCAAGCAGGAGCATGGACACCTCTCATGGGCACGGGTACTCATGAGAGGCCTCTGAAGGAGAAGTTTCTCAGAGGCCAGCCAGGATGCTGATGCCAATGGGCCGAGGATGTGCCAGTAGCTGCAGGGACCAAGTCCTGCGTGGATAAATGAAAAGAGCCTTCTCCAACAGTACTGAAGGGCTCAATGAAAGGACCTTGCTGACCACTGTGTCCCCCTGTGCTCGGTGTGCATGGCAGGGACCTGTGCAACAGCCCTTCCTCCCCTGCTTCCCCTTCCTCTAGGCTCTCTCTGCCCACCCCATGCGCACCATTAAAGCTGCCCCATTCCATCCCACCACCCTCCTGTCTGTACATGTGTGTGATTCTCCAATGATCACCCCCATGATCGTCCCCCTATGGTCCCTAGGCAGCAGAGGATAAGTTGGTGTTAGAGTTTATTACTTAGATGAGTCTTCAAATAGGAAAAGGTAAGTAAGTGAATATTAGCTTACACATGCATTTGCCAGCATCCAGCAGCGCTCTCATTTGCAGTACTTGTTCCACCTCAATCACATTTTAGCTAAAACCTTGAGGGAGTGGATATTCCCACAGCCAAGGAGGAAATGTGAAATGCCCATCATAGAGCACACGGCACCGTTCTCACTGACTCCTGACCTTTTATCTCCAGACCTTGGGGAGCACAGCTCCACTTTCTCCACGTCACTTTATATCTCTTTGCTTGCTTCTCTTTGGAAAGACCCGGACAACCGGTCTCTCTTCCATCCTTCTGCTGTGGAAGGAGATGTGATTGCCTCCTTCTGCTCTGTCTTTCTGTAGTAATCACCTCTTAGGAGAAAAGAGTAATTTCACAACATCCCATCGCTTTTGATCCTGTGTTTGACTTCTCGTATCCCTACACCATCTCAGGGCACCAGAGGATGTTGCTCATGACTGCCTCTGAGCATAATGGTGCATTTTCTCATAGCGTTCATAAGCATCTGCAAAACTATTTTTAACACTTGCATTGGCAAAATCAGGTAGTTTTCTCTCCAGCTTCCTATTAAATGCCATTTCAGCATTCTCAGTTTCAAGGATGCCACCCTGTAATTTTGTAGCATTAAGCAAAGACCCGAGTCTGACATTTCAACTTTTCCAGCTTCCTTTGAACAAGTCTAAAACTATTTTCCAGAAGCCTTCTGGACTGGGGATATCTTGGGTTACATCCTTTTCTTTTAGAAGTCTTTAAAAATCAAAGCAATTAAATTGCGCATCTTTTAATGTCATTATCTCTGTCAGTATGTAATGCCTGGCAGGTTTTCATCAGAGGTTACCTACTGGGCAGATTTATTCTCTAACGTTGCAATTTCTGCCTAACCATAAAAGAATCAAGGACTAAAACGAAAATAGTTTCCAGAATACAAAGCCCACCTTCTGCCAGTCAATGTCTCAAGGCTGTAAAGTCTTCTGGATTAGATTTGCATGCATAACTTGATATTGTGGTGACGATTCCACCCATTCTTTGCTCTGTATCTAAGGGTTTTTTTTTTCTTTCTGTATTTTTTTATAACATAGATTAACAATTTATATTCTTGGTTGTTGCATTTCTCCCCTTTCTGGGGAATTGGGAGCTCCTTGTGATTTATATGGTTTTATTCATGTTTGCATTCCTTCATCAGGTTTCTTTCCATCTCTGCAAGGTCCTGCTTATGATGAGCATTCGCTTTTTCAAGAAGACCTGACACGTTTCCAGTCCCAAAGGAGATACTTGTATAAAGTTTGCTTTTCCTAAAGTTTCTTTCAACTCTACAATTAGCATACAGCCACCAAGGGATAGTTTCTGCAGTCTAGTCCAAGGTTTACCCATTCCATCTAAGGTTTACCTGCCTGCGCTCAGTTCTCTCATCATAGGCTGGGTTCATATTAGCTGTTGAACAAAACATCCAAAATTTCCTGCCCAATTTTGCAGTTCTAAATCTATTTTAAATGCTTCAAAAGTGCCTCTTCTCTTTAATTTGTTCCCATGGATACCATTCAGAAGTTTCATTCATTTGAGGAGTGCAATTTCAAATCTTCAGTGCAATCTACCAGTTGACTTCTGCTTCTTAATTTAGCTGGAGGCTCTAAAACCTGATTTCAGACATTGCAAAGGCAACAGAAACACGGCTGCCTTCTGCTCCTCACTCCTCTCTGCAGCCCTCTTGTCTCCCCAAAGAGATTAAATCCTCCCTTGAAGCTTTTCTGGGGCTCTGCTGCGTTCCTGGGGTCCCAGCACAGGATGATGCTTGGTTGACCTGTGCCATCTTCTTACCCTCCTCCTTTCCTCTCTGTCTCATCCCTGCTTCTGGTTCCAGGTAGCGTCTTCATCACACGCATGAATCTTTCATTTAGGAATAGATGAGTTCAGAAATGCTGGAGGAAAGAGCTGAAGGGGAGAGGGAGCTGCTGGTTCATCCATTAGCTCCCTCCGGGCAGGACCCTCAACAAGCCGAACAGGTTGAGTGAGGACCCTGCCTCTCCAGTGTCACGTTTCAGCACAAGCCATCCAGGGCCAGGTGCCCTCACAAACATAAAGGGATGTAAAAGCCTTATCTTGATTTAACTTTGCACAGCGAAACCTCACCTCGATGTCCCTAATGGAGTGGGGAGGGCAGCGGGTTGCAGCCAAGGCCTGTGTGAATGGTGGCCGGAGACCAGTCAAACTGGTAAGGATGCTGGTCCACTCTGGGAAGGGTGTGAGGGAGCACTGAGGTCCCTGAAGAGCGTCTCTTTACCACACAGATGAGGGATTGAGCATCCTGAGCTGCGAGGCGCTGGGCAGCACCCGGGTCTCAGCCCTTGCTGCTCCCACCTTTCTTCCCAAAGGACCGGACCTGCTCCTCGCTGGACCATGGAGCGTTTGGGGTGACAGGAAAAGGCAAGGCAGGACAGGGGGAGGCTGTTCTCCGTGACAACCTGCAGTCACATATATCCATGGGGTTTCTTGCTGTTCACACACCCTTCACAGAGGTTAGAAAAACCTGCTATTGGGAACAGTTCCTCCATCCCTGCTGAGCTTGGGAACATTAAGTAGGTGATAATAAGCGGTCCTGCTCTCCTTTGGAAAGTGCTACTCGAGACAATTTATCATTCAGACAAAGAGGGGAAAAAGGGTTAAATGCTGCCCGGCCTCCGCAGCCAGAGGTGGCTTTGGTTATCTGCAGCGTGGCTGCAGGGCTACATGGTGCCTGTACATGTTTGGGGATCAAGAGTTAAGTGTTTAAATGATAAGTGATATCTTAAAAACATAAGTTTAGCAATGAATCTTTACCGACAATACCATACTATTAGTTAATAGGCAGAATTAACTCACTGGCCTGGGGCCAAGCCCGTCACAGCCAGAGCCAGAACAGCTGAAGCTGCTTTTCACTTGGGTTTTGCTTTATGGGATTTGCTGCTGCAGGGAGACTCCAATTTCTCCGAAAATATGCTCGTGTTTTCCTCCTCCTGACCTGCCCCTGGAAGCTCGAGGCTCCTTGGAGCCCCAGGGATTCAGCCAGGAGCTGAAAAGCTTTCTTTTTGCATGCAGAGATTAGGCAAGGGTGCTGGTCTCCTTGTAGGGAGTCTCTCCATGGCTCCAGACCTGCTGCCTGCCTGCTCTCCGTGGGTCTTTACAGGCAGATTTACTGCCCCAGGTGCCACCATGGGACTCAATCCCCATCCCTCACACCCAGAATTAACTACCCTCTCCCTTGATGACGGGATTGAGTTTAAGCAAGTGGCTCTGGAAGAAGGAGCTTTCCTAGACCCCAATTACAAGAGGCTTCTCCTGGATCCTTGTGGTAGCTGAGGCTCCTTGGGTGATGCTCCCTCTCGCCCCTGGCGCCAGGATGCTGCACTGAGCCTGGAGTCTGTGCATGGCAGCTCTACACCACCCGTTGCACAGATGCTGCTTCACTCATGCTGCTTCCCTTTGTGCCTGCCATGACTCCTGATTGCTGCCCGCTGCACCTCTTTAACCTTGCAGAGGGCGAGAGGAAGCCACCTCCTGCAGGTGTGATGAGCCAAAGGCTTCATGTGCAAATGAAACCTGTTCTTCCTGCACCAGGAACTGAAAATGCTACAGTGAATGCGTCACCATCAAACCCATTTTAATGTCCTTTAGATGTCATCTCTCTTGGCTCTGTCTGCCTGGGAACCATCGTTTGATGTAAACTAACACGTCGGTGCAACCAAAGTGGTGGCTGTCCCATTTCTGGAACCCCAGTCCTGCTGCTTTTCCTTTATCTGGGAAAAGCAGCCCTTTTTTTTTGCAGCAGGGTGGAGAGTTCAATGATGGAACTGCCCAAGGGTCAGATGTAGGCAGCAGCAACCAGTAAACCCAATAGACCTTGCCTCCCAGGGTGGGACCCACTGCGCAGTCCTTGCAACAGGGCTGTGGCCACTTGGCATCAGATGGCAGCAAGGAGAGCATCACGTCTCCTGTCTGGGTGAGGACAGCAGTGAGGATGTACAGCGCTCCTTGGTCCATGACCATTTTACATGGAGGCCACTGACTGGTGCAGAGCAAGAGGAAGGTGCAGACCTGGACACTGGAGGAGGTCCGGCATCACTCATCATGGAGTCATGCTTTGTGGCACTTGCTGGTTTGCCACTGGCATAGGAAGCCCTTCTTGGGAGCAGAGTGAAGGCATGAGGTGGGAACAGAGCTCACAGTTCATGACTTACTCTGAAGAGCATCGTCAGGGGACAAACTTTAGCCCAAGGACTATGTAAGAGCTCCAAAATCACTGCAGCAGTCAGACAACCTGCATAGTCCAAGATCCCATCCCTAGCAGCAACAGCCAAAGGGGATGCTCAAAGGAGAGGGAAGGTCTGCAGTGACTGTTCCCTCCTCAGGACAAAATTCCCACTGTGTCTTGCAACGCAGCCCTGGAGAGCTGCAAGAAAATCCTGAGGGTCTGGGTGGGCACTGGCAAACACACATGGCTGCTGCTTCCTCTTGGACTCTGCGGATCCTCTGGGATGTACCTGCCCAGGGCACTTGTAGGACACAACAAGAGCCTGGGGATCTGGAAAGGCTGAAATGGTGGTTTGAGAAGGTTGGGGATGGAGAGTGCTTTCTAACATCTGATGGGAAATATTGAGTGCTCCAGAGCAGCGGGGAGGGAGGGGACTATAACGGAGCCTGATACTTGGGCTTCTAGTCCTACAGAAGAACACATCTGGAGGCAGTAGCAGCAAGACCACTGCTTGTCCCTTGCCTTCCTGCCTCCTTCCATGATGAATTGAGCTCTCTCCATGCAAGAGTGAACCCTAATGAGGCACTAAAGATGAAAGGAGGTGGCGCATAGGATTCTCTGGAGGCTGCTGCATTGAATGTGTGGCCAACTTGTATGACCAGTAACATCTGCTGTGGTAGGAGCTTCCAAAGGTGCTCAGAGCCTGAAGCTGGCCACAGTGAGTTGGGGAAGCCCACTTGGCTCATGCACATGGCCAATACCATCAGGGAGCCTTGATCGCCTCCAAACACTTGTGAAGTGCACAAGGGTCAGATCTGGAGTGTGATGAAGAGGTGGAGCTGGGTCAGCTTGCACCTTCAGGGAGGGTACTGCTTGACTTTGTGTGGTGTGAACCGGGTTTGTGACCAACCCACAATGGCCCCACACAGAGGGAATATGAGTGAACCTGTGCTCCTGCCCCACCTGGGTTGACTCTAAGAGGTGTTCTCTGGGCACCCTGTGCCAGCGCCTCAGCACCCTCACAGGGAAGAGCTTCTGCCTAAGAGCTCATCTCAGTCTCCCCTCTGGCAGGTTAAAGCCATTCCCCTTGTCCTGTCCCTACAGGCCCTTGTCCAAAGCTCCTCTCCAGCTTTCCTGCAGCCCCTTTAGGCACTGGAGCTGCTCTAAGGTCTCCCCTTTAAGGAGTCTTCTCCCGGCCGAACAACCCCAACAGTCTCCTGCTGGTCATGTCCCCTCCCCTGCCTGCAGCCAGCTCACACACCAGCACTCACACCCAGCACACACCAGTGCACACACTAGCACTCATGAGCTCATACCCAGCACACACCAGCAATCACAGCAGCGCACACAAGCACACACCAGCTCATACCCAGCACACACCAGCTATCACACCAGTGCACACAAGTACACACCAGCTCATACCCAGCACACACCAGCTCATACCCAGCACACACCAGCAATCACAGCAGTGCACACCAGCACACACCAGCTCATACCCAGCACACACCAGCTCATACCCAGCACACACCAGCAATCACACCAGTGGATTCAAGCACACACTAACTCATACCCAGCACACACCAGCAATCACAGCAGTGCACACCAGCACACACCAGCTCATACCCAGCACACACCAGCAATCACAGCAGTGCACACCAGCACACACCAGCTCATACCCAGCACACACCAGCAATCACATCAGTGCACACAAGCACACACCAGCTCATACCCAGCACACACCAGCAATCACACCAGTGCACACCAGCACACACCAGCTCACACCCAGCACACACCAGCAATCACACCAGTGCACTCAAGCACACGCTAACTCATACCCAGCACACACCAGCTCATACCCAGCACACACCAGCTCATACCCAGCACATACCAGCAATCACAGCAGTGCACACAAGCACACACCAGCTCATACCCAGCACACACCAGCAATCACACTAGTGCACACAAGCACACACTAACTCATACCCAGCACACACCAGCAATCACACTAGTGCACACAAGCACCCACCAGCTCATACCCAGCACACACCAGCTCATACCCAGCACACACCAGCTCACACCCAGCACACACCAGCAATCACAGCAGTGCACACAAGCACACACTAACTCATACCCAGCACACACCAGCTCATACCCAGCACACACCAGCAATCACATCAGTGCACTCAAGCACACACTAACTCATACCCAGCAATCACATCAGTGCACACAAGCACACACCAGCTCACACCCAGCACACACCAGCAATCACAGCAGCGCACACAAGCACACACTAACTCATACCCAGCACACACCAGCTCACACCCAGCACACACCAGCTCACACCCAGCACACACCAGCTCACACCCAGCACACACCAGCTCACACCCAGCACACACCAGCAATCACACCAGTGCACACAAGCACACACCAGCTCATACCCAGCACACACCAGCTCACACCCAGCACACACCAGCAATCACAGCAGCGCACTCCAGCTCACCCTCCTCCACCTCCCTCTCTCCCCGGCTCTAGGGATGCTCAGCCCGGGGTGCGCTGCCGGGCAGAGGCTCGGCCCGCCTGCGGCGGCCCCGGCGGGGCAGATTTGGACTGAACCCGCGGCTTTCTGCGGGTGATCGACAGCTCCGGGAGGAACCATCGCGGCGCGGGGGGAGCCGCCGCCCGCCCTCCGCCCGCCGCCCTCCTCCGCTCTGCCTCCGCTCTCCTCCGCACCCCTCCCCACCGCCGCCGCCGCCGCCCGCCGCCCAGCCGGCCGCAGCCCCCGCCGGCCGAGCGGCTCCCCGGGGCGGGGCGGGCGGCGCTGGGAGCTCCCCCGCGCGGCGGCGGCGGTGGCTCGGCCCGGCCGGCGGTGCGCTCCGTGCCCGCGGCCGTGCCCGCGCCGGCGGCGGCCCCAGCCCCAGCGAGGGGCTCGGTTCGGCTCCGCCGCTTCCCCCCCCCCCCCCCCCCCCGCCCCCTTCCCCACCGCCGCCTCCATGGAGCGCCGGCCGCGCCGCCTCTGATGCCCGGCCCGGCGCGCACCATGGGGCCGCTGTGGCTCTGCTGCCTGCCCCTCGCCCTGCTGCCGCTGCTCGCCGCCGTGGAAGGTAAGGAAAAAGGGGGGGGGGGAGAGGCAGGGGCCGCTGTGGGGCCGGGCGAGCCCCACTTCGTGTTTTTTCTCCCTTTTTTTAGGGGAGGGGGCGGCACTTTGTGTGTGCCCCCCCCCCCCGGTCCCCACCGCACCCCTCCAGCGCTGCAGGGAGGTGAAGTTTGGGAAGTGCTGCCGCCGCCGGAGCCCGGTGCCGAGCCAGGGGCCCCTTGTGTGTCGCCGCCGCCCCCCCCCCAGCGCCGTCCCCAGAGCCCCTCGGTCTCGTAGCCCGTCTCCCCGCCATCCCTTCGCTAGCGCGGGCATCCCCCCGCCGGCAGCTCGGCCGGTCCCCGGGAGCTCTGAGGGATGCCCGGGCTCCGCCGCTCCGTGCCCGCTGCGGGTAGAAAGCAGCTTTTGGGCGCAGCTCAGCAAGGCCGTGCCGGCATCCCCGAGCTCCCGGGCAGCTCCCTGCTGGCGGCGTGGCTTTCGCGGCTCCCCGCCGCCTTCCCCCGGTGCTCAGACAAAGCAACGGCAGGTGGGGAGCTCCACTGGGGAGGGTCCTGGGTGGGAGCCCGGTCGTGGGGTCCAGGAAAGGGGAGGTGTGGGGGGGACGGACTCGTCCTCCCGCTCCCAAGCCCACCCCGACCGAGCCTGCAGCCCGGGCAGCGCCGGGGAGCGGGGCTGGGCAGGGGTGAGGGCATCGTGTCCGGCCGGAACCCGGCTCATCCCGGAGCTAGCGCGGTCCACGGGTGGCTGCCCGCTGCGGGAGGTCCCTGTGGTCCCCCCGGTTCGTTGGCCCGGGGTGTGGAGGCGCCGGCCGGTGGGAGCCGCACGGGCGATGTTTGTCTGGAACATGGATGAGGCACCATTTATTAAGTTGGAGTTTTGGGAGATGACTCATAGGTTGGCCAGCTATACATCGTGATATTTACAATATGGGAGCTTGGCATAAATAGGACTATTTACGTTGCAGCGGAGAGCGCTAGCCAGCTATGCTATTCAAATGAGCCTGGTATGGTTTTAATTATGGTGGGGGGGAAGGGTTGGGGTGGTGAGCGTGTTTGTGGGAGCATACATGTCCACGTGGGACATCTGGCCTCATCGGCTGGTGTGGCTGACACTGACAATGGGGTTTGTGCCTGGCCAGCGGGGCCGAGCTGGCTGGGCTGTGCAGAGCCATTGGTGCTGACTACAGCAGGAGATGGAGCTGGCACCTTGTGCAGGGACAGGGTGACACCATCACCCCACCCTGCGCTTCCTGCACCCTGAGAGGAGCTGCCGGGCAGCGCTGTGGGTTGGTGACCCGCTCCTGGCACACTGGCCTGCTTGCGTGGAGGAGTGGGTGACTTTCCCACCATCATGGCAGTAGCAGCAGGGACTGGATGCAGGAGCACCTGGGCTCCTCCCAAGAGATGAGGAATATACATCTGGGGATGAGGGGCCGGCCAGCACTGGCGGGGGCTTTCATCCACCTGAGATGATCACCAGAAGGTGTGCTTCTCCACGGGTGGGGATGCTCCCAGGGAGATGGTCAATGGAGGACCAAGCCCTGTGCTTCCAGTGATTGTCCCCATCTGGGGCTGAATGCGTTGATACAGGCTCAGTGGGGTCCTCCCTTTGCCCCTGCTGTTGCCTCCTGTTGTATGGTATGTGTGTCATGGGGTTGCAGTGGTCGCTTGCAGTGCTGGTGCGGGCAACCACCTACCATGTCCCAGCCTTTCCCTACTTGCAAAGGATTCTGGAGAGCTGATACGGTAAAAGAGTGTGGGACGCTTCTCCCTAGGAACACCACTGCTCCTTCCTCCCCTTTGGGAGTTGCCTCTTCCTGGAGCTCCATGGCATGCTTGGATGCAGTGGCTGCCTGCATCTCCAGATGCCCTGGGCCCCGTTGGTGCAGGCAGACTTACCTGGCAGCCACTGGCCAAGGAGGTAAGGGCTGCACCCCACCACATCACCCTGGCCACAGGCACTTCCATGGTGGCAATGCTCCCCATGCTGTCATCACCAGATCCGGCAGATTCCCAAAGCCAAAATGGGGGCAAAAAAGGGGGAAAACCGCATCCTGGTTATTTGCCTGGGGATCCTGCCTCTTGCGTCCTGTTTTCAGCTCTGCTACGGAGCTTTTCTCTAATGCTGGTAATTTCACTTGTCTCCTCTGTGCCTCAGTTTTCCTAATTACAAGGCGTAAAATAATACCGGCATCTTTCCCAAGGGAGCCGCAAGGTTTTGTTAATGAACATGACAAAGTGCTTTGGGATCCGTGGTTGAAAGTGCAGCCTTTAGTCAGTGTGCCTGTGTGTGGGGTGTTTATTTATCTACATGCTTTATATTTCTCTGTATGCTATATATTCACTTGCATTTAACAAACCTTAATTAGAAACAAAGCCGATAGGGAAGGAAATATAAACAGGAATGTGCATGAAAATTGGAAGTTGATTACCGAGTGGCCGGCAGAATGCATGGCTTGGGCTCGGGAGGGAAGGCTCTTTGGTTAAAACCGGTGCTGTTAAAAGGGAATGTGAAAAGGACGTAAACCATAAATCAATATGGAAAACGGGGAGGCGGATGACAATGTACATAAAGCAGAGGTGAAGGACTGCGTGCAGTTGTTGCAAGGTAACGTATCGGCAGCTGAGAAAGTTCAGGCTTTTGAAAGGAAAAGTTCTTTTTTAGTGTGTTTTTAGAAACAACAAAAAAACCACCCCAAACTAAAACCAGAAAGTCAAGAACAAAGGAGCCCGGGCAGGGTCTGGAGCCCACACTGGTTGGTAATGGTGCCACTCTCACTCACGGCTCCTCTTTGTATTCCTGCTGGTGTATGCTGCACGTGTATCTGGAGTACTGATGCTTCCAAGGTGTTTTCGGGGTGCGCTGGGAAGGGCACTGAAGGTATTTTAAACCCAGCAGCCCGGCTGTAACTCGTGTGCGAGGCAGGAGCAAGCCCCCAGAGGTGCTCCTCACCCTGCTGGAGTCAACTTTCCATAAGCCCTGTGGCATTGGCAGGCTTCCCGAGGGCTGGAGGAGAGCCGAAACACGGGAAAGGAGGGACAAGGTGGCCCTAATATCTGTGAGGGTGCAGGTGCCCTGGGACGCAGCAGTGGGCTCTGATGGGCGAGGGAGCATCTCCTGGTGGGAATTGCGCTGGGAAACAGCATCCTGGCTAGTGCTGATCGTCCTTCTGTGCCCGGCAGTCGTGATCCTGAGCTCGGCCATGGGCTTGGGGACGGGTGCTGGGGCAGGACAATGTCCTCGCCTGCATCGGGTATCTCTGGGGCATGAATACGGGTGCCCCATCCGCTGAGCAAGCTGGAGACAGGACCTTTGTGTTTCTGCGTGGTTAATAATGTATTATAATGTGCACATATACATTTATTATACTGCATGCATGTCAATACTATGCAGTATACTGTATTTTATGTATTCTGTAACATACTTTAGTGTTAAAATGTGGTTACTTCTATTGTACACATGGTCAGGACTTGCTGCTGAGCACCTCCATAGCCTTCTTCAGGCCCAGGGCTGGAGCGACCACAGGGTTTGACTTGTGCCTTGTTGGGTCCAGGTTCATGGTCTCAGTGGAGAAAGACTTGAGCCATATCTTTGGGGTTGCAGGTCACACCAGGCAGCAACAGGGAGAACTCCTTTTAGAGACCAAATGAACTGGTGCCTGATTTGAACATCTGTGGAGCTGGCATTGCCACTCTGCTTTTCCCATGCTGAAGCAGTAGTTGCTCCCGTATCCCTGCTGTATTTCCAGCTTCTCTGGGTGATCAAAGCAGGAGGGAGATGCCAAGGGGACAGGGCTGTAGGGAACCATGGCTTGGAGGTGGTGTGACCACTGATGCTGTCTGCAGAGGGATCTGGGGATGTGAAGGGTGCCTTGGGGATGCTTCTAAGGGGCTTGGAGGCTGTTCCCCAAGGGTGGGAGCAGCGGTCCCCTTTGCAGGCGGGCTAAGGATCTGCTTGCACTAGTCCTTTGTGTACACATACCTGAGCTGGCTGCAAAGAGGGGTGGGCACCAGCGGGGCTGCGAAACCTGCTTGAGGAGCTGAGTAAATACTGAATGCTGCGATAGCTCCCAAGGCCTGAGTGCCTTTGTGTGACTTGAACTGGAGCTGTGTTAAACTGGAGCCTGAGCCGACCGCTCCGGTCCCAGCACCCTCACAGACCCTGCATCCTTGTGTCTGGGAGCGGGTATGGGGGTCCTGTTCCATAGAAAGGGCTTTATTTTACCAGGAAAGACCCATCCTGATTTGCAGTCCCTCCCAAACCTGGCTTCTGGCTTGCAGAGACATCAGAATGAAGTGCGGCTGCCTGTTGCATCGTGTGGGGATGGGGGTAGCAGGGAGATCCTCGGAGGCAAAAGTTCAGCCTTAGATAAGGGGGTAACCACAGGGCCTCCTGCGATAAGGTGCTGACGTGCAGCCAGGCAGGAGGGAGGGAGAGGCAGCGCCTGGGAGGGTTAGGAGCAGGCTCTGCCCTGGCTGGTACCCAGGGATGCAGGCAGCACAGGGAGCGAGTATCGCTGGGGATGCTGGAGGCTGGCAGGGACCCCTTGGGGGCCAGGAGGGAGCAGAGGTGCCCCACATGTGTGTTGCAGGGATGTATCAATACCAACTTCATACTGGTATCAGGTGTTTTAGGGATGTGTTGAATGAATGGATGGCACTTTGTGCCAGGGTGCAAGCATGGGGGTGGCTGTGCAGGGTGTGCTGGCTCTGCAAGCAAAGCAGGATGGGGGTGAGTAGCCCAGAACCCCCTGTGTGCTGGGCTGCACCCCCAGAGCGTGAGCAGCAGTCAAGGGAGGGGATCCTGCCCCTCTGCTGTGCTCTGGGGAGACCCCCCCCTGCAGCCCTGATCCAGCTCTGGGGCAGCAGCACAAGAGGGACGTGGAGCTGCTGGAGCCAGTCCAGAGGAGGCCATGGAGATGCTGAGAGGGCTGGAGCAGCTCTGCTCTGGAGCCAGGCTGAGAGAGCTGGGCTGGGGCAGCCTGGAGAAGAGAAGGCTCCTGAAGGGGAGACCTGAGAGCAGCTCCAGTGCCTGAAGGGGCTGCAGGAAACCTGGAGAGGGGCTTGGGACAAGGGATGTAGGGACAGGCCAAGGGGAATGGCTTTAACCTGCCAGAGGGGAGACTGAGATGAGCTCTTAGGCAGAAGCTCTTCCCTGGGAGGGTGCTGAGGCTCTGGCACAGGGTGCCCAGAGAAGCTGTGGCTGCCCCATCCCTGGCAGTGTTCAAGGGCAGGTTGGACACAGGGGCTTGGAGCAAGCTGCTCTAGTGGAAGGTGTCCCTGCCTGTGGCAGGGGTTGGAACTGAACGAGCTTTGAGGTCCCTTCCAACAGAAACCAGGCTGTTGGTGAAATGAAGGAGCGCTGTGCTGTCTGCCCTCTCTGAGTTTCCATGCTCAGGGATGAAGGCAGCAGCATTTGGTCCCCGCTACCCCTCTACCCTGAATTGTGGCACTGATTGCTAGACGTTAAGGGAGATAAAGGGGCTGGTGAGCTCCAAAAGTTGGTGGAGTTTTATCAGTCGGTCTAACAAATTAGGTTTTTAGCTCAGAGGCCGATCAGTGCATCCATAAAATGACCAGCACTTTTCTGTATGGCAGCATCATACTGTAAAACGACTGCAAAAATACTGCATGGTAACGCTTTGCAAGTAAGGCAAAATGAAGGAGGTCGCCAAAGGGAGAAGCTGAAATAGGGACGCACTTGCACGTGATGGAGGAAATGATATTAAAACTCAGAATAAATGGATGTGGCCATTTAACGTGTGAGGTTTGGTTGGGGTTTTTGTACATAAATCTTGGTGAAATGGCAAATGGAAGGAGGCCGCTGGAGGTAAAAAAGAGTTCTTCAGCTATTGGAAGCTGTATTAAAAGGAGAGAACAAGAGAGAAAATCAGAGCCTGTGGTGTAGTGAGTGTGAAACCAGCTCTGTCAGGCTGAGAGGAGTTCGGAAAATGACTTGGGAGGAGAAACTAATTATCCCCCCCCCCAAATTCCACTTCAACAAATGGGAACTGGGAAGGTAAACCCAACCAGCATGGAGCAAGTGGGGAGATGGGAACTGCTTCCGTGCACTTCCCCAGATGGCCATGGCCAAGGGCACTCCTGCCAAGGAGTTTTCCTCTCCAGGGCAGGGCTGAGAGATGGCCCTCAAGTGATGGCCGAAGTGAAAATAAACTGGTCCAATGAGTATTGGGATGAGCATCCTTTAAGAGGAGCTCCTTGGGTGATCCAGGAGACTCCAGCCCTGTAAGTTTAGAGGAAGGGCTCTCATGGATTAAAATCTGCTTAAAGAGGGGCAAACAAAGGAGTCAGTTTTCCCACTGGACGGGGGTCAGCGTGAGGTTTGTGCTGTGCGATGTACTTATAAATGCATGGGGAAGGGGTGGGAGCTCGGAGGCAAGAAAGTTTGCAGATTATACGGAATGATTCAGGATGGTAAAAACAACAGTTGTCTTTAAAATATTGGAAAAGGATCTCATGACACTGGATAACCGGGCTATAAAGTGGCAGATTAAATGTAGTCAGTGATGAATGGAAAGGGATTCACAGGAAAAAAATTACCCTAAACCCATGCATGCACAGTGGCGGTCTTTAAATTACTTATTAGCATTTTAAGAAAGAGATCTTAAAGTCATTGTGGATGGCTCTTTGAAAGCATCAACTGAGAACTGGGAAAGGCTGGGAAAGGAGGGCCAAGACACTTGTGCAGGAGAGGTACAGGGCTGGGGGGGGCTTCGGGGAAGATGCAGATTGTGGGGGACATGGAACTGCGAGGAAGAGGGTGATGGAGGGATGGCTGTTCATTCTTTTATCGTATTTTTACTTGCTTTTGAGTTCTGAAGTAGCAGGTTTAAAGCAAGGAACAGTGGAGAGTGGAGGCAGGAGTGCCTTGGGCAGGGTGAAGCCTACCCCTGTGTATCCCTGGCACCGGGTGCATCAGGAAGCCCTCGATGCTGGGCTGAAGAAAGCAGGGTGCTTTCTGTGCTTCCTCCCTGAGCATCCCCCTCGTGTGCTGCTCGTGGTGGGAGGGAAACCAGGAATCCCTTTGGCTCAGCCTCCTGTCACAGATGTGTCATTGGAGGGCTGTGCCGAAGGGAAAGGTGCCTTCTCCAGGTTCCAGTGCTGGATGGGGGCTTGATGGGGGGCCCTGTTCCCCCACAACTCCCAGCTTGGCTTTCCACAGCTTCTGAGGCAAAGTGCCGTGGGGTTCTGCATCGCTTCACGTGCTCACAGCCTTGGCTGTGATGATGGAAGCTCCGGGTGTGCGAATGCCTTCCAGCCCTCCGCAGGCTCCTGGTTTTAGCTCAGCAGGGTGGCTGGGCAAGGGTAAGGAACCCTGGAAGATGCCCGTTGGCGCTCCCCTTTGCCCTTTCTGCCTTTGGGAGAGTGAGAGCATCAGGGAGGGGAGCTCAGCACCGGGTTCGGGGGGTGGCGAGGGCGGCCGAGCGTGTGAACGTCCCCGTGGCGGAGGGGATGCTTCGTCGCGCCGGCTTGTGCTCAAAGGGCCAGACAAAGGGAACAATGGGCTTCAGGGACGGGCTCCTGGGCAGCCTGTGCTGGCTGCCGAGCCCCTGCCATGGGAGAGGAGGGGGAGGTGGTCGGGGGCTGCCTTCGAAGGGCTCTGCTCCCACCCGGGCTTAAGGGACACCGGGCTCAGACCGGACAAACTGTGTAGAGGTGATGGCTGTCGCATGTGGGGCAGCAAGCTGCCTGTAGCTGCCTTCTGTGGGGTGTGTGTGCCCAGCAGCAGGCTGAAATGAGTGCTGCTCCACGGGAAGTGTCACCCCAGCTCCCAAAAGCTCGTTCCTAAAGTGTGCGGGGCCGTGCCGGAGCCTGGTGAGCTCTGGTTGCGCATCCTCGGCATGGCTTGCAGGGGTCATCGTTGCAGGGTTGGTGCGGTGAAAAAGAGGGGGAGAGCAGAGGCAGGGAGGGTGGAACAGGGGCTGGACCCCCTGGACCCTGTATCCAGACCCTCTGTGAGCCTGAACAACTTCAGCAGATACAGGGATACAGGGGAGAGATGGCATCTCCATCCTCTGCAGCCCTGGTGTATAGGGGTTGTGGGAGGCTGTGGATGAGGAGCATCCCATGCACCATGGTGTGGCACTCCAGGTTCTTCCTATCCCAGAGCCTCTCAGGGCAAGGGAGGACTGATTAAGGCACTCTGACAAGGAGTTCTTGGATCGTTTTTGGTCTCCAGAAGATGTCCTGCTTTCCTGAGCCAGGAGGCCACTCATTCATGCAAGGTGGCCACTGGACCCAAGTGCTTTGGCTTGGCTTGCTCACTGGGACTAGAGGGCTGGGATGTGTCTGAGGACAACCTTGACAGGGGTGGGCTGTTAAGATGCATCCAGGTGTGTTTTGCTTTCACAGAATGACCTAAACAGAGGGCTTGGTCCTAGGACATGCCCAGGACCGTGGCTTTAACCCGTATCTACCACCTCTTCTGAGGATGTGTCTGAATAAGCTGTTTGTGGTCTTGAGTAAGAGACAGGGATGCTCTGGACTGACAAATCCACGTGCTGCTGGTTTAAGGCAAGGTATGGTGGAAAGTATTAGGGCTGGGACTGCTGAATGAGTTGGGTGCAGCTGCAAGGAGGTTGAAGAAGCCCCAGGTCCTTACAGGGGAGCCAGCCAGTGCACGCCACATGCTTGGGTGTGCGATGGGCTGGAGCACGTGAGGGGTCGCGTCTCGCCGCGCAGAGGTCGCAGTCGTGTTGCATGATTCGTTTGGCTTCTAAATCCCATTTCCAGGCCCCACAACTGCAACTCGGAAACCTTCACCGTGAGCCCCACGTCATAAATCTGTGCCTTTGGTTTCTCTTAAGCCGGTCTGGTGTCAGGGGACAAAGCGAGCAGGAGAAAGGGATGAACTGGGGGCAGCAGGAATGAAGTAAAGCGAGGGGTACGCGTATTTTGCCTGCAGAGAAGGGGCTGGCCAGGCTGCATGGAGTTAATTGCAGTGTGTCAGCGCTGTGGAAAGCATTTCCTGTGGATCTCTCCTGCAGGATTCCCACCACTTCCCGTTTGCTTGCAGAGTGCCCTTGCAGGTGAGGAGCGCTGGGTTGATGCGTGCATCCCCAGCCTATGTGTGCGCAAGCTGCACACCAAGAGCACCTGTGTGTTAAATGTGAGTGAGGATGTGGCTGCTTCTCTGCTCTGGTGCAGGAACAGGCACAGATCTGGGAGGGAGAGAAGGTGGTGATGGTGTGAAGATGCAGCGAGGGCTGGAGCAGCTCTGCTCTGGAGCCAGGCTGAGAGAGCTGGGCTGGGGCAGCCTGGAGAAGAGAAGGCTCCTGAAGGGGAGACCTGAGAGCAGCTCCAGTGCCTGAAGGGGCTGCAGGAAAGCTGGAGAGGGGCTTGGGACAAGAGATGTAGGGACAGGCCAAGGGGAATGGCTTTAACCTGCCCGAGGGGAGACTGAGATGAGCTCTTAGGCAGAAGCTCTTCCCTGTGAGGGTGCTGAGGCGCTGGCACAGGGTGCCCAGAGAAGCTGTGGCTGCCCCATCCCTGGCAGTGTTCAAGGTCAGGTTGGACACAGGGGCTTGGAGCAAGCTGCTCTAGTGGAAGGGGTCCCTGCCTGTGGCAGGGGTTGGAGCTGGATGAGCTTTAAGGTCCCTTCCAACCCAAACCATTCCATGATTTTGTGATTCTATGATAAGATTGTTTTCTTTCCCTATGGAGCAGAGTGTGGCTGCTGGTCCCTGCTGTGGGGAATGGCTGGTGTCAGGGTATTGCCTGATGCTGGAGTGTGTCAGGTGGTGGGATTCAGATCTTTGCCCCTTTGAGCTTGCTCCTGCCTGGCATGGGGTGCCTGTGATGCTGTGGCAGCAAAGGGGTGGATGGAGCAGCCCCACCAGGGACAGGTTAGGCAGATGCATTCCCTGGGCAGAGCCTGGAGCTGTCCTGTCCATGCCAAAACTGGGATAAAGGAGGGGACTATCCCTTAATTTCCCTGCCTTGCAGTGGGGAGGGATAATCCCCATGTAACAAGGACCCTCCTGCTCTTCCACCCTTGCTGTGTGTTAGCACTGCTCTGGAGGCTCAAAAAGAATAAAACCAGAGGCGTGGATGATGCTGCGTGGAGCTCCTTTGACAGCAGGCACAGCAGGGCAGTGAGCATTGGCATGGGCTGGAGCAGCACGTTGAGAGGAAGGGGTGCTAAGCACCTCCAGGACTTGTCCCCATTCATCTGCTCTACCTTAGGGCAACCTCAGAGACAGTCCTTGGGCAGATGCAGAGCAGTGGGGAGCAGGGCAGGCCCAGGGAAGGTGCTAATTAGGATGTTGGCAGCGCTGGTAGGGGTCGGTGTGTGGCTGGTAGGAGGTGTTGAGCAGCAGCACAGGGTCTGCCCTGTGTCTGAGGGGTTCAGCCTGGCTCAGGTGGGTGATGGAGCTGACCTGGGGTAGGTGGGTGCTGCTGGGAGCTCACCCTGGGTGATGGTGGGTGATGTGGCTTTGTCATGGGGGGCAGATCCTCTCTGAGCGTCGTCTGGTGATGGAGAGATGCCTGGTGGTGTGGCTGTGCTGCAGAGCCTGCGCTTCGTATACCTGGGTTTCTCCTCCTTTTGACTCTTCACCTTCCTTTCTCCAAGGCAAAATGGAGTGCAGAGAAGCTGCTAAGGATGGGGTCTGATGTTAAAGTCTGTGCCTTCAGATTGAATAGCTGCCATGGTTCTGCTGTGACAGGCACCTGTTCTGGCTCGAGAGCGACAGCTTTGGATACACACAGATCCCCTGGAAAGGCTGCATTTACTGGCAGCTGCTCCCATTTGTCGTCTGGTCTCTGATCCTGGCTTTGGATAAACCTTGCATCGCTCCAGGAGGTGGCTGATGCTCCCCCTTGGGTTGAGCAGTGGCTGGGAGGGTCTCCTGGCATCCGTTGGGCTATGGTGAGTCATGGGGCAGGCAGGAGGTACCAACACATGCAAGTAAGGCTTTGCTGTGGAGGGCATCCAGGCTGGTACCTGTGGGGCAGAACAAGTGGCTGTCCCCATCCTGGTGGGACATGGGGGACAAAGGGGCATGTCCCAGAAGCCGAGCAGCCCAATTCCTTCCTGGTGTTTGCTTTCACCCCTTAGCATTGCTGCAGGAGCTCGTCTTTGCTTATCGGTGGGGCTGGGGTGAAGTGCAGCTTCTCCAGGCTGGCTCTCGCGGTGCTGCTTTGCTGTTCCCA
This sequence comes from Pezoporus occidentalis, assembly GCF_034315485.1. Classification (NCBI taxonomy): domain Eukaryota; kingdom Metazoa; phylum Chordata; class Aves; order Psittaciformes; family Psittacidae; genus Pezoporus; species Pezoporus occidentalis. The sequence continues at coordinate 423,014 of NW_026914830.1, forward strand.
TCCTCTACCATATGTCTCTGTGTAGGAAAAGGTGGGGCTGTGGGGAGGTGGGGGCTTGAATTTAGGACTGGAAAGCAAGGGATGTGGAGGGACATTGCCAGGGACTGCGGTAGGCTTGGGAGTGGCACGTTTGAGGACCAACAGGAGGGACTGATGGAGCCCATGTGTCCCCATGGCACAGCGAGGGCTGCCCCTGTGGCTTTGTGCTGGGGAACGTGCGGCAGGTCCCCCTCAAGGGTAAGTGCTTCCCTATAATTTGGGATGCCAAATACGTCTCGAGCTCCCTTGTGGGTGCTGAGCCCTTGAGAAGCCGACCCAGTGTTTCAGTGCGTGTTTGGGAGGTCCTTGGTGTGTGGGCTACGGAGGGAAAAGGGGAAAAGAGTGGATTCGGGAGGTCAGCCCTGGGTGTGTCGTCCAGCAGCCTTGAAGTGCTCAGTGGCCAGAGGGGTGGAGAAGGGCTCGGCCTGTGGGTCTCCCAGGGTGCTCATTGAGCCGTGGTGGCATTCCCACCCAGCTTGTTTCCATCAGGGTGCCCATCACCCTGCACGTGGCACATCAGGGACTACGGGTGCATGGGCTCAGGTGATGGCGTCCTAAAGCGCTGCAGGATCTCCTTCCCTTCAGCGACAGGAATGTGCTGTACGTTTGCACAGGGCTAAAATAAAACTGCTGGCAAAGTCCCATCCCACATAAAGAGCCCGGCTGTGCAGAGGGACGCATCCCTCTCTTGGCTGCTGTGGCTGGGGATGCTTCGTGCAGGGTTCCTGCGGTGGTGGTGTTTGATGCAGAAGAAGGGTTTGAAATCGGTGGTAGGCTCTTGGGCTCGATGTGCTCCAGAGCTTCAACTCTGAAAGGCCACCTCATATGGTCAGTGTTGGGAGCCCATATGGAATGGGTGTGTGTGGCTCTGGAGGGGATGATGTGTCACGCCAGGATGTATCATGACAGTGACAAGACACAGTGATGGATGAGTCAGCCGAGCCAACAGAAAGAACCAAACCCAAGCCTTGGTTCTGCTCCAATTCTGTGACAATAAAATGAAACAACCATGTTTAAAATGCCAGGAGAAATCCCATCCACCAGCAGTGCCAAGGAAGACCCCGCACATCCCATGTACTGTCCTCATTGATGCCTTGCGGCAGAGGGGTTCCTGCCCCAGATCCCTCACTCTTTTCCCCTTTCCAGCTAACCTGAGGGTCTGGAAGTGGGGGCTTTGCTCTGGGCTTGGTGTGACTCTGTGCCAAGCCTGGGCTCCTCCAGTTTCTCTCCCTCCAAATCAAATTGGAGCACCCTGGGAGTGCTTTGTCCCAGCACAGTGGCTCCTGGGTCAGCATCTGCTTGAGCCAGGGGAAGGTGTTTGGATATCCTCTGCCTAGAGGCTGGCCCCCTGGGAAGGGGGGACCTTGTCTGTGCTGGGGACCATGGTTTCTGCTCCAGTCCGGTGTGGAGAGCAGGGACAAACCCCTTGGATCATCTCAGTTTAGTGCACTTGGCTCAAGATCCAGTGTTTTAACTGCTCAGCAAATGTTGCTGTGGGGTTCACCCAGTGTCTTAGGAGAGTGGCTGAGGCTCTGTGTTGACCCTGGGACTGCTTCTAGGAGAGAAGGATGCTGAAGCCCACTGCTAACAGCACATTTTCACAAGGCAGTTGCCTCTCCTGCATCCAGCTTCTGGGTGGTTATCCCTTGCCCTCCTCTGGACTGCATCAGGGATAAATACTCAATGGAGATCAGCGCTGAGTTGCTTTTATTTGGGTCTCTTAAAGCAGCAAAGCCTGTTGGAGGTGCAAGCGGGGATGGCCTGTGGTGAGGCTCACTGGCCTTTAATGCTTAGCATACTTTTGCTGCCTGCGTTTGCAGGGCTCTGGCAGGGATGAGACTTGCTGGTCTCCATGGTTTTATGTGCCATGGGACCGTGCCAACAGTTTAATCACAGCTGAACCCTCATAGAGCAGCATAAAAAATGTTGTAGTTGGGATTAGGTTACCCATCCTTCCTATAAAAGACTCTATAAACAGTCCATCAGGCCCAGGCATTCCTCTGTTGGCTGTGAGGTCTTTTGCTCTTAATGGGTCTGGCATTTGCTTTGACTAAGTCTTTTCTTTGGGTAGGGGGAGGCCCTGCTTTAGAGGAACCCCCAGAGGATGGCTTTCCTGCTTGCACTGGTGGGGGGGACCCAGTGTCTGGCTTGGCAGAGGCGGTGTTGGATGTCAGAGGATCTGGCTGGGGAGGCAGGGGGTAAGAGGCAGCGTGACAAGCCCAGAAAGCACTGACAACAGCAGCTGCTCCCTCCCAATTGCTGAGGGCTGTTCCTGGATGGATTTGCTACTTGCTGGCGTGCTGGAGAGGTTTCCTGAGCCTCAGGACAGGCAAGGACCTGGGAGTCCTGCAGCTCCCTGTCTTGTCTGTGCTGTGGTGTGAGCAAGTTCCTAAAAGCTGTTGAAAAATCCTATAGCTTGGGCTGGGCATCGAGTGGTCTCTTTCTACCCACCTTTACCTTCACATGCAGAAGAGCTCCTGGTTTGATCCCAACTGTGAGGCTTTTCTTGGGGTACTCCAAGTTTTGTTGTTCACCCTTTGGGGGGTCTCGTGGCAGGGGATGGATGGATGGATGGATGGATGGATGGATGGGTGGGTGGGTGGATGGATGGATGGATGGATGGATGGATGTGGGTGGTGATGAGCGTGTTCCTTGTCCTGGCTGGTGCCTCCTTGAGGCAGGTCTGCGCACACCTCCGTTGTGTTTTGGGGCAGCTCCTCTATGGAACATTGTAGGTGCTCCTGCATGGGACGATCATCTGTCTCCTGGAAACCTTAAACCCACTGTTCTGCTGCTCTGGAGGAGAAAGAAGAGTAAAGCTGGCGTTTGTTTGCCCACCCAGACTTAGCCCTAATCCTGCTGGCTCCCAAGGAGCGGGAATGGCAGTCCTATTGATGACCCTTGAGGCAGTCCTGTTGCTTCATGCACAGTGAGCATCTGCCGGGTGGGAGCAGCATCTGTGCTGCAGTGCCAGGGCACCCACCCCATCACTGCCACCGTGTCACTGGGACCATCTGGAGTTCTTCCTGGCTGGTGCCACACCAGCTCGAGAGGGGTTTCCTGGGGGAGGCCAGGCTTTCCGGTGCTTTTCCCAACAAACTTTAATTTACTGGAAGGACTGTTGCCCCTCCCACCCCCCAATACGAGTATGATTTGGTCAATTTAATCACCAGCACAAAAGGGGGGTTTCTAATATAAGCTCTTAGCAAGACCCCCTCCCTTAGCATCCTGCAGAGGGCAATTTGGTCCACCTGCCTGGAGTGGCTGTTTTAGATCATCTGCCTTGTCCTCAGAGGCCCTTTTCTCTCTGCTGCTCCTATCTGTAGAAAATTAACAACTGCATTAAAGTGGGAGCACTGTTTTTACATATGGTGAATGCCAAGGGAGATGAATCCCATATCTTTTACTGGAGGATGCTCTGCGAACCTGGAAGAGCATAAGATAACATCAGCTTCCTTCATCCCTCTCCATCACTGTAAGGCAGAAATGAAACTGGGGCTGGTTCCTGCAGAGCCTATTGAGACCCAGCGCTGGGAACTGTTACTTGGAACCCGCCAGCTCATCAGCTCTTAATCCCTTTGTCATGTTTCGGGCGACAGGGAGTTGCACGTCCCAGCAGCCACTGAGCTGTGGCTGGCAGGGCTGGCTCTGCTCCTCGTGCTGCCGTCACGCCTCCTGCTTCCAGTAGGCAGAAAGCCTCCTGCCTTGTACACGGTTACTCTCACCAATCAAACTTGTAATCTCAGTGAAGAATGAAATCAGATTTGTTTGACAAGACCTGTTTCCTGTCGAAGTATGTTGACTGCTGCTAATTATACTCCTGTTCTTTAATTCTTTATGATTTGAATTACATCAGCGTTTTCATTATTCTCCCAGAAGTGATTTCAGGCTTAGCAAGACCTTGGATGCCTACTGTTGCATCACTCTGTCATCCTAGGGCACCTACTGAACGTGATCCTCCTTCTGCACTGAGGCGCTTCTGCATTGGTGTCTGCAAGGACTTCCCAGCTTTCTTCTTCTCCCAGACATCCCCTCATGGCCTCTTGCCTGCCAATTCCTGAAGTCTTTTGAGTCTGTCACTGTGAAATGTGTTTGATTTTCTTAGTTCTCCCTTTCCCCATTGCCATAAGTTTAACCCCATTTGGCTACTGAGCCCTACACAGCAGCTCACCCACTCCGCTCAATGAGATGGGGGAGAGAACTGGAAGAGAAGAACTAAGAAACTCATGGGTTGAGGTAAAGCAAAGCAAAATAAGGAATTAATCCACTGGTTCCCATTGCAGGCAGGTGTTCAGCCATCTCCAGAGCAGGCTCTATCATGTGTAATGTTGACTTGGGAAAACAAGCACCATCACTCCCAATATCCCCCCCACGCACACACCTCTTTCTTCTTCCCATAACTTTATGCTGAGCATGACATCCTATGGTCTGGAATCCCTCTTGGGTCAGTTGGGGTCAGCTGTCCTGGCTGTGTCTCCTCCCAGCTTCTAGTGCACCCCTGCTCAGCAGTAACAGAACCATCCCTCTATCATCAACACAAATCATGGTGCTGGAAAGAGCTGCATGGGTTTGCTCCACTGCCCAAGGTATTCATGCAGACGTTGGCCAGTATTGGAGCTGTGAAGCTTTCTTGTGGTTTTCTTCCAGTTGATGTTCATTGCTAGCCCCAGAATTTGATTTTTCAACCTATTGTGGAGGTGTCATGTGGGAATTTCTTGTCTTCATGGTTCCTTGGGCTTGTTTATGAAAGTGCCATAACTGAAAAACCCAGAAATGAAGATAAATGATGGCAGCGGCTTCTCTCACCTCAATGAGGCCATTGTACCTGTGGGAAAGAGAGGAGCTGTTTGGTCACCGTGTGGTCCTGACACATCTGTTCCAGCCGTGGACAAAGTCTTGGCTCTTTGCTGGCTGCTTGCAAACAGCGTGTGTGATGTTTAAGAGAATTACAGCCAGACGGTCCCTGGGTCATTAGTTATGTATGAGCTAAGGAATCCTGTGTTAGGAGTGGGAGGAAGCAGCCCCGTCCTCCTGGGGGCTATGGAAATAACATCCTACTTTTCTAATACAGACACAGGCCGGCCGTGGCCGTCCTTCACAAGCAGTTGTGAAGACCAGCAGAGAGGGAAGCTGTGAGCGCAAGCAGGGCAGATGATTACCAGATTAATCAGCCTGCAAGTGATGCAGTGCTGAGGCAGGGCTCAGAAAGGTGGCAACGTCTCCATTCCTGGGCAATTGTCAATGCTTTTTTTCTCTGTTTCTGTTAATTTTGCCCTTTTTATTTAACATTTTGACTAGATGCTTAAAAGAACTCCACCGCCATAACTTTTTGTTTCCTTCAGCTATGCCAAACGTGGCTTTTCCATAGTTTTCCCTTCTTACCTTGCTTCACTTCATGCCACTCACAATAAAATATGTGTTGCCTGCTCATTCTCCTACCATTTCTCATGCATTGCCATTGTATGTGCAGTTGTCACAAGCACTTTTCTACTCTGAGCTTAGTTTTGGTTGAAGCAGTTGTCTTCCTAGATGGTCAAAGTGTGGCCTGTGAAAGTTCTATGAGTCACAGAATCATGGGATGGTTTGGGGTGGGATGGATCTCTGAAATCATCTAGTCCGAAACCCCTCTGCTTTTCATTTTACTTTTTGCTCCTGTTTCCTGTTTGACTCTGCCTGTGAATTTTATGAGATTTGAGAAATGAATGCGTTTGGAACAATGGGCAAAGCCATTTGAGGTTTGGGCTGTCCTCCCTTTGGTCTACATGGGCTGTGATTATCAGTGCCGTGGCAATTACATGCTTCCAATCCAGTGATGTAGCCCTCTTTCTTTGTCATTAGGAGGTTTGAAATTGTAGACCCTCAGGGTCTTTATTGCACTTTGTGCATTAAAATTATGCAACAAGCCTGTCCTCACCAATCCCAGGGTATGACAGAGTGTAACAATGACAGATATTGACAGGTACAAGGCACTACTGCTTCCAGGCAGGGCAGGAAGCAGAAATCTGTTAGGTTGTTGGCTGTGTCCATCACATGTTGACTTTCCATCACATGTTGTTGCACCATTTCGTGTCCTGAGCATGTTTCTGATTTATATTGGCGTATGGGTGGCTTAGCTGAACTAATGTGAACTGAGATGTCTTCTCCAGCTTTCTCTTTGGCTTAACTGCTCTGTGATGAGTTTACAGTGTAGGCTGGTCCTGGTCCCAGCTCTGACGGCTCGATGTACCAATGATGGCTTGGTTGGATCATGTCCTTTCTATGGAAGCCAGGAGGTGACAGCAGAGTCCGCTGTGGCAGATCAGCTCAGGCATGCTGGTCACCCTGCACTCACCTCTCCCTGGCTCTCACTATTGTCTTCCTCAGGAGCCTTGGCCAGATTTCCTGCTGAAATGGGAAAGGGAGTCCAAGACTCTCTCTGCCCCAGGTTAAGCAGTGTCAGATGAGTTGAACAGGGTGTTTTAGGACTGAAAAACACTGCTAATGGCTGGGTTTAAAAGGATGTGCAATGACAACAGCCTTTATAAGCAGGAGATATGCCCTGCTTTGGTGCTCTGGGACTCCGATGCTCTGGCAAAACCAGTTTTCACCTTGAGAAGGTGGCTCCTGGTAGAGATTTGCTGGTTTCTCTGTTGGGTTTGGGCTGTGCAGGTTAAACTGACTCAATGCATTGCTGCTGGTTAAGGAAGAAGAGTCCTTTTTGCCCGAGGAAGTGGTGAATGCTCCATCCTGGGCAGTTCAAGGCCAGGTTGGACAGGGCTTGGAGCAACCTGCTCTAGTGGAAGGTGCCCTTGCTCATTGCAGGGGGATTAGACTAGATGAGCTTTGGAGGTCTCTCCCAACTCAAACCATTCCATGATTCTGTGAAGGGAAAAAACTTATCTAAGAGGCACCAAAAGTCCCACTGTTGTGTTTGACACTCACCCAGCCCCTCTGCTGTGGAAACCCGCTGGCCCTCAGCAGTGTCACCTCCTTGGCTGGCACAGCTCCATCCTGTCCCACACCTCTCCCATCCATCCTGAGCTCCTTGGTGCAGGGCTTTGCTCCTTGCGGATTCCCTCTGGGCATCAGTCCTGGCCTGGGGACATCACAGCATGGGGACAAGTGGTTGTGTGGAGCACACATGCCTGGGCTCGATGCTGCCCTGGTGTGATAATGTTATCACTTGCTTGGAGCAGGGCAGCTTTAAGGTTCTACCAAGTTCTCCAAATCCACGTCCTGTGAGTCAGAACTGCATAGAGTTAATTATCCTCTGTGAGAGGAGTGAACAGAGGCTCAGCCAGTGGGCTTTATTAATCCATAAATCCGGGCAGTGTGAGCGGAGGGATGGGGCCAGCAGCCCTCTGCATCCTGCCGGCGCCTCGGCTCTCCAGGCAGAATAAATCAGAAGACACGGAGGAGGATGCTGCATCCTCCATGGACAGGAGATGCACCTCCTATGAATCGAGGGGGTATTTCTAACCTCGAGGAGGAGATGTTTTCCATTGCCTAGGGTGCGATGAGGTGCAGACATGCTCCTGGCAGGGCTGGGACCGGCTGGTCCCCCCCCCTTCACTAACCACTGGGATACTGGGTTTTTGGGGACTTGCCTTGTGCATTTGGGGTGGGCAGCTCGGTGGGCACCCGGTGTTCTTGGTGAGCAGCCAGGTAATGTTATGGCAAGAGGGGCTCACTGAAGTCAGCAGAGCAGGGAAGGGTTTCCAGCTGGATGAAAAGAGCCCTGGTGCCCTGCAAGGCTGCCTGTGGTAGGAGCCCATCTCCCATGGGACTGTTGTTCCTGCTGCACCAGCCATGATGCTCTGTGGATGGTGACTGGCATCAGACATGGTTCTGTACCTGCTGGGATCCAATGAGCTGGATGTGCTCCAGCTTCCAGGTTCGGAGGAGCGATGCTGCTGCTGAGCCCTGAGCTGTGCTCACCCTCTGCTTGTAAGCAGCCTGCCAGGGGACAGGTAGCCAGAGGGTCACATCTGGACTTCGGCTGCATCACAGCCTCTGGCTCTCCATGGCACTTGTCGCTCATCCATCTTTCCAGGCGTGTTGTGCTCCCAGGTGCTCTGGAGGAGACACGATGGCCGTGTATGCAGCTATGTGTGCAAGCCTGGGCTTGAGGACATCTGTGTGGCCACCCTCAGCTCAGGCTACCCTTGTTGCCTGCCAGAAATTCCCTGTCTATCCCACATCCCAGCTGCTCCAGCAGTGCTGGCAGCGGTGCAGGGTGCTTGTGGTTCCCCATGGCTCAGACCAGGGTCCCTTCCTGAGCAGGACGTGGGACTTGAGCCCTTCAGAGATCCCTTCCATCACGCTTGTGGGATTCGAGGATGATCAGGAGTGCAGCAGCAAGGGGAGGATGAACTTGCTGCTCCCTCACGTGTTTTCCTCCTGCAGACATTGATTTATAAAGGCTGCTTCATGCTGAGTAGGGAATTTGGGGGTTGGTGCGTTCCCTGCATAAGACTTTTCGCCTGGTTTCCCATGTGAAGGCTGAGGGGGTTGTCAGGTAATGCCTCTGCCTCCCTGTACATTGAATTTTGGAAGTGTGATGCTTTTATGAGGCTTGGACAGCACTTGCTAAACCCTGCAAAGCTGGGGGTGTTTCTCTGCATATCCCTCGGTGCTCAGAGGATGCAGGGCTGCTCTCTCCTTGGCTGGTTGGTTTTGCATGTGGGGAGGGAGCAGGAATGTGTCTGTCCTTCCCTGCCTCCTGTAGGACACTCCTGATGCTTGTGTCTGAGGTGGCTGGGGGTGGCACCTGCAGCACAGAGGGACGCAGAAGGGATGCAGCGGGATGCAGCGCCTGTCCAGCATCCACACTGATACCTCTGATGCTTTATCCTCAAAGCTTGCTCAGGGGGTGTCCCCCTTGCTGTGCCTCCTTGACAAAGTGCCAATGCAGCATGGGGAGTGTGGGGCCGACCTGACTGGGTTTTTTTTTGCTCTGGAGAGCTCTCGACACTGGATTTGCCCTTCCCGATGCTCTCTGTGTTGTCTTATATCCTGGCTGCTCAGGTGGTGCCCCAGGCATCTCTCTGGTTTGACTCCTGCAGTATCTGTAGAGCCATTGTAGCCTCCCTGTAGGCAGCAACCGTGTGTTTTCAGTACCCTGCTGCTCTGGGAAGGGTTTGCTGAGCAGCTGGAAATGTCTGCATGGCTTTGCAGTGGGTCCACGGGGCATTCCCAGGATCAGCGAGGCCAAGCCCAGGCTGCCCTCTTCTTGTGGTGGGGATGGGGTTGGACTGAGATGCCTGAGCTTCTTTCCACCAGCCCTGTGAGATGCTGCAGAATCATTCCCCATCCTCAGATTGCTCTTGGTGCACAGCAAAAAGCATTGGGCGAGGCGTGTTACTGGTGTTGGGGCTGTCCTCACCCCAGGAGTCTTTAGGGGCTCTCCTGACCCTATGAAAGAGAATGAATGAGAGAAAATAGTTGTCTTGAGGATGCTGCTGCTGTTTGTTAGGAAACAACTGCAGAGTTGCTAACGTGGCCCCACCATTGCGCATCCCATGCATCCTTCGCTCCTGGATGGGGCCCGGTGTCAGGATGCTGCCAGCAAAGGGGCTGAGGCCGGTCCATGGCTCTCGGCATTCCCTGGCCACTGCTGCTCTCCAGCTCAGAGCTGCAGCTTCTCATCCCTCCTGGCTCTGCCCTTGTTTTATCCCAGTGCATTGGGGCATCTGTTTTGCTGCTTGACTTCACACTTGAGCGTCCCCATGGACTCGCATTTCCACCGCTCCGGTTGCGTTTGCTTTTGGTGCATTTAAACTTTTTCCTCTCCTTTCTGTTTCCTGGCAGTGGAGTTTCTTTCATTGATACCTCCTTTCGCAACTTGTCTGCATCGTGTAACTGCTGATTTTGTGCTGCCAACTTCCCCCGGCTTTAATTTATACAATATGTTTATTTTTACTGCAGTTTTTTCTTTTATTCAAAGCCAAGATAATTTTAAGCTAAAGACGCCTTCTTTTCTGCTTTCAGATTTATGAGATTTTGGCAAAGCCTTCTTAAGCTGTAATTACTCTTCATTGTTTTTGTTTACATTTCCACCCTAATCAATTTTTGCTAATAATCCCTTTCAACTTTGGAAATTGCCTCTTTTTCCACCTCTGGCTGTGTTTCTTTTTGGAGGGTGCAAAAATCTCTTCCCACATTCATGTAACCAGATTAGGGTTGCCTGTACCTACGCAACCGCTTGTGCCTGGTTCATTGATGTGCACCTCTTCAGCCCGCAAAACAAGCTTTGCTCTGCTTTTACCCACACTGGGTTTACTCGTTTTGTGATGGGAATTCATCCCCATGACCATTGGGGTCTCCAGGACCCCATCCCAGTGACAACTTGGACCCCAGCGTGTGCTCTCCATCGGTTGCGTGAGCAGCAGAGCAGTTTCATAAGTTGCTGCCACCTTCCTTGTTGCTCCGGTTGCTGCTGGTCTGCAGACATGCAGATATGTCCCAGCATGGACTGTGATCACTCAGCTCCTCAGTGTAGCCCTTGTGGGTGATGGCAGCTCTGCTTGTGGTCCCACAGCCCATGTCTTAGCTGCTTAGGGGGATGCTCTTTCCTGATGGAGGGCAGCTGTCTGGCTCATGCTTGATGGGCAGTGCTACGATGGATGGAGGGCTTGAAGGCCAGGTTGAATGGGGCTTGGAGCAACCTGCTCTAGTGGAAGGAGGGGTTGGAACTGGATGAGCTTTAAGGTACCTTTTAACCCAAACCATTCCATGAGTCTATGAGGGAGCACATCCCTTGCCCGGGTAGGGCTGCCAGCAAGCAGGAGCCTTGAAGCATCCACCGGTGGACCATCCCCTTGGTTCAGCCTGCTGCCTGCTGAGGTTTTATGAGCGTGTAATGAGTTACTTGGGCATGAAAGAGGAAGCCTTCTCCGTGGAGAGCTGTTGAGGATGGGGTTTTCCCAATGCAGGAAACATTTACAGCTTTCTAAAAATACCCAGCGCCAGCAGTGCCGGCTCCTCTGTGGCTTTATCTGTGGCAGGGGGCCCGGAGGGAAGGCAGGGTTTGTGTTCTGTGTCTGTGAGCAAAGCCCCAGAGATAACAAGGGGATGATGGTGAAGAGATGCTCTGGCCTTGGGAGGGGCTAGAAGGAAGACAAGCTCCTCGTAGGGGTTTTGGGATTTCCTGTGTGTGTCCCAGGGAGAGGCTTCTTGTGGCTGGGAGCCTGATCCAGGGCACAGGGCATCCCTCTGCAGCTTGGCTGGCCTTGTGGCTCCTCCTGAGCCATTCCTGCTTGCTGCCAGCCAGCAGCATGTTTGCATGTGAGAACAGTGGCAAACAGGAATGACAGAGCCAGGGCTGCGTGCTGGAGAGCATCCTCACCCGGCTCCCTGTGCTCGGTGGCGGAGGCTGTTGAAAGGGGATCTGGGGCTCTGCACGGCAGCACCAGCACTGCTGGATGTGTGGAAGCATCCACAGCAGCAGGTTTTGGGTGCTGGAGTGCGTGCAGCCCAAGTTCTGACCTGAATTGCTGGTTGGAGCCAGGCATGTTCAGAACAACTGGGGAGCTGCAGTAGGGGCTGGCCCAGGCTGGAGGGGGGGTACACAGTGAGCCCCTTCAGCCCTAGGCAGCAGCTTTGAGCATCCCTCTGCTCTGGGATGCTTTACGGAGACCCAGCCAGGTTAATCTGCCAGGCTTGCTTGGTTGCACCAGGGGCTGGTCCTGCTCTTTAAGTCCCCTTTGCTGGATGCTGGTGCTGCCTCCCCTTGCCCACACCATGCTGGTGGCTCTGTGTGGACCTGCCTTTATAAGCTGGGCACGGGGCTGTGTGGCACAGCTGAGCATCACCGTGTGATGGTGGGGCTTCGGCTGCGTTTGGAGGTAATATCTTTCCCCTGTAAATGTTATTACCCCATATATGTTCAGGCAGGAGGGGGGGTTCACCATCTGTGTTTTCCAATAAAAGCAAATTAAAATTGAAGCCCATTAGGGATAGCTCAATTGGGATGCTGAGCAGGGCTCTGGAGCCTGCTGGGAACAAGTTGCTTGCAGCCCATGCCACCATGCAGGGTGACAAAACCTCATTTAGTGCCAGCAGTGCTGGGAGGTGAGACAGGGGCTTGCTGCACACACTGGCTCTGCTCTGGGCACGGGTGGCCCAAGGGGAAGGGCAGGCAGAGCTGCCCAAAATCCAGCTGTGTGTCATTCCTGCTGCTACCCTCAGTGCTCATTGCATTGGGTAACGGGCAGAGGTTAGTAGGGTAAAGGGATGAATATGGGGCATGTGCTCCGGCACCCAGTAATGCTCTGCAGCCTCCGGGCTTCCTGCTGCATCCCAAATCTCCTGAGGTCACCTCGGCCCTGTGCTCAGGGATGCAGAGGAGTTGGTCTGCGGGCACAGCGTGCTGTGAATGGAACACAGGAGAGTGGGTCTGGGGTATCGAGGGAGATGAGGTGCCCTGCACCTGGGATTCCCTCCCGCATGGTGTCTTGCAAGGATGGGGCCGGTGCCACTGCAGGGATGGAGTCATTAGCGCTGACAGTAGCAATGGCTGTTAAACGCCTGCATCTGTGTCTTCTCTGTGTGGCTACCGCGTTCCCGGCAGCAGCAGGAGGGCCCCTGCTCGCTGGCATTTAGCATCTGCATTGTGTCTTCCAGCAGCCTGCCCTTGCCTGAACCCGGACCACCTACAAGCCCCGGCTCCTTTTGGGACAGATGCTACCAGCAAGGACTGTGGGTCCCTGGTGCTGCTGGAGCAGCTTTCAGGGGTCTCTGGTGGGGTTATTGTGTTTCTTCTGACCTCTGGGGCGGAGGGTGTCAGGAAACTGGGGGCAGAAAGGATGCATCTGCTGTGATATGTGGCAATGTGGCAGCCGGATGGAGCATGGTCATTCCCTGCATCCAGCTGAGCTGCTCCTTCAGCAGAGACCTTCTCAGAGCCAGAGCTGGGCCGTAGGGGCAGCTGAGAGGGGCAATTCCTCGCTCTTGGAGCTTAGCAAGCAGGATGCTGCTCTCTGCGGAGTGCTCAGCCCCAGCTCCTGGCTCACGCACTGGTTTGCTGCATGCCCCATGGCCAGGGGCAGCTCTGCTCCAAACCCTGCTTTCTGTATTTCTCAGTCTAGCAAGGGCCTCAGTGGTTCCCCCCTCTGCACAGCAGCATGAGCCCTGGGTTTGCTCCCCTGAGGACAGTGATGTGGGTGGTCAGACAAGGTGTGGGGGATCAGGGGAAGTGAAGGGAAGGATGTAGGTGGGAATGGGGAAAGCAGAGTCCAGCTCATGGCAGCATCCACCAGCAAGGTGGGGAAAAGCATGGGGAGGTTCCAGTGGGGCTGCTGTGCTAAGGGCAGGAGATGTCCCTTTGTTTGACACCGGTTCTGTCTGGGTGTCACAGGCAGCTGAGCATCACCCAGTCAATGGGTGAAGGTGTCCCAGCATCATCCCTCAATCCCCCGCTGGCTCTGTGAGTCTCAGGGCTGTCAGGCAGGTTTGGGGAGTGATGTTCTGATGAGATAAGGGGCCAGGAAGGCTCTGTGTCTCCACAGAAGTGGTGACATCTTTCCCTTGCTAGCAGTGTATGGGGTCAGGCCTCCTCTCTGTGCCTTGTGAGCCCCCAGGACTATCATCAGCCTGGGGGTCTGCCTGGCGGGTCAGATGGAGATGCTTATTCTTACTCTCTGGATCTGGCTGGACCTAATGTTTTAGGGACAGGCTTTGACTGACCAGGTGCCTGTCTGCACCGGCAGCACCAGCAAGACCTGATCCCGCTGCCCTTGATGTGGCCTTTGGGGCTCTGGTTGCAGGGCGGGATGCTGGCGGTCCCCATCCCAGCTCTGTCAACTGCCTCTTCTCGCTCCCTATCAATCACTCTCCCTCTTGGAGTTTAAGTGGATCCCCGAGTGAAGTATCCAAAATATCCTGTAGCCGCCGGCTCACAATGCAGCGTGCTGTTCCTGCGCCAACGGATCGGCCGGGGGGGGATTGGGTTTCAGTTTGTTCCGCTGGCCATCGGCCAGGCAAAGCAAAGCTCGGGGCTGCGGGGAAGGGCCACTGGGTTTGCTCAGCCCCTCTCCACTCTTGCTGGCAAAACTACTGTACTAAGACTGCAGTAAAGCACAAGAGGCAGAGAAGGGCTTTTCAGCTCGTGGAAGGGTAAATACATCTGTGGCAGGGGCTCCTCAGGGCGGGGGACAGACGGGTTTCTCATTAGCTGGCCCCCTCCTGCATGGGGATGCGGTGGCTGTGCCTGGGGCCAGGCTGGAAGCGTGGTTTCAGGAGCACGTCTGCCTGCATGAAGGAGTTTGTGTGGATCCCGGTCCTGCTGGGCTCCGGCGCTGAGCCACCCTGCAGCATCCCAACACAAAAGGAATGTGGAGCTGTTGGAGCCAGTCCAGAGGAGGCCACGGAGATGCTGCGAGGGCTGGAGCAGCTCTGCTCTGGAGCCAGGCTGAGAGAGCTGGGCTGGGGCAGCCTGGAGAAGAGAAGGCTCCTTAAGGGGGGACCTTAGAGCGGCTCCAGTGCCTGAAGGGGCTGCAGGAAACCTGGAGAGGGGCTTGGGACAAGGGATGTAGGGACCGGCCAAGGGGAATGGCTTTAACCTGCCCGAGGGGAGACTGAGATGAGCTCTGAGGCAGAAGCTCTTCCCTGGGAGGGTGCTGAGGCGCTGGCACAGGGTGCCCAGAGAAGCTGTGGCTGCCCCATCCCTGGCAGTGTTCAAGGCCAGGTTGGACACAGGGGCTTGGAGCAAGCTGCTCTAGTGGAAGGGGTCCCTGCCCGTGGCAGGGGTTGGAGCTGGAGGAGCTTTTTAAGGTCCCTTCCAACACAAACCAGGCTGGGCAACTTCTTACCAGCTTTGAATGTCCAGCACTGGGCACAGCTGATACGATCCTCAGTCAATGGAGAAGCCTGCTCGCTGTGTTAATGTTATACCAGGCTTAAAATGCTGGCATGTTTCCTACCCTGGGGGAGGAGCTGGCCTGTGAAGTGAAAGGGGAAGGGAAAAAGTTGTGGGTGGAAAAATGAGGGTGGAGGCTCCAGCTATGTGTGGGGCTATTTATTTGTCCAGCTGTTTCTTTATCTGGATGAGTTTGCAGCCTGTGAATGTGAAGGATTTGCCAGGGCTTCTGAGAAACCCAGGCCCCAGATGCTCTAAATTGGTCTGAATTGGCAGAACTCCATGGCAGTTATTTTTCCGGACACAGAGGAGTGTGTCTGCTACATGCACAGCTCCACTGTTAATCCCTTGCCCGTCCAGCCTCTCTGCCACTGTTCCTTGGTGCTGTCACTCCATCCCCAGCCCTGGCGATGCCATGCTGGTGTCTCCAATCACTGCCGGTACCCAGTGTGATCCCAGTCTTGTCTTCCCCTCCTAAGTCTGCCTGCCAGTCTCAGTCCTGACCTGACCAGATGGGAGGAACTCCTGCAGCAGCATCTCACTTGTGGCTGAGCAGCGTAGGAGCTGCTCCCTCCCTCCCCCAGCTCATTGGCATTGCAGTTGATGGTGTCTCAGCGTGGCTGTCGAGCATCTGGAGGTGGTGGTTCGGTGGTGATCTTTAGATGCAGAGTGCTAGAGGCAGAGCCCGGCATGCAGCAGTGCCGGCTACGGGCCACAGCGCCGGCAGAAAGTTGCTTATTGAAAGCATCTTCAAAGTGAAAAGGACAGGCACTTATCTCCTAACTGCCCCGTGGGGAGCAGTGCGGTTGCTGGTGGGAAGTGGGCCAGGGTTGCGTCTGCTGGCTTTGAGCAGCTGCAGGTTTATTTATAACGCCGTGGGTAGCACGTGAATCTGCAGATAAACACACGGGAGGGAGGAACACAAACAACACCACTGAGGAAACGCTGCTCTGGAGAGAGCGTTGCGCTGAGCTGCAGCTCTCGCGAGGCACCGGACACGCCGCCCACCCCATTGCCGTGCGGGTTTGCTCTCTGTGATGATGATGGCACTGTGAAAGCATTGGCTGTGACAGTGAGTGAAGCTGCCCAGATTGATGGTTGTAGCAGGCACCTTGTCTCCACAGCTGGCAGGGCGCTAACAGATGGGCTTGGGGGTGCCCATCCAGCAGTTGGTCCTGTTGGGTGCCTGGAGCAGGATATGAATAGTCCTTCCCTAGCATCCTTATAGGCTCCTTTCGGATACTGGAAGCTGCTCTGAGGTCTCCACGCAGCCTTCTCTTCTCCAGGCTGAACAGCCCCAACTTTCTCAGCCTGCCTCCATACAGGAGGTGCTCCAGCCCCTGATCATCCTCATGGCCTCCTCTGGACTTGTTCCAACAGTTCCATGTCCTTTTTATGTTGAGAACACCAGACCTGCACACAGTACTCCAAGTGAGGTCTCATTCATTAGGGACTGTAGTGATAGGACAAGGGATAACAGGTTAAAACTTAAACAGGGGAAGTTTAGATTGGGTATAGGGAAGAAGTTCTTTCCTGTGAGGGTGGTGAGGCACTGGAATGGGTTGCTCAGGGAAGTTGTGAATGCTCCATCCCTGGTGGTGTTCAAGGCTGGGTTGGATGAAGCCTTGGGTGAGATGGTTTAGTGTGAGGTGTCCCTTCCTATGGCAGGGGGTTGGAACTGGGTGATCTTAAGGTCCTTTCCAACCCTGACTATTCTATGATTCTATGAGCAGGGCTTGGCTGTGTCTTCATGGGGCCTTCAATGCCTCTTGCTGTGGAGATCTGAGCAGGTCTGAGCCTGGGGTTGCTGTTGAGCATCACTCCTGATTTTGCTTGCTGGAGAAATGAATTAGTGTGCTGCTTTTGTCTGGAAATAAGGAGCTTCTCAGTGATGAGACAGTGATCTTCCCTGGAGGACCACGTGGCCCTTGGGTGTAGGGTGAGGATGCTCCTGGCCACGTATGCAAGCAGGATGACTCTATGGCAGGCATTACTTGGGCAATAAGGTGTTTTGAAGTCAACTGTCAGTGGATGGAGCAAATCCACCATCACCACTGAAATCTGTCCTGGATTCACGTTCACTTTTGCAGTCAGTGCTGCTGCTGACTGGGTTCACTCTGATTCAGGCAAAACTGCTAAGCTCTAGCATGTAACTGATCCCCAAAGGGACTTCAGGCAGGGCAGCCATTTGGTAGGAAGGCCTTGCAAAAGTGGGGACCACAGGCTTGTCATCCACTCTACACAAAGAAGGCTGATAAACAGGAACCTCAAAGAAAGGAACTTGTTTCAGGGTGGAAGAGTAAGGAAGCTCAGCTAATGTAGTTGTCTTGGAGATGACATTTTGCCACCCTTAAGCGCCGCAAGAGGGAAAGGAAGCTTTGGGTAGGCGAGTCTGTATGCAAGTGAAAGGAAATCTAATAGCTGGCAGGCACACAGGGTAAATTCAAAGTAAAATTAATGGAAGATCTCTTTTTTCTTTAATGAGGAAATAATTGACCATTGGAAAAACCTGCACATTTCTGCTCCTCCTTGGCTTGGGTCAAAACAAGATGGCCTTGGGCCAGCTAGGGTAAGTGCAGAGCTCTGAGGAGATGCACAGGTTTTCAGCTGAGGTTAGGAGGCAATGGCTGTGGTCAGCGTGCTCTGCAGTAATGCACCAGGAACAATTGTGTTTTCATTAAATAACAGGCTTCTAAAAATGCAAAATGCTTCAAAAGATGGTTTTTATTTGGGGAATTATTGGTATTGGTTTAGAGTACAACTTGTTTTACGTGGTAGTCACTGGTGTTAATGTATTTACTGTGCACCACTGTCACTGATAGTTAAAGTAACAAATTTAAGGGTTTATTTTGTAAATCAGTGCAGGTTCTAGCTAGCACTGGGTGAAAAATGGTGTTTTCCTTTCAGATCAAAGTGCCACTGGTGTTTTAATGAAAAAGCCAGATCCCCTGATAAAATAAACACTATTATCAACCTATGTAAACCAATATTCAGTTGAGAAAGAAGTTTCATAAATCTGAGCGACAACATTTCTGGACTAGCTGTTTTCCAGAACTCTTCCTAGTGGGAAAGTTTGGAAAGCACTGTTTTTGCTTTTTACTCTTGGAATCAAACCAGATTTTGAAATCCTGGTTTCCTGTGAACTGGAAACCTCTGGCTCTAACCAGGAGTAACGAACAACCCACAGTCTGAAAGTGATTTACTGCCAGAAGTAGGTGCAAGGAGTATGTATCTGTGCTGAGGCACTCTTTGGCTGGGTGATGGGAAAAGGGGAGCTAATGTGCGCCCTTGGACAGGCTGAGGGCTCGGTTCTGCTTCCAGGCTTGTCCCCTAAAGGATGTGTCTGCTCAAGGCTGAGCTTTTCTTCCTTTGTTGTTGCTCCACACAGTGAAAGTGGAGGAGGTGGAGCTGCTTTTGAGGGGTTTGTGCCCCTACGCTTGGGTTTTGAGGGTGAGGAGCAGCAACGGGACACAGTTACAGCCAGTAACTCTCCATCTGTGTGTGGCCATAGGAAGTAGCAGCGTTTGATGGGTTATGGGATGGTGGGGAGAGCTCTACTGTACTGGGGTTGATCCCTCTCTGTGAGCTGATGGGAAGGTGTGCACGTCTTGTGCATAAGGTACTTTTGCTTGAGATCCCTGACGCTGGATGTTTTCCCTGCCTGTCCTGCACTGACTGGGAGGGCAGGGAGAGTGAAGCTGCAGGCTGAGTTTTGTATTTGTCTTGCTTGTGTGTGTGACGGATGCTTCCCAGCATGTGGTTGGCATCCCAAGTGTGTGTTCTAAAATCAGAGGCACGTTCACATTCTCCCTATAGAGTAGAGGAGTAGAATTTCTTCTGTGGGCATCACCTTGGTCTCAGCCACAGAATGGTTGTATGCCGGCCTGCACAGCCTGTCCCACGAGCATCACACTTCTCCCATGCCCAGTTTTGGTGTGGTGGACCCTTTGGGTGTGATTTCTGAACTCCATTTCCTAAACACTGGAATATTGTCCTATTTTCTTAAATTGTCAGCACTGGGCATAGTGCAGACAAATCCCTGTGTTGCAGTGAGCATGCAACTGCAGACCTGGAGGATGGACAGTCACCCAGGCTGCAGAAACCACTCATGGAAGTGTCTGTCCAGTGTATTTCTGATGGAGCCATCTGCCTGTTCCTGTGCTGGATGGGAAGAACCTGAGCAGGTTAGCCCAAGTATTGGGGTGCCATAACCTGAGCATCCTTTCTTGTGCCATCAGTGTCGTTAGGCTGACCTGTAGCTATTTGGGATGAGAAGGACTTTGGTACTGGAAGTGTGACAAGCTGTGGAAAGGATAAGGAATCTTTGCTACCTGTGTGGCTCAGGGAGACTTCTCCTCTGTGGTACTGGCAGCAGCATCGCTTGACCTATTTCAACCCAAATCACCTGGGAAAACAGGTTTAACATCAGTTTAATTTTTTAGTACTTTTAAGTCCTAAAAGTGCTGTTCCTTCCCATGTGCTACAGCATCACCGAGGATTCTGCCTACCACGCAGAACAAAACATCCCACTTTTGCAACAGAAACTTCAGAGGGGATGGAAGAAACTGGCTCAAGCTGGGCTTCTTGTCTGAGCAGCAGAGCTGCTCTGGGGCTGTCCTACCCTGCTTCTGCATTTTGAAGAGCAAAGCCCACCCGGGCTGAAGGGTTGAAGGGTGAATGCTGCCATACACTGCAGAAGACAAGGGGGCCAGGGAGAAATGGGCAATGGATGAGGAAGCAGATGGGTGGAGAGACCAATTCTTGGCTCCTCCACAGCTAAGGGCTGGCCAGAAAGTACAGCACAGGCTGGGCTCCATGGCTGCCGTCCTGTTCTGGCTCCTCTTCACTTTCTTCCCCTTCTCCTGCCTCAGGCTTGACTTCTTGTTTCACCTTCTTCCTGCAGAGACGCTGATGGACTCCACAACAGCGACGGCGGAGCTGGGCTGGACGGTGCATCCTCCGTCAGGGGTGAGTGATCCGGTTGCATCGGGGGGGCCTGGAGCCTGGTCTGGGGTCTCCTGCTGCACATGAATGTAGGTGGGTTGGCTCAAGAGAAGTCAGCCACTGAAGCAAAGTGCCTTGACCATGTGAAGAGGTCAAGTGGGAAAAGCACAAGAGGGGGTGGGTGACAGTTGGGGTTTCCAGTAGTTCTCTAGAAGGTGATGCGTCCAAAAGATACCCCAGTGCTGGAGAAGTCTAATTCTCACCCTATAGCATCAGGCCAGTGTGGTATTGGAGGAATCATACTCTATAAAACTGATCTGCAGCCACTTAAAAATCAGGAAGGGGGACAAATGAAATGCTGAGGCCGCTGTCATTTATCCCCAGTATCTCACTTGTTATCCCATTGCCCATCACTTGAAAAGAAAAGGATGGGGGCACTGACCTGCAAGGTTGCACCCACAGCAGCCATTTAATAAGTCCTGAAATGACTGTCCAGCATTCCTGGCATCTCATGGAGGAACATTAGCTGGCTCAGCAGCGACTGTCTCTCTGCTTTGCTGGTACCAAGAGTTCTCCAAGCCACCCAGAGCAAGCTTCTTTAAAGAAGAGCTTGAACAAGGTAGGGTATCTCTGCACCTTTCTGCTCACGACACAAAGCTGGAGCAGTCCCAGCCACCTCCATGACCTACAGCAGTTGTGTGGGGCATCAAGGTGCTGCCCAGCTCTGGCTGCAGTGGCCAGCAGCAGCGTGGAGCCTCAGTCCTCAACACCCCCAGGCTTGAATGGCCCAATCCAGCTTGGGCAAAGGCTGGAGATGCTCCCCATCGCCTTGTGCAGAGATGGGAGCTGATGGTAGCCCTCCGCAGGGGCAGGATGAAGATGTTTTGTGGGCCTCACCCTGAAGATGACAGCAAGCCCCCTCACTAGGCTGACTTGGCAGAAGAAAAGAAACAGCCAAGAAAAGCCTCTGCTGGGGAGATTAAACCCAGCTCCCGAGCAGCCCTGCCGTGCTTGGGCTGCAGGCGCTGCCGGCACCGGTCCCCATCACCATGAGAAAGCCCCACGCCTGCCTGCGAGCCTGGCGCCTCCCCAGCGCTGGCCCGGCCGCCAAAGGGGGATGATGGGCACACAATAGGCAGGAGCAGAGGTCAAGTCTTTTTCTCTCCTCGCCCAGCCTTTCTTGTTTGCGGTGTTTCCATATGTAAAGCACGCCTTGCTCCCGCTCCCCGGCCCTGCGGTAATGAGGCCGGGGCCGGCTGGAAGCCGTCTCCCCGTATTATTGTGCTGCCTTCTTCTTTTGAGCTCCCAGCATGTTAATTAGAGAGCGAGGAGAAAGGGAGAGGCTTCTAATTAAGCATCAAGGAAGCGCAGGGGCTGCTGTATGGGGGTGACTTTCTCTCCTGGCTTGGGAGCCACCCCCCCTGCTCGCTGCTGCAGGGATGTAGGAGGATGCTGGCTGTCTCGATCCTCACCTCCAGGGTGCTCCCACGTCCTTGTCCCCATCAGGATGTGGATGCCCGTCTAGGAAGTCCAGCACAGCCCTGCTGGTGGTGGTGGGATGGCCTCCCATCGCGGGTGGGATGTGGGGTGTGGATGCTGATGCTGCAGTGCCTTTGCAGCTTCTCCCGGGGTGGCCTCGTGCCCACTGACAGGACAAAGGTTATCCTGCCCATGAGGGACTGGCAAGGTTGGTGCAGTCAGCATCATCCGGGAGACAAAATCTGCTTCCCATTTACTGCCTCACTGATGATTATTAAAGGTCCAAAAGCCCAAACAGTTGTTTTTTTCCCTCACTGTGGAGCTCCCCTGTTGCTTGTAAGTGTTCCTATGCCTACCTCCACCATCTGCTGTTCATCCCCTACCTGTAGAGACTCTCCTTCCACCGTGTGCTGCTCCTGCCTGACCAGGGGTGAGCTCTTCAAACTCATGTCCTGAGCCCTCCCTGGGGGCCCTGCAGGTGTAGATGGGGCAGTACTGGGCATCTCCAGGTCTTGGTGCTCTTTCAGAGTGGGTGTCAAGGTGATGGAGAGCCAAATCAGAGGCAGGGCAGAGGAAGGAATTGCTTCCCTATGTCTTGCCTTTGATTCCTTCACCTGCTCCCAGCCAGTGCCCTAAAAAAGGTGGAGATCCTGCAATTTTCCACTACCACACTGAGTTATTTCTGGAAGAGAAAGCAAATCTTCCCCCCGTGTTTTGTGAGGATGCTTTCCTCCTCCCCCAGCGATGGCAGCAGATTTCCAGTCACTGCCAATCAGAAGTGGTTGGAGCTGTTTGGGGATCTTCCCTGACAGCCTTCTGTTGGGCTGTTAGCCTTGATGTGCGAGGAGCAATCTGTCTCTCATCCCCTGAGCCTCCCTCTACAGTCCTGGGTGCAGGCTGAGGGCTGGGGATGCTCTGCTCCTGATGTTTTCTGTGCCAAATGTTGGTGCTGGACCTGGGCTGTGGGGCTACCTTGCCCTGGGTGTCATGATCCTGCCTCCAGGGCAGGGTTGTGCTCAGGGTCTGATGTCCATGGGAAGCAGCTCGGCTTCCACTTGAGGAGGTTTATGAACAAATTAATTGGAAGCCATTCCAGCTGGCTGGGACTGTCACACACTAGCTGCATCCCGGTCCCTGCCACCAACATCAGGAGGGTGCTGCTGGTGGGGAGCGGGCAGCACAGAGAGATGCTCTGCACTCCTGCAAGGTCTGGGCTGGGGGGATGCTCTGGTGAGCCAGGTGGGAGGTGCTTTGTTTTCAATCTGTGCTCACCACAGGGGAGCAGTGGCCGGTTACTGCCTGCAGCTCTGCCCTTGTCTGGTCATCACCCATCCTGAAGTCTCCCCATCCTAAAAAGGATGGAGACAACAACAAGAGCTGAAGGATTTGTTAAAAACCAGCTTGGGGAAAGGGCAAGGAGCAGGACAGGACCAGGAGGTGTCACAGCAGCCCCAGACATTTCAGAGGCTCCTCCAGAGTTACCTGTTAGTCAGCTTGGGGAGCTGGGCTGAGCTTCCTATGGGGAAATGTCAGCTCCAGGTGTCTCGCTGAGAAGGATGTTACTGTCATGCCATTGCTCATAGGGCATCCCGTAGTTGCAGTTTAGGACAGCTGGGGTTGAGCCCTATGTAAACCTGCAGGAGGGACTCCAGAACATGTTGGCCTTTGAAGGGGCGAGGATAAGAGCTACCAGCAGGATCTAACTCAGCATCTCCCTTTGTGGGTACACAGTGGGATCAGCCTGGCCCCCATAAACCTTCCCTCCTGCCCATGGGGAGAGGCCGCTGGCTATGGGCCTGTTGCACAGCCAGTCCTTGGGCTGAGAGGAGGTATTTTATGGCCGCGTTACGCGCTCCGGGTCCTGTCTGCCACGTCTGTAACTGCAGCGGCACCGGTGGGAATACATCTGCTGAAGGCATCGTGTTCCTTTGCTGTGATGCTCTGCTGAGCAGTGCAGCCCACGGGCAGGAGCCCCTGCTAAAGGCATTACTGCCTGCAGAGATGGTGCACGGCCCTGCCATGCTCTGCCACGCAGC
The DNA here is from genome assembly GCF_034315485.1 of Pezoporus occidentalis. Classification (NCBI taxonomy): domain Eukaryota; kingdom Metazoa; phylum Chordata; class Aves; order Psittaciformes; family Psittacidae; genus Pezoporus; species Pezoporus occidentalis. Next base: position 446,348 of record NW_026914830.1, read on the forward strand.
AGAGGTGCTTTAGTGTAAATCCAGGCATGGAGCATGGTGCTCCTGGCATTGAGATGGCCCCCAGCTCTACGGAGGGCTTGGGCCACCTTGTTCCTACAGAGTGGAGCCGGCCATGTAGGCAGTGAGGGTGAAGCCCTGCCAGAGCAGGATGGAGGTGTTGGTATAGGCTGCTTGCAGCGTGATGCTGGAGCAGTGCTGGGTGAGGTGGTGGGGTGGGCGCAGCGTGGGGCAGCTGGCGTTGTCCAAGTCTGGGGTTGGGAAGAGGTGAGGTGGGTTGGGAACAGTAGTTTGGTGCAAGCCTTTGATTTCCTGTGTCCTGTCTGCAGTGGGAAGAGGTGAGCGGGTACGACGAGAACATGAACACAATTCGCACCTACCAGGTGTGCAACGTCTTTGAATCCAGCCAGAACAACTGGCTCCGTACCAAGTACATCCGGAGGCGAGGAGCACACCGCATCCACGTGGAGATGAAATTTTCCGTCCGGGACTGCAGCAGCATCCCTAACGTCCCAGGCTCCTGTAAGGAGACTTTTAACCTCTACTACTTCGAGTCGGACTTTGACTCAGCCACCAAGACTTTTCCTAACTGGATGGAGAATCCTTGGATGAAAGTGGACACAATCGCTGCCGATGAGAGCTTCTCGCAGGTGGACCTAGGTGGGCGGGTGATGAAGATTAACACCGAGGTGCGCAGTTTTGGGCCTGTCTCCAAGAACGGTTTCTACCTGGCCTTCCAGGACTATGGGGGCTGCATGTCCTTGATTGCCGTCCGTGTCTTCTACCGCAAGTGTCCTCGTGTGATCCAGAATGGGGCCGTCTTCCAGGAGACCCTCTCAGGAGCGGAGAGCACCTCGCTGGTGGCAGCCCGGGGGACGTGCATCGCCAACGCGGAGGAGGTGGATGTGCCCATCAAGCTGTACTGCAACGGTGATGGCGAGTGGCTGGTGCCCATCGGCCGCTGCATGTGCCGGGCAGGCTACGAGTCAGTGGAAAATGGGACTGTTTGCAGAGGTAACTGCTGGCTTCGGTCTCACACTGCACAGTGCCTTGGGGCCGGTGGCTGTGCCCATGGGGCAGTCGGGATTTGCAGCAGGGATGTGCATGAGCTGCCTGGGAGCAACCTCCTTGGGCTGGGGTGGGAGAGGAGCATGTGGGGGCATGGGAGAGGAGCGTGTGTATGGATGCTGACTCCTCCAGCTCCTCAGTTTGTGCCCTGGGACCATCCATCTGGTGCAGAGGCTCTGCGTTAACCTTTGGGTCCTCAGAGGCAGCTGGTCCAGGATGCTCTCCAGGTCTCGGAGGGACACACGTGTGTGTAGCTGAGGTGTGTGCCACCAATCTGCAGTCACCTCGCAAAATACTGAGGCTGTTTTCACTTCAGTTTGTGCCCTGGGCCTTGCCATGACCTGAAACGCTTCTGGGATGTGGGGAGCAGGCAGCCAAAGGTGATGTCCTGGGAGGGAGCAAGTTGTCTCCAGTGTTTTTTTGCATGGTGAGGTGCAAATGGCCCAGGGTGGGACATGATCATGGACTGTTCAGGGCCAGCCTCACTGGTGCCCAGGTGAAGAGGTGAGCTCCTGCAGCAGCCAGAGGCCTCCTGCCCTGTAGATGTTCTCCTGCCATCTACAGAGATGTTCAAAGCAGACTCTGGGGGTGCCTGCTCAGCTCAGCTGAGTACTCTGGAGCCACTGTGGTCCCAGAAATGAGAGGTTCAGCACCACACTTGCTGAAAGCATCGTGCCCACACTCATCTCTCTGCTCCTCCCATGTCATGTGTGGGCTTGGGGAGGTTTAGAAGGAGCTGCTGAGGTTGTTGGGGAGAGCTGGGGACACGTTTAATGGGCACCTGCTGCTGTCCTATGCACAGAGCAAACCACAGCGATTGGCAAATGGCTGAATATCAAAACCCTATTACAGTTTTGATAGCATCATCGTGCTGGGGTTTCTCTGAGATCAATTACAGATACGTCATGGGCACTGCAGAGTGCAAGGAAGGAGCTGCATCTCTTCTCTTTGTGCTGTGAGAAAGGGGTAGCTGGGTCACACCAAGCAAGTATGGGGAGGGAGCTGATGGAGGGGCCTGGACAGCCTCTGGCCATTCTCAGTTGGGACTGTAGGTTGGGTTGTCCCCTTGGAGAGGGCATCACGTCTCCTGCTAGGGGCTAGGCTGTTTATGCATCGAACTACAGCTCCTGATGTGCTGTGGGTGTCAGTTGATGTTTGTGATTTGAGCTGCTCCTCGCCGGGCCACTGCACATCTCTTCCCACCAAGCTCAGGGTGATCATGTCCAGCTGTAGCAGGGATGGGGACAGCAAGGAAGCGCTGCTGCAGCACAGTGTGGAAAGGGAGCCTGGCTAATCCCAGCCTTGAAGGGAAGACGGGTGTTTTACAACACGCGAGTGAGCATTCGTAGCAACACCAGAAAGCCAAAATGATTTGTGTCAGCTTTTCCATCTCACCTGATTTACTTCCCCTGCATGAACCCAGCCCTGCACTTTGCTCTGGTGCAGCTTCAGGCTCCAGACACTCCCTGGTCCCACTGCCAGCATAGCCAAGGGATGATCCTCTCACATGCCCCGTGGCTCCCAGGTCTCCTTATGCATGCTCTGGCCTGGCAGAGCCAGGGGCCACGGTGGAGGGAGCAGGCAGGAGGGAGAGGCTGGGTCTCCTCTTTGCCTGGCAGCAGGAGGATTTGGGGAGGTCCAGTACCTCGGCAGCTGTTTCTGCAGCCGGTGCTGGCGTGTACCAGCCCTGCGCTCCCCAGCAGCATCAATCACGGGGTGGCCGGCAGCCTGATGTCTCTGTGGGGCAGCTGGCTCTGGGGCTGCCTCTTTCCTTCCCCTTCCCTATCCCCCTTTCACCTTCCCCTTCACTTTCACCTTCCCTTTCCCCTTTCCCCTCCTCCTTCCTCTTCCCCTTCCTTTTTCTCTTCCCTTTCTTCTTTCCTCCTGTGCGGGGCTGGATGGGACCCCATGACTGTGTCAGACTGGGGCACATCCTCTGCTTTCCCCCAGAAGACCGAGGACTGGGAGGAGAGTGCCATGGGGTTGGCAGGGCAGCCATAGCACCCCTATCCTCTCCCAGCACCTCCAGTGAGCCCCACAGAGGAGTGGGAAAGGGGCTGGTCACCCCAGCTCCGTCAGCAGCTCAACTCAGGAATGACCTGCAGGATGCATCCCTGCCCACCTCCCGTTGTGTCCTTGCCCCTGGTGCCTGCAGAGGTAGGGTACGAGCCGCCTGGTTTGGGGGACTCACTTGTACATGTAGCTGGCAGGTTTTCTCATGTTTCAAGGGGTGGGAGGGAATCTGGGCCCCTTTCCAGAAGCAAAACAAAAGCAAATCTGAGCTGGCTTTCGGGGCGAAGTGCTCTCACACGGCTCGGTTGCCCAAGCAGGACGTGATGGGGAGCGTGGGGGACATGGCTCACTGGTCCTTCCCCAACAAGTCCTGGTGGAAAAGGGCATCCCAAGCAATGGGCAGCCCCTTGGTGCAGCTGCACGGTACTGAAAGGAGCTGCTCATTTTCTCCACTGGGCTTTCCATCTGGCTACGGCAGCGCAGGCCTGCTCGCGGCAGTGCACACAAGGGATATTGATGGAGGAAGTTCATGCGTCTAACAGCTTAAGCTCTCCTAAGCTCGCAGCCCCAGCACAAAAGGCTTTGGGAGCAGTTAACAATTCTGTGTGGTTAAGAGATTTCCATTTCGCTGGGCCTCGCTGCCCCATCCCGCAGGGTCCTGCCTGCTCTCTCCTCATCGCTTCCCGGCTCCTTCCCACTGCATTGGCGTGGGGCTCCCCACGCCGCCTCCCCCAGCCCAGCCGCGTCCTCCCCACTTCACCTTCTCCTGCTCCCTGCCTGCGTCTTTTTTCTCCATCTCCCTGTTCTTTGTCTGCTGCCTCCCCCCTCTCCCCCGCCTGTCCCTCCCATGCAGCATATTAAGCGCATTTCTCTCTCTGCCTCCCTTATTCATTGGCTCCCCTCTGCAACGGCAGAGGCAGAGCTATTGTGCTGCCTGCTCTCTCACTGTTTGGGCTGCACGGCAGAGAACCCTGCCTGCGAGGGTCTCTGCTTGCTCAGGGATGGCAGTCCCTGGCTGCTGATCCTGGCTATTGAGCCCTGCATCCATCTCCAGCTCCTCTCCATCTTTGGAGGACATGGAATCATCACAGGATCCAAGACTGGTTTGTGTTGGAAGGGACCTTAAAGCTCATCCAGTTCCAACCCCTGTCACAGGCAGGGACCCCTTCCACTAGAGCAGCTTGCTCCAAGCCCCTGTGTCCAACCTGCCCTTGAACACTGCCAGGGATGGGGCAGCCACAGCTTCTCAGCGCCTCAGCACCCTCACAGGAAAGAGCTTCTGCCTAAGAGCTCATCTCAGTCTCCCCTCTGGCAGGTTAAAGCCATTCCCCTTGGCCTGTCCCTACAGGCCCTTGTCCCAAGCCCCTCTCCAGCTTTCCTGCAGCCCCTTTAGGTATTGGAAAGCTGTTATAAAGCATGTGCCCTTGCAGATGTGTGTCCTGCAGGTAGGCTCCATGATAGGCTTCCTTGCCTGTGTGCTTGTGTGTAATTTAGAGGTCTGGCACAGCAGATCTGCCACCAACACCACTGTGTGCCGGGAATTTGGGTGCAGAAGCAGTGATGTTCATGTCACATATGCTGAGGACCCAGAGGTGTGGAGAGCAGTGAGGGTGTGTTGCAGCTGTGCTGCGCTTGGGTTTTGGAAGGGGCAAATACAGGGTAAGGGCCTGGAGGGACATGCAGGTTTCTGATGTGCCAGGGAAGGGTATGTCCTAGCTGTCTCAAAGTCACCTGCCATGAGTACATGATGTTTTGGAGATAAAAGGCTATTTATGACTCCATGCCTGCTTCAGGTCTGGCCCATTAGTGTTAATGCTGGACCCAGCCAATAAATTGTAAGGCCTTAGGGATAATTAGGTTCTTACAGGAAGCATTCCTGGTTGAGCTGGAGCAGATACAGCCAGTCGTAAATGTTTGCAGAGATGGAGAACTGCCCGTTAAACACTGCCCTTGGCACTGCTTTGGCTTTTCCATTGGTAGATCCACCATCCCATGCGCAGGATGCATGTACGTAGTGACAGCCTATGTGCCAAGGGGATGCTGAGATTTCCCTTTTCCTGCATCCCCTCTTTGCTTTTAACTATTTCAGCAATGGCATCTCTCTGGGTGCTTTTGAAGAGCCTGGAGGTGTGATCTGACATGTGTTTGTGCTGAAATGCGTGTTCTTTGCGTGTGCCCAGCTCACTGAGGCATCTGGATTGCTGTGTATCACCTTCAGTATTTACCACGCTACGGCTTCCATGTCATCAGCTAACTTTACTGGGAATGCTTTGGGCTTTCTCCTGGGTCATTGATAAAAATGTTAAATAGCCCAGAGGCATGAACCATATTTGTTGGCTCTAGTAGAAACAGACCTGCTCTCTGCACATTCCCTGTTTAGATCTCAGACCATAGCAGCATCAGCTTGCCAAGTTTTAATGCATTGAATATGTCCCGCAGTGTCGGTGGACTTACTAATTTCTGAGTCAAAATATCATGTGTTACCAAGGGAAATGCTCTGCAGAGGTTTGGGTGTGTTGCTTTAACACTGTGAAACTCTCCCAGCCAATCTTGTAATTGCATCAAAAAACCATACAAGACTAATTTGCCTTAATCTCTTCTCCATAAGCGTACGTAGGTTGGCACTACTATTACTACCTTCCTTTCATCCTTTGCTGGCCAGATCCTGTAGCTGGCACATCCTTATCTGACTGGTACTGACGCTGCAATGGCACTCCTAAAATAGCCAAGACTGCCTCATTTAACAAAGAGCTTTTTCCTACAGCCCTGAAACATCCTGCTGCTTGACGGTGTCTGGAAAGTGAACATTATCTGTCCACTGGTTCATCAGCCATCTCTTTAAAAACTCATAGGTAGATGCTATCCTGACACACTGACTTAACAATGTTTAACTTTAGTAGCTGCTATTTAACATCTTGAGTTACTGCTGGAATGGAAAGTATTTCACCATCGTCCTATAAGATGATTACATCACCTGGCTTCTTCCCAAGTACAAAACAGGAATTTGTCTGCCTTTTCTATAGGGTTGTTGACAATTTGAATGCTCCCAGCCGGCTGTGGCTCCGTGTCATTGTGGATACTGCATTTCGGGCTTCTCCCTCTCCGTCTGGGAAGGAAGAATAAAGCATCTTTCTTTCCATTGCTTTGATTCTTCTCCCTCCTGCTTCTTGCTGACCTCTCCATGTTGTGAATCCAATTAGGGCTGCGGTGGGGATTGCAGCTGCTCAGTATGAACCGCTCCTAGCCTGCTTGGTGCACTGTGGAGTTGGAGGAGATGCCAGCTTGTCCTCTGCACATTGCTGGCTGCTGTTTGGGCTTCTGGAGGTTGGAGCAGGAGCAGGGAAAGCCTCGCGGATCAAGGGAGTGTCAGGCAGGGGAGCTGGGGCATTCATTTCTTGGTGCTTTGAAGCCCTGAAGAGATGCTGACCCCGCAAGGAGGGTCACGGGTGGTCCACAAATGGGGCAAGAAATGTGCTGCTGACAGAGGGACATGGATGACACCTCAGAATAGGAAATGCTGCTTCTGAGGGACAGGATGTTCATGGCCAAAACAGGCAAAGGCAAAGACAGCTGCTTTCTCATTTTGCTTTTTGAGACAAGGGGTGGGCTGAGACCTTCCGTAAAAGTGTTTTCTCTAGAGACAAAGTGATGAGATGAGGTTTTACAGGGCATGAGTGTGATGTTTGAACAGCAGAGCCCTGCCAGCCCTGTTTTGAAGGCATAGGAAAGACCCCAGCAGGATGCAGAGGATAACCCGAGAGCAGCCCACTAGAAGCATGGAAGAGAACAGCATACTCTCATTTGTTGGTACAGATACAGGTCATGAGTCCAGGTGTTGGATGAAGGGATGGAGATCCCAGGTCCAGCAAAATCCGTTGGGAGTTTCTTGGTGGAAGTGATGGCCATTCACAGGATTTCTCAGGGGGACATGGTGGAGTTTTGCATTGCCACTGTCTGCCATAGCTGGTGCTTCCCAGTCCCTTTGCATCCTGCTCATGATCTCCCACCGCTGAGTTTTGGGGAAGGTCTCGGCTCCCCATCCTTCTCCCCAGGAGCTTCATGGTGCTGGGATCAGCGGGAAGAAGAGAGGAGGTGAGTGAGAGCAGACCTGGAGGGTCTTCACCAGGGAAAAGAGTGATGTCCTTTCTGACCCTGCACATGTAAATACTGACTGTGTCCTGGGTGCGAGGATGGGACCCCCGTGGTAACGTGGGTGCTTTCATGGAGCTGATATCTGTACTGATACAAAAATCTCCTCTGGACTTATTTTTACAGCAGAAACAGCAGTTTGGATGAAACACCACATTCCTGATCTTGCTACACCCATGTGAGTGGGGAATAGCGGCTCTGGCAGCATCCTGTGCTGACGCCAGTGGGAGAGCAGCACTCATTCCTGCTTTTCCACTCTCTCCATCATAGGCCTCCCTTTCCCCCTGCGCCAACCCCCCTCTTTTTCTGAGTAAAAGTGGTAAACATTAATAGGAACTGGAATGAATAGCTGGGATCCAGGCCCAGGCTTCCCGGATTTTAACTCATTATTGCCATGAAATGAAGGGAATGTGGTTTTTACCATTAGTTTTGAGTCAAAGCACTTGAAGATCTGGGGAGCAAGGAGAGTTTCTCCCTGAATTCATCAGAGTGGTGAATCTTTATGGGGAAGAAGAGAATATTCTTCATCGTATATAACATGAGAAAATTGAGGAAAATGCTGGTTTTGAGGTGGGTTTTTTTTCATTTGGGTCGGGCAAAGTGAAAAAGAGATTATTTTGCATGTTTAATTCCGGGAAACATCCTCAGCCATTCCCTGTGCTGATGTGAAGTTCTTTGGATGTCAGATTATTGCTCTCTAAAAGCACAGTTGTTTTAGTGATACAAGGTAAAAATCTTCCAGAAAAATTAGTTTAGAAGCCATGATCAGCTTAATTAGCTCTAGGGAAGCTCTTTATTTATCCCTATATGCCTTAGAAGCATAGTACATCACTGGAAAGTGTACATAAATGCCCCATAAAGGTTAGGAAATGGAATCAAAATGTTCATAGCTCACCTGATGGCTGTGTTTATAGAGAGCAAGCTTCAAACAGTGATCAGTTAGGTTTGGCCAAGCACAATACACAATATGTTCATGTTTTGAAGGAGGCATTAAGTTTGGTGACACCAAGCAGTGATACCCAGTCCTTCCATGGGCAGGTGTTACAGCTTAAACACTGTAAGGAAGGAGTTGCATGAAGGATGCAGAGCAACAGCAGGCAGAAGCGCAGTGAGTGCTGTCTGGTGAGTCTGAGGCATCCCCTTGTCCCGTTTATTTCTTGGCATTTGGAGAAGCTGTATCTAAGAAAAGAAACAAAAAAAAACCCAAAACCCTACAAAAAGCAAGCAAACAAACAAACAAAAAAAGCCAAACCAAAAATCCAAAGAAAAAAACCCAAACCAAAAAAGATTGCCAGGTGTTATAAAGAGAAGAGATGCTAAAGAAGGTCGCTAGGTCTTGGGAAGCACCCTGTTAAAGGGAGACAGAAAAAGTCCTGCTGATATCTGGAGCTACCAACTTGGTGCATTGCTCCTCCCAGATCCTTCTCTTTGAAAGGCACCTGAAAGGGGTGTTTTGTGTGTAGGTGATTCTTGTGGAGCCTTTCTAGGTCTCTGAAACAAGGTCTTCAAAGACAAAGGGCTCTTCTTCACTTCAGCGGGTTGACATGACACCTGCCAAGGTGCTGGCATCTTCCCAGAGTCCCTGGAGGCAAACTGGGGATATTGGCTTTGTTCCTTGTGTCAGAAACGAGAGAGACCTTTCTTAAAACCTATCTCATGGTTTCAGCTGGCCAACAGGGCTCTTGATGCTTGAGTGAATGGTTCTGTGCTCAAGCACATCCCTATACTTGGGCTGGCTCACCCCTCCTCTGTGGGCTGTGGGTACCACAGTGATGCTGCGGGGAGATGGGAGGCATGGCTGGACCATGAAGTGAGGGTCCACAGGTTAGGTGGATGATGGCTAATGGGGCAAGTTCAGGATGCATTTTGAGGGAATCTCTGGTTCTTCAGTATTTGGGAGCTGACAGCTTTCAACAGTGACAAGCTCCTACTTGCAGTGCCTTTTTGCACTTTCAGACTGTGGTCACATTCAGAGCGCACAGAAAGCCTGTGTTCAAGAAGACAGTTTTTAACTCACAATCCAAAGCTAGCAATTTCCCCTCAAAACATCGTGATCTCAGGAGAACCACAGTTGTTACACCTGCAGCTGTGACAGGAGACAACAGCAGAGTGAACAATAAATGGACACTGATAAAGGCTTTATTCATTTCCAACTATCAAAATGCTCAAACCCTCAAGATGAGTCAGAATTAAAGTGCAGCCTGAAGTGGGTCTTATAAAGTAAGAGTAATGCGGATGCTTTGCTCCAAATGGCATTTCTCCCAGCCTGGATGGCTTTTCAAAGGATTGCAGTGACTTCTGGAGCGGCTGTAGTAACAGATAATATTTGCCAAACAGCAAACAGCACACTCCATTAAATGCACGCTCTCTGCCTTTTTATGGCATCAGCTCTCCAGGAGCTTTCTGCAGAGGCACGGGAAGGCTCTGTGCAGTGTCAGGGACTTGTGTGCTCTCTGACATCAGTGGGTGGCTTCCATCATGCTGTTCCACCTTTCTCCCTGCCCTTCAGGAGAGCCGTTCCTGACCACAGTGTCTGCATCCTCCCAGGGCAGGCAGAGCAAAGGGCTATGGGCTGGTGCCCCGTGCAGCAGCCTGAAGTGCCTGCATCAAGGGGTGGGCAGGATGCGGGATGTTGCTGGGCATCATACCCTTACCGAAGGGTTTCTAAGGTGCTGATTTCTCTCTCTTGAGGCATTTCAGTGGGAGCCAACTGTTTTTCATGGCCCCTCTTCTGCCCCTTTCTCTCCCTTCCTTTTGCCTCATCCTTCTGGTCTTGTGTGCCAGTGACAATCCTCCAGACATCCGTGTTACTCTCACCACAGTAAAGAACGTTATTTTGGCAGATAACCTCCCCATTCTTCCCCACCTCAGGATGGCTCAGGATCATTCAGCCCCATCTTCGGCTTGCAGGGAGCTGTGACAAGGGAGGAAGAGGTGGTTCCTCAGGCTGCCCAAGCAGTGGATGCTTGATCAGCTCTCTCGTGCCAGCCATCACCCGAAGGATTCCTGTAGCTGAAGGCAGGAAGCTAAGGAGGGTTTGCTGCAGTGGAAGCCCTACTGCTGCCGGCCTTTCCTTGCAGCACAGTGAGCAAAAGGAGCTCTGAGCTTTTTGGTGTCTATGCACAGCCCTCATTAGTGAAACGGAAAGAGTGAAAACGGGGACAACAGGATTAGGAGAAACAGTCAGGGAGTGATTCACACCCCGAGAAGTTTCTTGTTCACCTCTCCCTGCTGTGCACCGCAGTGATGGATTAACAATTGCCTTCATTTGTCATTGCATCGCTGCTTGCGGTGTGGTGCAGCAAGCACTGCCCTCGCTGTTATTTCCAGTCACCTTCACAAGTGCAGTGATTATGCTGTTACTGTCACCTACATTAGCTTGGACATTGATCCAAGCTGTAATGGTGGTGTTTTACTCTCAGTTTACACCTTAGGAGTGGACCTGTGGCACTGACTGAAGAATGAGAGATGAGGTAGCTGTTGCAGGTGAAAAATCACCAGGCTTTCTCAAGCTCCGTCTTCCAGCCTTGCAAATCCTAGCCTTAGGATGCGCCAAAGGTCTGCAGAGGTGGGGATGGGAGCACCAGATCGCCCTTGGGTGCTGCCTGCACTGCTCACGCTGCTTTCTAAAGAGGATTAGGAAGCCAGATGAGGAACTTCATTGTGCCCACCGCTTCCTCGTGTTGCTGCCATGAGTTCGGTGCATTTGCAAACAGTGACAAATGTAAGTGTGTGTATCTTCAGCATACCTATAATTAAAACTGGTCTTTTTGCTTCTAGACAGTTTCTTGCTGTCTGGCTCAGATGGAAGCGATCCCAGTTTGGTTTTGTTCCTCTTGAATTAGGGCATGACGGCTCTTTCCAGGATTACCCAGGTGAAACTACATGCATGGAGACCTGCCCAGCGTGCCCAGTGGTTCCTCTAGAACACGTTGAGCCCCATGCACGTGCAGCTCGTGTGTTCCACAGATGCAGTGGGTTTTGGTGCGTTTGGCTCTGTGCAGCTTTGCAGGGCCCATGTGTGAGAGCTGGATTTCTGGTGCTTCCAGTTGCGAGGTAGGAATTGAGTGTGGGAACAGGGGGTGATCATCAGAGAGCAGTCAGAGCATAATGTGCAAAGCTGAGCAGAAGGCTCAGGCTGGGCACAAGTGCAGTTCTGCCTGAAGAGGAGAGGTTGGTGCCATGTGTTTGAGTGCTCCAGACTTTGTGTTGCCTTGAGAAAGGGGTCAGAAGGGCTTTGGTGGAAACCAGGAGGAGGATGCCAAGGCAGGGATGGGCTAGCAGGACACAGCACTGCTGCGGCAGCTCAACCCTGTTGTGTGCTTTGGGGGATGAGGAGGACAAGATGGGGTTTCCATGGAAACCAGAGCCATGATATCCTGCATGCCCGTGTGCTGGAAGGCCAAAAGCAAATGTGGGTAGGAGGAAGGAAGCAGCGAACGGTGGGCAGCATACTGTCCTTGGGCAGCTTCATCCTTGAGCACAGAGGAGAGGAGCAAAAGAGGACCAGCCTGGTTTGGGTTGGAAGGGACCTTAAAGCCCATCCAGTTCCAACCCCTGCCACGGGCAGGGACCCCTTCCACTGGGGCAGCTTGCTCCAAGCCCCTGTGTCCAACCTGGCCTTGAACACTGCCAGGGATGGGGCAGCCACAGCTTCTCTGGGCACCCTGTGCCAGCGCCTCAGCACCCTCACAGGGAAGAGCTTTGGGTACCCTGAACTCTCGTGTTGTCTCCCTGAAGCTCAGAGCATGGCTGGGAGCAAGGGCCAGCTCTGGCAGAGGGCTCTATGGGTGTCCAGCAGTGTGTGTTCTTGCTGTGGTAAGGGCTGCTTAGCCCAACAGGAGCCTGCAGCATGGCAGCAGAGCTCCACACCAGCCCAGGTAGCTCAGTAATGAGCAGGATTGAGTAATAAGACCAGGAGGAACGGCAGCAATATTGCTTTTGGTGTTTGGTTCTGACGTCTGCCTGTGCACATCACCTCTGTGTGCAGGAAGGTGGCAAGGGCAGATCAGTACAAGGCTGAGACACCGTGCAGGGTGTCTCACCTGGGCAGGCACATGCACAGCGGGGTCAAGCAGGAGAGTGGGATGCCTTCAGCCAGCTGCTGGGTCCTAACACAGGCACATCTGGCTCAGTTCTGGTGCGCAATGCGAGGCTCATAGGGGTCCCAAGTGTTCCATCCAGCTGTGGGCTGACTTGCTGCATGCTCCTAGCAGTGGAGGTGTGGATGTGTCTCATACCCACAGGTGGGTGGCATTGCCTTGGCACTGCCACATCTGCACCCTTGGGCTGCTGTGGCCATGTCCCTGCTGTCACATGGCCGGGTTGCGGCTGCAGCAGTGATGAGTGCTGGAGCTGCTAGCAGACTGGAAATGTCTTTTGTCAAAGCCTGAGATGCCTCCAACCTCCTTTAATTAAAGACAATTACTGCTTTCAGCCCCTCTTCACAGCTCAGCTGGGTTGTTTGCAAACACACAGCTGCGGGAGTCTTTGTGCCCCTCTCTGAGTCCCACTTCCCTGGAGATGCACAGAGGTTTCTTTATTATCAGCATTACAGCCAGCAAGCGGTGATGGGGAGAAGGGGGTGTCCCGGGGTGTTCTGGGGTGCAGGGCAGCCTGGAGCAGCCCTGAGTGGTCCAGCTTTCCTGCAAAACCTGTGTGGTTTTGTCAGTGCTCTTGGGAGAGTGGCTGTTGCCGGAGGTGAGAAGAGACTCAAAGGGGATGAGTGGGGAGAAGGTGGCTCTTGTCCCCAGCTGCAGAGACAGGACTGAGCTCAGAGCTCTGAATGTGTCCTTTTAAATAACACTCTGCTGGGTTAGCCCTCATTTTGCACGCTCATGTAAAGAGCCTGCTTCACCTCACTGCAAGAGCTGCGCCAGGCGGCCCAAATCTGCTCTTTCCCGACTGAACTATGCTCAGACAAAAAAAAATCCCTGAAACCTCCTGTAACCAATAACCCCCCTTTTCCGTGCTTGAATAACTCCAAGGCAGCCAAATGGAGCTTAACCAAACTTTCCAAAACAGTCAGGGCTGGCACAAGAACAAGCAGCATCCACTGCAGCCCTCTGGGATGCCGGTTCCAAAAATATGAGCTTCATGTAGCTGCCTCATGGCCTTGGCTCTTGTAGCATCCTGCTTGGCTCTTCAGCACCGCGTCCGACCCCAAGCCAAGGCCGTGGCTTCTTGGTTTTCAGGTGCTAATGGTCTCCTTGGGGAGGAGCCAGGCAGGAGAAGCCCAGCAGGCAGCCCGCTGCCAGCCTTGGAAGCGTTTGGTTGTTAAATGTGAATGGTAAGTGCTCAGTCTTCAGGCTCAGGGGAGCCAAGATTCTTTTTGAGCTTCTAACAGCCCGACACTGCTCTGTCTTCTCAAACTCATTTTGCAGCTCCGATTCCCTGGCGAGCACTAATCACTGGGCTGAGCATGAAGGGAAGCATACTCCTTAAATGGGAAGCCCAGAAGCTCTTTCCCCTTTAACAACCTCTCTGTGGACGTCTTTGATCTGTTTTGGGGTGGTTTCTTATTCCGCAGAAGGCTCTTGGAGGCCAGAAGATGAGTTGAAGCAGCCTCCTAGAACAGGTTTAAATGCACGCACAAGGCACCGTGCTGTGGGTTTAGCGCTGGTAGCAGATGGGCAGGGCTGGACACCCGTTGTAAGGGCAAAGACCAGGGCGTCAGAGACCCACTTGCTGCAGTGTTCGTGTCTGTGGGATGCTGGAGCTCTGGGGACACAGTCCGTGATCCTTAGTGCAATGTCATGGGATGCTGGAGCTTTGGGGACACAGTCCTTAGTGCGACATCATGCTGCTGTGGTCCGGCTGTGCTCATGGGAGATGGTGACTGTGATTAGCCCATCATTGAGAGCACTCTGCTCACAGGCAGCTCAGTGTAGAGTAAGGTGCCTTCATTTGGAGGCCCCTCCAGTTTCTGTTGCGGGTCTTGGGCTGTGGACTTGGCTAACCAGAAGGTGTATTTGGGGCTTTAGTGTGCTTTAGAAGTGGACATCTTCCACTTATGTCCCCTGGGGAACTGTTGTCTGCAGCCAGTTGACTGGGAGGTGGAGGTTCTATGAGTGCTGACCCAGTGCCATTAGTGGCAGACCCAGAAACACAGTCAGGAGGTGTTCGAGAGAGAGTTTCCCATGTGTTGAGCATGGCTGTGTCTTTGATAGAAGCAAACCCTTCCAGAAACACCCTGGTGCTTACTGGTTTGTGAAGGTCTGTCCTGGCCAGAAAGCAGGAGCAATAAGGGAGGGATGGAGTGATGATTCCTCTTGTCTTCTGGCATGCTGCTCGTATTTTCAGTGCCCACAGTATCTTGTGTCAGTAAGTGCTGCAATTTAATTATGCACCATGTGAAAAATATGTCCATGCACACTGTAAGAAATTGCAAGCCATCTATTCCCATTCATATCTCTGTGTTCCTGATGGCTTTATATACCTCCCTGCGTGGTCTCGCTTCAAATGGAAGGTCCTGATTGATTCTCTATTGGAAGCTGTTCAGTATTCCTAATAATTTTTATTATCTCCCTCATGATCTCGTCTGAGGATGACCACCATTGCAAACACCAATCAAAACATCACTCCCTGCAATGCTTTAATAACATTCCTGCTTTGCATTGGGTTCCTTTCTTAATAATTCCTTACATTTTCTCTTTTTTTTTGTGTGGTTTTTTGTTGATGATAGATGAGCTTTGAACTGATGTTTTCAGAGAATTATCTCTAGTGCTGCCGAGATCTCCTCCCTGCATGTTAATAGCTAATTTAGTGCCCATCATTGTGTTCGTATAATTAGGGCTCTTTTCCCCCCAAGTGCATTCGTTTCCTTTTGTCACCACTGAATTTCATTCGCTGTGTTAGTGCCCAGTCACCCAGCACCTTGAGATCTTGCTGTTACTCTTTGTGAGTGGCTTTAGTTCTGGTAAACCCATCTAGTTTGGGGACATCAGGAGGCTGCACCGTGTCACTCATCACCCCCTGCTCCAGCCTGCAGGTGGGTGGGTGCTCAGAGTGGTTCCTTGTTCCAGCAGCAGGATGGTCCACATCCTCAGCATCTGTGTGAGTGTGTGTTACTCGTGCATTATGCAGTGTGGCTCGTCTCCCTTGGTGGGGCCTGCCTGAACTCTGGATGCCAGTAGGGAATGCATTGCATTGCTGGGACTTTCTGGCTGGATCGTGGTTTTCTGGACATGACAAGCTCTCTTCCAGACCTCAGTTTCTTCAACCACTATTAGAATGGCAGAGACACTTTGTCTCTTGTCTCAGGTGACTCTTTCCCAGTGTGTGAGCAGCCAGCAGAGGATTGCATCGCATTCTGTGCACGGCAGTGGAAGGATGCAGCTTGGACTAGCTGTGTTCCTCAGCCCTTGGCTAGAGATTCTTGGAGCACAAGGAGATTGCAGCAAGGTGGAGTGAACCTGTCCTGGGTTCAGCAGTAGCAGTCATTTTTCTCCTTCTTAGTAGCTGGTGCAGGGCTGTGTTTTTGACTTTACTCTGAGAACAGTGCTGATAACACACCGATGCTGTAGCTGTTGCTCGGTAACGCTTACCCTGATCAAGGACTTTTTCAGCCTCATGCTCTGCCAGTGAGGAGGGACACAAGAAGCCAGGAGGAAGCAGAGCCAGGACACCAGACCCAAACTAGCCATAGGGGTATTCCATACCAGAGCACGTCATGCCCAGGAGAGAAACTGGGGGCAGTCACCCAGAAGGCCCAGATCGCTGCTCGGGTCAGGCTGGGTATCGGTCGGTGGGTGGTGAGCAATTTTGTTCTCTCCCCTTGTTATTTCCCTTATCATCATTGCTATTATTTAATGGTAGCAGTAATAGTTCTGTGTTACACCTTAGTTACCGTACTGCTCTTATCTCAACCCATGGGTTTTACTTTCTTTGGATTCTCCTCCCCATCCCTCCTGGAGCTGGGGAATGAAGAAGAGGGGGAGTGGGCGAGCGGCTGCATGGTTCTGAGTTACCGGCTGGGCTTAAACCATGACAGAACCCAGAGAAGAAGAACCCGAGAAGGGATCTGAGCACAGCTACAGCTCTGTACAGAGCAATTAAAAGAGGATGGAGCCAAGTCCCCATCAGCAGTGGTGCCAGATCATATAGAAAGTGATAACAGCCGCAAGCTGCACTTTGAGAGGCTCAGTGCAGACATTGGAAAAGCTGAGACAGTTCCCCCGAGAGGTTGAGCATCACCATCCCCAGAGATTTTCAAGTCTTTACTGATTTAGGGCTCGGCATAGCCCTTCTGTGAGCTGGAGACCCCAGAGGTCTCTTCCCAGCAGTCCTGCTAGGATGCCATGAAAAACCATGTGCCAGGACCATGGAGCCAGCTTGACCTGAGCACCACCTCTGCACTGGAGATGGCTAGAGAAACCATAGATAGAGAAACAGTGCTGAAGCCAGCTTGGGTCTAAATGCGTTCTTCAGGTGGTAGAGTGGCATGGAGGGATAGGAGACTGCAGCATGGGTCAGCAGCGCTCAGAGACAGACCTGCTGTAACTGCATCAAGCAGGGAGTTGAAGGTGTCTGCTGATAGAACCCATGGAGCCATGAGCTGTAGATGAGGAGGTTCTGCAGCCCCATCAGAGAAGGGCACCCAATTGGACAGGCAGGATTTGCCCTTAGTGAAGCCATGCTGGCTGTCACCAACCACCTCATTGTTTTTCATGTGCCTTAGCATGCCTTCCAGGAGAATCTGCTCCATGATCCTACCAGGCACACAGGTGAGACTGCCTGGTCTGTAGTTTTCCAGGTTTCCCAGTTTTATTCTTCTTGAAAATGGGGGTTATGTTTCCCTTTTTCCAGTCATTGGGAACTTCACCTGACTGCCATGATTTTTCAAATATGATGGACAGTGTCTTAGCAACTTCATCCACCACCTCCTTCAGGACCTACAGGTGGATTTCATCATGTCCCATGGACTTGTGCACATTCAGGTTCTTAAGATGATCTCGGACATGATCCTCTTCTACAGTGGGCCTGAGATCTTCATTCTCCCAGTCCCTGTATAATGATGCTGTTGCATGAGCAACAGCAGCTCAGCATTGCAATCAGTGGCTCAGCATCCTCGCCATGCGCTGCAGGCACCGGGCAGGGTAGGAGAGCTTCACTCCCATTGACCCATCACCCTGCTGCAGGGAAGAGTGGCTTTTGAGCTGATTTGCTTTCATTAACTAGATTAGCTGCTTTAATCTGCTCAAAGTGAGAGGCAGTTGGTCCCAACACGGCAGAGAGGGCTTTCACTGGGGAGGGGAAAAGCTGCAGGGGAGAGGTGATGCAGCAGGTCTTTGCTGTGCCCCTTTGCCATAGACAGGTTCACCCCCTCTTCTCCCACCCCTTCTCCACCCCTTTGTACAGATGGAAGAGGGTATAGGGATGAATGCACTGTCCCCTCATGGATCGCCCCCACGCCGATGCACGTGACTGTGCATATGGCCTTAGCCTGAACGTGTTTGCCTTCCCTCAGCTTTCTTTGCATCAAAGAAATGGGGCAGCAAATGGGTAGAATTCCTCCACTGCTGTGCTTTAACTCTCTCCTCAGCTGGAGACGGGTGCAGTCTTCATCGTGATCCAAACCACTGATGGACCAGTTGTGCTCCGTCTTGAGGCATGAAGGCTCCTGTGTACTGCTGTCTCCAGCTGCAGGTTAACATCGTCTCTGCTCCGTGTTTGTGTTCTGCTGCTACCCTCATACATAAGGGATAGGATGCTTCTACCTGCACAAGGCAAAGTTGTGATGCAGAAGGGAGAATCCCAGCCCTGAGCTCTGCCCACTCCACCTGCTGCCACTGCTCTGCATCAGTGCTTTTTATTTCTTGCTGCACTCCAGTTTTGGTTGTTGGGCCTTTTTTGTTGCCCAAGGAGAAAAGGATCATGCAAATGATTTGCCCCAAGGGGTTTCTGGAAGCTGTTTAAGCCAGCAAATGCTGCGTTCTCCACAGCTGTGCCGTGCAACTCAGTACGCTCATGAATTTCCCCTCCCCTAAGTGCAGGAAGGGGCTGACAGATGTTAACACACAATCAGTGTCTCAGGAGAGAGGAATTAAAGCCACGGTGGACCCTTGGAAGACACACATTAGTGTCAGAAATTTCTAATCAATCAGCTCAGAGTCTCCTGGGGTCAGAAGCCTCTTTGAAATTCAAATGGGGAATGGCTCCTAATGGGTTTTATTTTGATTGCTATAAATTGATTAGCGTTAAGATAAACAAGTTTTGTTTCCTTCTGAAAGCTCTAAATACGCTCGGGGGGGCGGAGGCGGGGAGAGAGAAGCAGTGGAATCTGATTGCTTCCCATTAGGACATCCTCACTTGGCTTCCACCCCATCGAGGCTAAAGGCAGTGAACTGCTTTTGCCGTGCTGGAGCAGGATGCAGGTTAGAGGGGAAGGTGTGAGCATCCTCCTTGGTTTTCCAGGGTGAAATGTGAGAATGCAGCTTGGTTCTGGAGGGGATTGGTGCAGGTGTGCTGGAAGATGTAGCTGCGTTTGAGGCTGGTTCAGCCTACCAGCTGCCATGCGACTGGGAGATGCTTCTGTGCAGGAGCATACTCACTACCGTGAGTGTCACTGAGCACAGGAAGACCCCCTCTTTACAGCTTGTATTAACTCTGTACAGCCCATGTGTGTTCCCTATGCCTGTGTATGCTCCCTACAGCCCCACGCGTACTGCTACAGCCCAGTGTGTTCGCCCTGAACACCCTACAACGGTGTGTGCTCCGTACAGCCTGCACGTGGTCCCCACAGTGTGTGATACATACAGCCCCATGCATGGTCACTACAGCCTGCATGGGGTCCCCACAGTGTGTGATACATACAGCCCCATGTGTGGTCACTACAGCCTGCACGGGGTCCCCACAGTGTGTGATACATACAGCCCCATGTGTGGTCACTACAGCCTGCACAGGGTCCCCACAGTGTGTGATACGTACAGCCCCATGTGTGGTCACTACAGCCTGCACGGGGTCCCCACAGTGTGTGATACGTACAGCCCCATGTGTGGTC
Organism: Pezoporus occidentalis; assembly: GCF_034315485.1. Lineage (NCBI taxonomy): Eukaryota > Metazoa > Chordata > Aves > Psittaciformes > Psittacidae > Pezoporus > Pezoporus occidentalis. Next base: position 465,576 of record NW_026914830.1, read on the forward strand.
GCTACAGCCTGTGTGTGCTCCCTACCAACCCATGTGTGCTGCAGTACAACCCGTGTGTGACATCTGCAGCCCCATGCGTGCCCTCTGCAATCTGTTCACTTCCTAAAGCCCATGTGTGCTCCCTGCAGCCTGTGTGTGCTCATGCAGCCCCTGTGTGTGTCTGCACAGCCCGTGCCTGTGCTCCATACAACCATACGTGTGCTGCCTACAACCCGTGTGTGGTCCATATAGCTGGTGTGTGCTCCTTACAGACCATGTGTGTGCTCCCTAAAGCACCGGGTGTGATGCCTACAGCCCCATGCATGGGCCGTACAGCCAGTGTGTGTTCCTCCCTTCAGCCTGTGGGTGCTCTGCATGACCCATATGTGCCCTGCACAGCCCCATGTGTGCTCCCTACAGTGTACGTGTGCTCCTTCTAGTCTGTGTGAGCACCCTATGGCATGTGTGTCTCAGTACAGCTCATTTGTGCTCTCTACAGCCCATATGCTCTCTACAGCCCCATCTGTACACCCTGATGTACCTGTGTGCACTCCCTACAGCCTGGGTGTTCTCCCTGTAGCCTGTGTATGCTCCCTGCAGGCTGTGTGTGCTCTCTACAGTAGGAGTGTGCTTCCTACAGCCCATGTGTGTGCTCCCTCTAACCCGTGTGCTCTCCTACAGCTCATGTGTGTTCCCTGTGACCTGTGCGTGTTCCCTGCATAACCCTGTGTGCACTCCATACATTCCCCTATGGGCTCCCTACAATCACCCGTGGGCTGCCTACAGATGGTGTGGGCTCTCTTCAGTGCCTGTGTGCTCCCTGCAACCTTTGCTTGTACTCCTTTGTGTGTATGGCCTTTCTTTGTGTTCTATGCACCTCCATCCCTGGAGGTGTTTAGAAGACATATAAGAGATGACACTCAGGGACATGGTTTAGTGATGGACTTGGCAGTGCCAGGTTAATGGTTGGACTTCATGATCTGAAGGGTCTTTTCCAACCTCCATGATTCTATGATTCTGTGATGCTGTCTCCTAGTACCTTTCCAAGGATGGGGGTGAGGGGAAACAATGTCAGTGCATCTCGTCTGTGGGATGTGGATGTCTGTGGGTACCAGGTTTAGGGAGTGCTATGGGTGAGTGCTGGGCACCACTTGGCTCCCTGACAGTGGCACAGGGATGCTGTCCAGAAACGAGGGATGTGGTAGATCAGAGGCGGTGCTGGGCTCTTCTGGTGTCATGGTCTTGCTGCTAGGTGGGGATGGAGACCTCCTGGCTGTTGGTGGCCACAGGGGTTCAGGACGGTGGCTGTGTCTGCACTGGGTAGTGGTGAAGAGCTCGGTGTTGGTGGCGGTGAGGATCTCACTGCTGGTAGTGGTGAGGGTCTTGCTGTTGGTGATGGTGTCTCTGCTGGGAGGTGATGGGAGGCTGGGTGTGCCCTCAGAGGGGGTGACCGAGGGGTGCTCTGCTGCGCATGAAGCCCAGGAGACAGGCGGTTCATATTTCTGTACTGAACAGGGAGCTGACAGTAATGAACAGCTAATTAACATCGCGGGGCTTGATGGTTGCAGTGTCAGTGTCCCTAATTAGTCTCGCACTAATCTGCTTTAATTAACTGTCCCTATCGCGGTGTTAATTTAATTGTCAGCTCCAGACCAGAGAGAGCAGTGTGTGAGCATCTGGGTTCCAGTGCCACGGCACTGTACTGGGGTGCAGTGGCAGGGTAGCGGTGGCCAGCCGGGCACCCCAGCACAGGGAGAAGCACAGCTCCTGTGCTCCAGCTGCTTGTGCTTTCCCAGGGAGGAGCAGCCACCGCTGCATGACCCCAGCCACGCTGGTCCTATGCCTATGGCCACCTCCAAGCCAGGCTGTGCTGGCTGGACAGTGGACCACGGATGAGCTGAGCATCACACCGTTAAGCTGACCCCATGCTTTCACACTGCTGCTTTGCCTGCATCAGGCATATTTTATGGCAGAGAGAGTTCCTATCCCTTCCCTGTTTTGATGTGGGAGAGTGTGGGGTTGTCAGTGATGTCTGTGCCTGCTCAGGATTACCAGTCATTGTCTGGAGGAGTAACCAGGAATGTGGTGCTTTGTGTGATGTCTCCATGAGACAAGAAGCTGGTCACTGTGCCTTGCTTGGCCAACAGCTTTGGAGCGCCCATGGCCTTCACGCTGCTTGGTACCTCTTCATTTGACTTCAAGCAGTTTCATACGAGGAGCTCCCAGTACAGAGCAACCACCGAGGACTTCTCTCCTCATCAGTCTTTCAGTATCTCCTTCCTGCAGGGGACAGACCAGCCAGAGACCTAAGAGCTGGAGCAAAGCCAGCAGCAGAGCACTTGGGGACCAGGGTGAGAGCAGAGCAGGCTCCGTGTCCTGCTGTGAGGAGTGTGAGAGTTGCCCATCTGTGTATGGGAAGATGGGCAGAGAACAAGCTGGAGAGACACTTAGTGATGGTTTCCCTTGGGAGCAGATGAAATCACAAGAACAAAAGAGCAGGGAGAGGAGGAGGAGGAGAAGATAGGCAGGAAGAGCCTTAGCATCCTAAATAGGCTGTGAGGAGCTTGTATTTAGTCCCAGTAGAGTTGCTGTTTGCACAAAAGGATCTGCTTGTCCTGCCAAGCAAAGCTCTGCCTTGAAAGGTGCATGCCCTAGCCTCCGACATTGCTGCTCTGTATTGCAGATGGAATCGGAAAGAGCAGGGGAGAGAAGACATAGACCTCTCCATGAGTACTATGGCATCTAGAGTTCTGCTCAGGCAGCTCTAACAATAAGGCAATTCCTTGTTAACATCCCTACTCTGCAGCATGTACCCTGCTGGAATGAAGGATGCGGATGTGTCAGGCTGGGAAACTGGGGTTTTGCACTCTTAGTGAGAACTGCAGCAGGAGTGGGCTGGGCATGCACCCCATGCTCCAGCCTGGCTCTGCTTCCCCTTCTCTGCTCCAGAACAGCATCCTTCATCAGGCAGGGCACAAATCTTCTCAAACGTGAGCATCTCCCCATGGGACCTTCTCAGGGGGTTGTGTTAATCTGTAAGAGCACATGGGGTCTTTAAAGTGGGAGGTGATGCTTGGCAGCATCCCATGGAGCTGTGCAGTCCTGAGCTTGGCTTGCCTGGATTAGCAGGGGCTCTGCCGTCTGTCCTGCTCTCAATGCTGGCTGGAGCTGCTCCGGGTGCCTCACACTGTGATGAAAACCCTTCTCCAGCCAGAGCCTCTGCTCCAGATAACTCAGCTGCTTCCACCTAGGCAAGCATGGATGCCTTCCCTGGTCCTCTGCAGATGGAGGAAGTCCTTCTGTCAGCTGGAGCCATGCTGTGAGCTTTAGGAGCAGCTAACCTTGGGGAAATGCGGTGCAGGTCCCTGGAGAAGGACTTTTGGGACCCCTCAATGGTTGGGCAGTCTCTGGATTAAGAAGCCCAAATCTATGTTCTTATAGGGCTGCTGAGGGACCAGGCAGTTGTTGGCTGTACCACGCTGCCCATGTGCAGTTCTCGCATCACATCAGACTAACACAACGTGTTGGGCAGTTTCTGCCTTACCCACCTGAGGATCTCGCTGTAGTGCTGCTGGAAGCTTCATGCAGGGCTGTCACACTCAGCCCATTCCCTGCAGCAGCTGCTGTGGTTTTCAGCCTTCCTTCTCGGTGGTATGTGGCACTGAGAACCACTTCTTGCAGAACGGGGCTGGGAGGATGCTCAGCCTCACCAGTGCACCACGTGTCTCCAATGCCACTCTGCAAAGTGACCAGTGAACCAGTGAAACCCCACAGCACAAAGACACACATCAGGGGACTCTTGATGTCATGCTTTTACCCCTGGCAGTGATGCTATCATGTTAGCAAAGAGAGCTAAGCATATCTCCCCCTTGAAAACCACACACCGCAGTGGTACCCATGGGTCTGATCCCCTGAAGTGGTCTCACAGCGGTTGATTTCATAACCACCAGCACTCGCGTCACAGAGCTTTTCCTTGGTTGGCTCTTAAAGCTCTTGGGTGCAAGTTATCTAATCCTGCCTGGTATTGGGAGCTATCACTGATCCTCTCCCTACTTTCAGAGGTAATGGGAAATTTTAATGTTGGTTATGAAACAATCCTTTATGCATCCACTGTTATTATGTCTTCCTGTCTTTCAGTGTCACAGTACACAATTTTGCCATCTTTCCTGTGCCTTCACTTTTCTGTCATTCTTGATTGCTGTTAATCTTACAGTCCCTGTTTTTTTTCACTGCCCAGTTTAGCTGCTCTTATCTTCTATTTTGTGCTTACCAATTTAAAGCCACCGCTGCCAGTTTGTGACATTTTAAGATGCGGGTTTTTTGTACTCCTTGACTGTAATTTCTTGGCCAGAATTATTTTGTATTGAAAATTAGGACTAGCATTTTTAGGGGGGGCAGCAACACTTTTGGTTGTCATTGTGGTTTGGGTTTGGGTTTCTTTTTTCTCTTTTGAGGCCGTTTTGGTTCTTATTCACAAAGGTTTGCTTGTACTTTGTGTCCTTGGTGGTTTTGCTGGCATCTCTGGGAACGTGTTCCACGCTCCTCCTGCATGCCCAATGCTGACAACAAGCTCTCAAGCACAGTGGGAGAGCCCTGGCAATCTGGGAAGCTAGGGAAGACTCGTGGTTTATTGGGAGTTACTTTTTAATGCACAGAGGCAGGAACAGAGTTCAACTTCCATGCATCAGAACCAGCATAATCCCAACCTTGTTTCCACGTCACGTTTGCTTGTGCTGCCTTTCCAAGGCCTCTCTGCTTTCCAGTGGGAGATTGAAAATCTGAGAGTATGGGAGTATGAAATCCGGTGGAAGAGAGCTTTCAGGTGTGGAAAGTGCATTTTGATGGATGCAGGCAAACTCCGTCAAAATAAGGGGAATTACGAGCTGTTGAGAATTGCCTCTTCCCATCTGTGTTTTCTGACAGTGCATGCTTGGCTCGCAGGTCCTGCCATACAGCACCGCTCCTGATGGGTATAGACACATAATTATTTGCTGCTGCTTTTCCCTCATTAGAGCATCCTTTCGGAGAAAGTTATCAGTGAAATGAGAGCCAGGGGACCTGGGGTTCAACCTTCTCCTCCTGATGTCGATCCCTCGCGCCCCTCGATGCTGCACAGACAGCACTACCATACCGACACGTTGAGTACAGAGGGAATGCAGGTGGTGGAAATTGTTCCTGGGTATTTATTCAGCGATGAACTGCAGTTGTTACAGCTGTGCAAAGCAGGGAGGCTTTATAAAGGATTTCCTAGAAAATAATGTATAAAATCCCTACTTTAACTTTCACATGCACATCCCTGGCTCATGGTATCTCCACGCTGCTGTTTGTTCATGTGCAGGGTGGAAAGAGTTGGGGGTTTTGGTATACTCATACTTCATTGTGCAACCCTGCATCGTATTGCCAGCTCCCTGTCAAAAATACATGTGTGTTACAGAGCTGTGGCTTCCTTGCTTGGGCTTCTGTGCTCTCTGCCCAGCCTCCAAGTACCTGGTTCAGCACAGAAGGTGCCCGGTGTGTCGGTAGGAAGAAAGGTTGAACGTATCTGGGGTGAAACCATAGCAATGTGGTTAAGATCTTCTTATCCCCTGAACTGGTGATGTCACAGGACAGGTTGAGCTCAGATGAGGCTGCAAACCCACAGCAGCCTGGATGTCCAAATCAGATCCTGGGCATCCAAGAACCCTGAAGGCAGTGGCGATGCCAGCAGGTTGATGACCCTGCCACACAGCCATCCACGTGTTCCCCAAAACCTATCAAATAAGGGGAAACACAAACTCTTCTCAAGAGGTTTCGTTTGCCCTGCTTTTATCTTCCTTCCCACTTCCCCCTCTCCTGTTCACGGTTCACTCAGTGATAGCCCATGATTAAGCGTGCCCACTCGCAGTGTTCCTGGCCACCCCCACCTCCACGTGGAAAAGCTGCTTGGGCCCTAAAAAGGCTCCCCTGGGAGCTGCACCTGGAGGGTGCCTGCTTGAAGGGGAGAGGAGAACACGGGGTGGAAGGGCCCTGGTGCTGATGCTGTGGGAAGTCAAGTGAGAGCAGTCTGGGAATAGCACTGTCAACGCTTCTGCATGCTGGCTGTAGAGGTTGGAGCCTCTAGGTTAGGTAAGGATGTCCTTCAGAGACCCCATCGCTGCAACCCTGACTGGGAAACCTGCCCCTCCCACGTCTGGGATAAGGGAGCTAGGTAGAGACAGGCGGTTTGCAGGTCAAAACACTGAGCAGCCACAAATGCAGCTGGAGTCCCTGGAGGTGGAGGCACAAGTCCATTTGGGTGCCTGATCCGGGCTCTGCAGACACCGGATGGTCCCTGCCTGCACTGGTTCCCCAGTCACTGTGTCTGGTGTTGGTGATGTGCATGCACATCCCCGCCAGCCCCGTGGTCCAGGGAGTGTGACCCTAGGTCTGCATCAGGACCAAGAGGGCAGTCCTGAAAGGCTCTAGTGCAGGGAAAGCTTCCTTTTTACTTTCATGTTTCCTTTAGGATTAAAGCCATTCTCCTCAGTCTCAAAACATGGAATGTTTGTCAAGTTTATGAGGGTTTTTAGAGGGGCTTTTAGAGAGTACATCCTATCCCTTCTTTTATAGGGCTGAGATAAGATTATCTTTGTTTTAACACCAATTAAAGCAGGAAGGGTTTATAGGATTAGGGATTTTCCATCAGTACAACTTTGATGTCACCACTTGCTTGCTTTGCTTCTTTTCCCTGTGTTAAAAGGTTGGGAGCTATTCCTGTAATGGTTAACATACCACTCTATGGAGGCTGAGCTCTCCCAGGCAGTTAGGAAACGTTTAAACAAGACCAAAGTAACAAAATAAGAAAGTCCTAAATTCTTCTGGAGACCACTTGAAGAAATCTGGCTTAAGGTTCAAACAGCCGCTCTTGCAGTAGGCAGTGCTGCAGTGCTTGCATCCATTGAAAGAGGAGATGCTGCCTGCCTGGAAAGTGGTTTTTACAGTATCGAATCTAAAGTGAAATGAAAACACCCTGCAGTGTCTCAGTCATGGGCTGGAACACACATCAGCCCATCCTCTGCACCAGAAGAAAAGAAGAGGCTGAATAACACGAGTGTGACATTTGGTGTATCTGCTAGCGCATCACTCCACAGCAGCAACCTGGTGGCACAGCACCTTGGCTGGCATCGCTCCGTGTGAGTTGCCCTTTTCCAGCACCTGAAGCTCTAAGTGCCTTTGTGAGTGCCCAGCCACAGAGGCAAGGGTTTGAGTTCGAGACTGGATGGGTGCTGGCAGCATCCTGATCACACCCATGTGCTGGACTGGGATTGCTCCTAGATGGCAGCACGCAGCATCCCCAGGAGAGCACCAGTGGGTGCTGAGCTTGGTCTTGGAGCTACATCCTAGAGTGTTCTTTGGATGCCTGCAGGAGTGAGGATGTCCAAAGTGTCTGTTGCCACCACAGCTGTGCTCCTAACCTATAAACTTGCCATCTAGGTTTGGCCTCTCTCAGGGATGCTGGCCTCTGAACTGGGCTGTGAACTGGATGCAATCTCCTGTGGCCTACAGCAGCGTGATAAATGTACAGCTCCATGTCTCCTTTCATAGGGGAGTCCTCTCACCTTGGGTGTCTGCTGAATGGCTCTAGCAGGGGAAATGCTGGGTTATGGTCTTTGCCATCTGTACTCTGGGGATGTGACCAGCAGGTCAAAGGAGGGGATCCTGCCCCTTGACTCTGCTCTCATGAGACCCCACTGGGAGCCCTGTGTGCAGTTCTGGTGTCCTCAGCATAAAAAGCACATGGAGCTGTTGGAGCAAGTCCAGAAGAGGCCACGAGGATGAGCAGGGGCAGGAGCACCTCCTGTATGGAGACAGGCTGAGAACATTGGGGCTGTTCAGCCTGGAGAAGAGAAACTGTGTGGAGACCTCAGAGCAGCTTCCAGTATCTGAAGGGGGCCTATAGGGATGCTGGGGAGGGACTCTTCATTAGAGACTGTAGTGACAGGACAAGGGTTGATGGGTTCAGACTGAAACAGGGGAAGTTCAGGTTGGAGATAAGGAAGAAGCTCTTTACTGTGAGGGTGCTGAGGCACTGGAATGGGTTTCCCCAGAAAGCTGTGGCTGCCCCATCCCTGGCAGTGTTCAAGGCCAGGTTGGACACAGGGGCTTGGAGCAAGCTGCTCTAGTGGAAGGGGTCCCTGCCCTTGGCAGGGTTTGGAGCTGGGTGATCATAAAGTCCTTTCCAACCCAAACCAGGCTGGGATTCTGCGATTCTATGGTGTTGGCAGTACCGCAGTGCTCAGGTAGGGTCGGAAAGCTTCCCATTTCTCTTTAAGAGTCCCCTCTTTAAGATGGGTTGGGGAGGCTGAACCAAGCTGACCGGGCAGGTAAGAAATTCCAGGCATGTTTCCCTGACAGCCCAATCCCGTCCCGCTGATGGATGTGCCGCCCAGAGCCGGTCGGCAGGGGGGCTGCAGGTGTGCATCCCACTGGTGCCGCATCTGCCTTGCCAGCTGCTTGCACTTCGGAGGGTGCCTGCGGGGACATGACCTGGCCAACCCTGGGAAGCTGCAGGGGGATTTGCTGTTAAGCCCCCGGCGCAAGGGCTCAGCCCTGTTGAGAGCTGCAAGGGTTTGGGTGAGGCTGCTCCCTGCCCAGCGTGGTCCTGGCTGCCAGGCTGGTGATGCTCTTGCCGGAGAGCAGGCAGCGGTGAGTGCCTTGGCCCAGGCTGTGCTGCAGGGTCAGTTTGCGATGACCACCATCAGTTTTGTGGTGTCCAGAAGGGGCTGTGCGGTTTTCCTGGTCTTTGGAGCTTGTTTGGGCTGGGCTGAGCGCAGCCTGGCGAGGAGGCTGGGGACTGTTTGTCCCTTGCAGGACTTCACAGCATGCTCTTTTGGGGAGCTCCCGGAGCAGGGCATTACTCTGCCCTGCCCAGTCCTCTCCAAACCACTGTCACACCCCAGTACTAAGGTCCCATCACAGCCCCATGCTGACCCCGTGCTGCCCCTGTGCCCGTGGACCAAGTGAAAGGTTGGATGATGGTGGGAATAAGAGGTGAGCTCTTGTATCATGCAGGTGGTGCTCTGTCCATGGCAGACAGGCGAGGTGCAGCATGGAAGTCCTTGTCTGGGGGTTGTGTCTGAAGGAGCCCTGGGCTGAAGCCAGGAGGCAGATGAGGTGGCTTGGAGGGCACCTGTGGAGAGCACTGTTGCAGGGGATGCTGGTTTTGGGGTCCTGGCATCGCTGCCTGTGAGGTGGTTGGTACCTGTGTGCTGTGAGATGATGTGACCCAACTGATCTCCAGTTGCTGGTGAGGTGCAGGAGGTTGGTCCAGTCAGTGGCATAGGGACCTGTCTAAAAGGCACTGGTAACTGGAGGATGCTTTTGCAGGCCTGTGTCATCTGCTTCAATTTCTATCCTGGGGAGAATGATGGGGTTAATCATGAACATGTGTATTGTGACTTCCTTTACTGACAACTCTTTCATCCACATTGCAGAAGTCAGCTGAGCACATTCCCCTTCAGTTAATCTCATTTAACCCTGTTTTCCCTTCTGTGTTTCTATCCTCTGCTCTCCAAATGCTGTCAGAATTGCTGGCAGTGACAGCACCTGGCAATGGGATTAATTGCTTATCTCAAGTATGAGGTAACAGTGTAGGCTGTTAATTACATTTATCAGGAGGGAAACTGGAGGGCCTGAGCTGCCCTAGGAAGGATGAGTGCAGAGATGTGGCACCTGGAGGTCCCAAGATCCTCTCTAGCAGCCAACCCCAATGTGAAGGCCAAGGAGTTTGGGTTTTCCTGCCTGCCTCCTACACTGCAGCCTTGCAAGGCAGGATTGAGTCTTCTTCCCTCCAGCACTATAATGCCCAGGCTGAAGATGCTATGGCTGAAGCGTAAGCAGATCTGAAAGGCAATGGGCAGCATTGCTCCTTTGGGTGGTCCAGAGGCCAGACTTCTGCTAAGGTGACAAACAGCATCATGTGAAGGCCTGGGGATAGGAACAAGCTGAGAATGGGCAACTTTTGCAGGTAAGACAAAGTGAGACCCATTTGCACGCAGAACTTAAACCAAGGGTCAAGGTGGGAGGGGCAGAAAGGAGGAGAATATGGGAAAAGTGACTGTTATTACAATGTCCACCTCATCTTGCAAGAAGGGCATGGTTGATGAAAGGAGAAAGGGGTAAATTCAGAGCTGGTTGGACAGAATAATCTTCTGCACTGGACAACATCAGAAATACCCTCACACACAGCATGAGCAGTAGAGACCTAGAAGTGCTGGTGGAGGGGGCTCTGTGGTCTGGGTCCAGCCTCCCACTTGCAGCAGGACTGCCACCAGCATTAGCTCAAGACAGCCCCAGTGTTTAGCTGACTCCTGCAAGGAAGGAGATGCACCACTGTGACCTGCACCATCCTTTGGAGAAGGAGCTTTTCCTGCTGCCCTCTCTGAACTTGTGGTCCTTGTCCTTCGATGCAGAGTCTGGCACTCTGAGAAGTGTTTGTGTCTATCTTTGCATCTGCCCCCAAACAGCTGCAGTTAGTTGCCCCCCTTACCCCAGGCAAGCCATCCCAGCTCTTCCCACCTCTCCTTGCATACCCTGTGTCCCAGGGCTGGCCATTTGGTGGCCCTGTACTGGACTCTTGTTCCTCATACTGCCCTTGAACTGGGCACCCACAGACTAGCTGCAGCAGCATTCCCAGTGCCTGGCAGGGGAAAACACCTCCCTGGAGGTGCTGGCCACGCTGCTCCTGGTGTGGCCCAGGACACTTGGCATGGGGTCAGTGCAGAGGGAGTCCCGTGGTGCGTGGCCAGGGGAGCCAGAGGCTTGGGTAGGGTTTGCGGTGTGATTTGGATGCCAGTGGGAGCAGGAGGGGAGGGCAAGAGGCAGGATGTGGCTGAGGAAACCAGCGGCAGGGATGCTGCCAGCGCCAGCCTGCCTGCCCCCTGCCTCCAGCCCCGAGGGAGAAGAGAGGCAGCTGGGAGATAAGGCTGGGGGTTTCAGGCTCTTGGCAGATCCCAACTGACAGAGCCAGGGCTGCCTGTTTTCCATCAGCCTTGCTTAAGTGGAAGGAGCCTTGCTGCCAGGAGGAACAAAAGCCAGGCAAAGGGGAGCCCTTCCGCAGAGCCATTAGCACAGACTGAAGGTGCCATTTCGGAAACCTTTATTGCAAGAGAGAGCCGTTTGCTCTGAGCTCTTTGCAGAGCTGGCCTGGGGTGGGCTCTGAAGGCCAGGGCAGGTTTTGATGCAGAGGAGATTGGAGCCTGCTCAGCTCACACTGGATTACGTTGGCTGGAGAAAGGCAGGGAACCCCTCTGTGGCCCCTCTTGCACACTGCATCAAAGGCTTTTCCTTCAGACTGAGCTACAGGATGCCTTTCTCCACCAAGCTGCCATGGGGTAGGCAGTGCTGTTGGAAGGGCTGTAAGCCTCGTGCTGGCACTGCCTCCAGCAGCAGATGCTGTGGAAGTGGCCTTCCCTTCCAGATCCGTGGTGTGGTCCTCCTGCAGGGGAAGGCAGGACCATTCATGGGTTCCTGTGCATGGCATTCCCTTCCCAAAGCATGTGCATTGCCAGGCATGACCACCCTTCTGTGCCCTGGGAATGGGTGAGTGGGAAATGGGGACACCTGGTGCTGGTGAGGTGTTTGAGAGAGCTACCAGTGCTCTTAACAAACCCGCTGCTGTCTCGAAGCTGTGCTCTGGTGAGGCAGCCATCCATGCCTGTGTGCATCAGTGAGGCAATTAAAGGTCCATATGTTTCCTGTGAGCCCCTATTAGCATCCTCCGATTGGTGCTAGAGATGCAGGAAGCCACCACGTGGGAAGCTGCAATCCGCCCTGCTTCAGCGATGGGGCCAAAACTGCTGTCACCCTCCCGGGATGAAGGATGCTCTGATAAAGTAAAAGTCTCTGTGCTTTCAGTGTTTCAGTTCCCTCTTCCCAAGCAGCAGTTTCTAGGGATGCTCTGCCTCTGCCCTCATTGAAAGCCTAAGGGGAAGCAGCATGACCCAAAGCTGCTGTCTCCACCGGGGGCAGAAAACTGAGGTGTCCTCATGTCTTCCAGCAAGTGATGAGAACATCCAGGCTGTTCAAACGGGAGAGGGTTTAGCCCCTGCCTGAAGATTCCAGGTTTGATTTGCTGTTTACTCTGGGTGGATTCCAAATGAAAAGCTGCTTTCTGTAAGAGCAGAAGATGCAGGAGTATTAAACTGCAGCCATCGGCCTCTGCCCAGGCCAAACCTGGAGAGTGTTTTCTATCCCTTGGGGCCAGTTGCTAAATCTCAGCTGCGTCACTTTTTTGTTGTGTCTCTGCCTTGATGCAGAAACCGCCTTACAGGAAAGTTGTTATTCTTAAAATAAGCCTCAAGGAGCTGAAAGAGGCCCATGTCTTTAAATGTCTTTGATCAAATGACCTTGTATTTCACCCTGGTTGTCAGACTAGGACCATTTTGTGTGTTGGTCTTACCATGCTTCAAAAACTGGTATTAGTACCTGGACCCTGTTACCATTTCTACTAGAGCCAGCATCACTTCTCTGTAACAGAGAACTATGCATCCATCACCTCTCCCAACAGCTTAACACCCTCTGAGATGGGTCTGCACCAAGGGGCATGCTGGAAATGGGGTCCGAAATAGAGTCAAATGCATGGCTGGTGGGGGACAGCGAGGGTGGAGGGATCCAGGAACACGAGCAGAAGGCAGTTTTTCAGCAGTTCTTTGACTGGAGGAGGCAGGAGAGCATTTTGCAAGCAGGAAAGCTTGATGGTGTTTTTCTGTAGAGCTTTTCTCATTGGAATCTCAAGATAATTTTGAAAGAAGGGAGATGAAAACTGGCCTCTCCTCTTTCTCTTTCCCCCCAAAGGGAAAAATAGCTCCTTCTGAGCGCTTCTCTTGCTTCCAGCAGCCCTGAGTGCATGTGTTTCCCAGGCTGTTTCTCTGCTCTTCCTCATTCCTGACCGCCTTGGCAGCGAGCTGAAGGAGAAGTTTGTTTAACTCGTTTCGGTGCAGAAACCACCTGCCAGCCCCCAGGCTCTTTGTGCTGCATAGGAAATGAGCAGCGGCAGAAAGTCGCGACCAAGAGTAATCACCGGGAGCCGTGCGGATGAATGCTTAAAGCCAAGCTTCTGCTGTGGCATTGGTGATCCCCCTGGCTTAGAATGGACTTTGTGGTGTTTAAAGCTTTGCAGTGATGTTTTTAGCTACCTGTGCTGTGTCTTTTAATACTGTATTTCACATCGTTGGTCCAGCCTTCAACGCTCATCTGCTGTAGGCACAATGCATGCCCTGTGCCACCCTCACCAGCCCTGCATGGCTGACCACACATATATTTGAGCTACTGTTGCTACTGGAGCATCTTCTTCATCTCTGAGTGGCTACCAAGAAGTGGTACTCTAGCTATGATACGAAGTAGTGAAGACAAGGACTGGCTGTGGAGAGCTGCAAAAGGACCTCATGAGACAGTGAGACTGGGGAATGAGAAGGTAATTGGAATTCAGTAGGCTTGAGGTGGTGCAAATAGGAGAAAATAACCCCAAACTTTGCACAAACACAACAGAGTTGGCCCAGTGTCTCTAAGGAATGAAACCCTGGGGCTATAATGAGTAGTCCAGTTGATGCAGTGGTGGTTAAAGAATAATTTGGGCACTTAATGATGGGAAAATAGTAGAGAATAAAACAGTGAATGTTGTTATGCAGCTTGCTTGAGGCATGACAGAGATTTGTGCAATCCTAGAGGTCATGGAGAAGATGGATGGTGATTGAGTGTTCATTGACACTGCAGGTGTGAAGTTGCATCAAATGAAATGGCAGCTTCCAAGCAGAAGGCAGCAGTTCCTTCATGCAGCCTGCAGTTGCACCTCGGGGCTCTGTGCTGCTGGGATGAAAGGGGTGCAAAGCATTTGTGTGGAATAAAGAAAGGACTGGAAAACTCAGTGGAAGAAACATCCCAAGAGATGTTAAATGCAAAGAGCCTGCCTCTTAGAAACTCTACATAGGCTGTTGGAGGGGTGGGGAGGTGTCATGGCCAGTGCATGTGCCCTGGGTTGTGCCCTGCTCCTTGGGTGGTCACTGTTGGTGACCGTGGTCTGACTTGGTACCGCTGCTTGCATCTTATGTGGCAATGGCTCAAAATCCCCTTTGCGTTCACAGGACTCCGTGCGCGGCCCCTGCTCTACCCTCACGGCTGCGGAATAGCAGGAGGAGGTGTCTGCCTGTGGACCTGATGTCTGCAGGCAGCGCAGGCGGCAGCTCCCGCCCGCTCAGCGCCTGGAAACCAGCTGCTCCTTCTCCACTTTGGTCACTTCAATTTGTCAGTTTTGGCTTCGGACTCTGCAGAGCCCCAAAGGATGTTTCCTGGCAGCACCGCCAGGCTCCGGGCATCCCCGCCAGCCCTGCTCCTTACCACTGCTCTTGGTTCTCTTCCAGGCTGCCCATCGGGGACGTTTAAGGCCAGCCAAGGCGATGAAGGATGCGTCCATTGCCCCATTAACAGCCGGACAACTTCAGAGGGGGCCACGAACTGCGTGTGCCGAAATGGATATTACCGGGCAGATGCCGATCCTATCGACATGCCGTGCACCAGTATGTGAGCTCTAGGCAACCTGGGGAGGGGGGATGCACATAGCTGGGAAAGGAGATGCTCACCAGCCAAAGGCATCTGCCTCAGTGGGATTTTGGAGGAGCTGCAGGGGCTCAGATCACCTTGTCCAGAGGAGCCTCACAAACACGGGTCTTTCTTCCCTCGGGACAGTCTGTGCTTGCAAACATCCCGTGCGCAGAGAGGATGGAAATTTGGGTTGTTTTGTGCTGTTCTAGGAAGTGGGATGACTTCACTGTAGGGCTGTACTCTGACCTGCACCTTGGCATGAAGGACATGAGTGTGCAAAGGCCAGAAATCAGGAATGCTGTAAAAAATAACTGGTGAATTTTGCCAGGGATGCTATATAACCACATCAGCCTGGGTTAGGAGGACAGGTTTTGGTCCCACTTTTGCCTTTGGGTATCCAGTTTGCTGCACATCCCTGACACCAAGAGAAGCATCTTGCTCAGTGCATGCCCACTCCAGAGTCCTGTCCAGGGGATGGGGAAGAGGAGAGGGTGCAGATGGTCCTATAGTGATGAGCAGCGCTCTGGCTCTTACACCTTTCTGTCTGTTCCCTTTACAGCTATCCCATCTGCCCCCCAGGCCGTCATCTCCAGTGTGAACGAGACATCTCTGATGCTGGAGTGGACCCCACCACGAGACTCGGGGGGCCGGGAGGACCTGGTCTACAACATCATCTGCAAGAGCTGCGGCTCTGGCCGTGGGGCATGCACGCGCTGTGGGGACAACGTGCAGTTCGCCCCACGCCAGCTGGGCCTCACGGAGCCCCGCATCTACATCAGTGACCTGCTGGCCCATACCCAGTACACCTTCGAGATCCAGGCAGTGAATGGCGTCACCGACCAGAGCCCCTTCTCCCCGCAGTTTGCATCAGTGAACATCACCACCAACCAGGCTGGTAAGACCTGGCCCCGTGTCTCCCAGCAGAGCTCTCCAGGAAGGGGTGGTGGGCAGCATCTCCTGGTTGAGTTGAGAGGTAGTGGGTGAAACCCTGTGGGGTGAGCAGAGCTCGAAGAGGTGGGCTGAGATGGGGCACGGTGATGCTTGCTCTGCAGATTAGTGATGGCCAAACTGCATGGGCCTGGCAATTGCTGGATGAAGCCTGAGCCTGAGGTGTGAAGAACACCTCTTAGTTTCAGTGAGAAGGTGGGGTGTGTTGCAGGCACAGCTGCAGGGCTCTCTTTGCTGCAGCCCCTGCTGCTGCTCCTGTTTCTTAAGGAGGGAAGGTAACGTTAGCTCCATCATTTTGACACAAGCTGCAGTCTCTGTTCTGACTGCAAAGAAAGCCAAGGCAGGCTGTGAAAGCAAAGGAAAGCTGCACAGCAATGGAGCTAGGAGATGGATGTGCATGATGACCATCTGGAGATCTGCCCCAGGTCCTGTGCCACTGCAGGGTCACCTTGGGGAAGACCAGCAAGCAGCAGAGCTGGAAGGGTTTCATTTGGGGTCTGCAGCTCTGTGCTGGCATGGGGGTTTGCTATGCTCCCCCTGTGCAGGGTGGTTTTGCTGGGGGAAGGGATGTGTCAGGGTGGCTGCAGCAGCTCTGCTGGTAGTAGGATGCTCCAGGATGCTGCTGGTCAGAGGCTGCTCTCCACAGCCCACCTGGAAGCCATCTGGAGCTGGAGCACACACTGGGGCTTTGCTTACTCTGGATGGTGGGAGCAAGTCAATAAGGTACAAGCATGTGTGGGAGGAAAACAAGTTCCTGTGGTCTCTCTGAGCGCTGCAGCAAATGTGTGGGGTTGTGTGAACAAGTCCCAGGCTGCCCTGGGCATGACATGGCCTTTAAGACTGAATTTGGCTGTTGTGAATGATAGCATTTGCACTGAATTGCCTGGAGACCATGGTGTGTACTAGCTGCAGGGGACACAGTGTGTATGGTTTGGGGTTAAGCAGCCACGGTGGTGCAGATGGGCATCACTTGGTTGGGCATGCAGAGTGCCAAGACAGAGGTAACCTGCAAACATGTCTTGGTCACCCATGAACCATCAGAGCGACCTCTGACCTCAAGGTAGCTGAGGAGCCCCAGGGTCAGTGTTTTCAATGCCATAGCAGAAGCCCTGGAGGCAGATTTAGCATAGCATTGAACCGTGGTTTGACTGCGAGCAGGAGCACAGCCCACAGGATGAGGAGGGAGGAGATGGTCTGGGACGGTGACCTATAGCAGGTTCCTTTACAGAGATGGCAGACGGGGATGGAGTGGGTGCAATGCTACCTGGGGTGGGAAGGAGCTCTGCACACCTCCAGATGAGTTACTGAATGCTCAGGTTTTGCGTTTTGCAGTTGTGTGGTGTGCTGCTTGCCTTCATGCGCTGCCTGTGGCTACTGCCACATTAGCCAAAGCAGAGAGCTGAGCTGCATGTGAATCCTCCTCAGTCCCCTGGATCCTCCTGCTTGTGTTTTCCTTGTTTGACACTCCTTTATTACCAGGGCTCACACTTCTCAGCCTGTGTGATGTCTCTCTTAATGTATCTATTCATTAGCACTAAACAGTAACTGTCTGCTCGCTAATTCCTCTGTAATTAGAGGATCTGAATTCTTCTGCTTACACTCAGCACTGCCTGGCAGCCTTGATGTAGATCATTAGCAGTTGGTAAGAGAAGCTGCAGACACAAAAGCAGGGCTGGGACAGGAGAATGAAGGGTGTTGTGGGGAGAGGAAAGCTGCAGAGGGAGGGAAGGGATGGGCCTGGGGAAGAGGCATTACAGCCTCTCTCTGCCTTTGCTTTGGGTTGAGTAGCCAGCTGGAGCTCCATCTCAGGAAGAGATGGACTTAATGCATGATGGGATGTCGTGGTTTAAAGCAAAGCCAAATTGCTGAGGTTCACCCAGGGATAAATGCATCACTGTTGGGCCACCACTCGTGCTCCGTGAGTTCGGGACTGAGGAGAGATGTCACATCACCAGCATCAGCACCTCCAGGTATCACAAATTCTTCAGCATATCAGGGAAAAGCTGCTGTGAGAGAGTAAGAAATGCAAAGTAAGAGAACAGAGCAGCCAGCAGGCATCTGCTGAGCGTGGCTGGAGGTGTGATGGTGACTGTCATCCCAAAAGGAGCACTGAGGATCAGGAAGGTGAGGCACCATTCACCTTGTTCTTCCAGAGAGAGATGGCTGTGGTCAGTACTGCTGCACCCCTCTCCAACAAGGTCTGGATTTCACTGACATTGGCCTTTACATCAACTTAACTTATTTAGCTGTGTGGTGTTGCATTAGGACGTTTCTCCTCATGTAGACACAGGTGGTGGGTGGCTTCTATCAATGGATATTAAGGCATAATTAGACCAAGCTGAATCATCCTTTCTTCCTATGAGGTGGCTTTCCAGAACGTGGATCTTTGTGGAAACTTCTTTATTCCTCATCCTAATTTTTTGAATTAGATGTTGTACTCCATAGCAGCTCTGCTGCAGGCAAACTACTGCCCTTGCTGGTCTCACTGTTCCCTTCACACATCCAAGCGTAAAGGGCTGCTTCACTTAGCCATGCAGGCAGGCCTTTACCTCCCTGGGGGCTTCTGTCTTGTTGCTTCCCTCTGTGCAGTCTCCCATTCTGGAAGCAAGACCTACGTTTTGGTTTCCAAACCCAAGCACAACCTTGTAATTGTTCTCATGAGCTCAGCCATCATTGCTCTGCACAGAAGTTTTCATTCCCAATTTTGCCTTTTTGGACACTTTATGGTGTCCAAACAGCCCTGGTTTTATATCATCTCCCAGGTCTCTAATAATTTTGCTGGCCACAGTGAGTCCCCATTGAGTGCCAGCCTTGGTTAAAACTAATTTCATGTGGTGCAGATGATGCTGAGCCACGAAGTCATGCTGCCGTGCCTGATTCGGGGCATGGGATCCCATCAGGTTTTGTGGAAGGGTCATCTTGGGTCTTTGCTTCACCCTCCTGTTTGCAGTGGGACTATCAGCAGCAGTAGATCTGCTGTAGCTTTTCCTAGCTGGGTTTTGGAAACCTTCACCGCTCTAACTTCTCTCAGGACTCAAGTCACCCTCCTGGGAAAGACTTGGCTTCGTTTCCAGCCTGATTTGTGGCTTGTGCCCCTTGTTGCATCACCTACCCCTGCTGGGAACAGTGAGCCTCCACCCTCTTTTAGTGGAGCTCTAAGCAGTTGTAGCTGTGATTAAATTCACCCTTAATGCCTTCATTATCTGGCCAGCTCATAAGCCCTGTGCCCCAGACTGCCTTGGTCACCCTTGGCTGGATCCCCTCAAGTTCCTTCTCAACCCATGTCCTCGTGTTCTGCATTGCCCAAGTTGATGCTGGCCTTAGACTATCCACGTTTGCCCTTTGCAGTTCACTGTAATGTCATCATTTCAGTCCCACCAACAGAACAGTGAGCAGCCCAGGTACCATGGTGCAGAGAGGAGCCCTGAGGGACAGGCCAGCTCTCTTCTTAGGAGAAGGTTGGTCAAAAGAGAGCAGCCAGCACCAGCCTGTGCTTGGAGGCAGGTTTCCTGGACCTTTCTCTTGCAGTGAGTGTCTTATAAAGACCAAAGGTGTTTAACATCCCAAGGGCAGGTTTTTGTTAGAACAGGAGGTGTGATGCTTCCTTTCTTACAAGATAGAAGATCAGAAAAGACCAGGATCAGCAGAATAGGAATAAAAAGAGCTTGGAATAAGCATCCTCTTCCCACCACCTCTTTGCCCACCGCTTGGTCTTCAACCAACTGGAGTTTACTCCTTTCAGCAAACTCTGCATGGTCTCCACTACCTTCCTATGAAATACCTTCTGTCACCTCTGAGGCTAGGTTGTGTTTTCTCTCTGCTCTTCTCAGCAGGCATCTTCTTGACCTCCAGCTCCATGCTGTACACCTCCCAGCTCACCCTCTACTTGCCTGCTTGTTGCATCCTGCAGCCGAGTGCCTTCTTTTGCCTAAAGCTCAGCATCTCTCCAAGGAGGGAGATCCAGGACTTGCCATCTGACACAGCCAGTTGTAAGGGACCATGATGTGGCTAAAGAAAACAAGCCACACCATTCAGTGGCCCATTGCTCAGAGATCGGGTGCTGCTAAAAAGCCTTTTCTCAGCCATCCCAGAACAAAAGATCTATGCCAAGAGGGTGGTTGAGAGCCATGCCAGCATCCCAAGAGGGAAGGCATAGGAGAGAAGCCAGGGGTTAAGGAGCTGAACATGGCCCAGCACTCAGGATAATGACACTTGACTAATTGAAAGCCATGCCAAGTTTCAACCCTCTTGCTGGTGACAACACACAGCCCCTGCTTGCTAATTTTTGGCCATTCTTTGAGGAAGGTGGAGGGGGGAGAATCTCGGTGCTGTGAGGATTTGCAGGCCCCATCCACACTGTGGCTGGCTGAGTGCCCTGGGAAAGTCACCAAGAGAAAGGGCTCCTTGGGCTGGGGTGACATAAATAGCACATGGGTAGGGTGCCTGTTGATACCAGACTGTGGCTTTTGTGATCTGAGAAAGGGAGGAAAGAGCCCTGGGCTCTGGAATATCCAGAGAGAAATTTAAGACCTCCCAGTGATGGAGGAAAGAACATCCAGGTTTTGCCTTTTGGGAGCGACTCTTGTGTCACATGGGATTAGAAGGGAGGATTTACTCTGGTGGCTGAGGCTCTTGGCTGCAAGCAGAGCCAAAAAGAGCCATAAACACCTAATAGAGTGTGAATACAAGCTGGTGTGTGACAGAGGAAACCGATACACTTCCCTGATAAACCCACCAGGAGCAGCATCCGCAGTGGCAGAGGTTAACTGGCGCTTCTCCCGTTCTGTGCATCCAGATAACTTAGGATTTTTTTCATTATTATTCCTGGTGTTATTTCACAGCAGTATGTCATGAAATGGGTCCTTTGGCTGGGGAGATGTGCAGCTCACACATGTGCATCGTGTTTGTGCCGGTAGGGTTTGAGTTTCTGTGTCATCCCAACCAGGGGCTTGCATCCCAACCAGGCACAGTCTATTGGACAGGACTGTCCTGACAAGACTCAGAGGTGCCTGTGAGCTCAAGGGCAGCTGAATGCTTCAGTGGTCCAAAACTAGCACACGGGTCATGGCTTTGCTCTGCTCTGAATGTACGGTGAATGGACTGAATCCTGCCCTTATGCAGGGGTAGGGAGTTCAGCCAGGAGGATGCAGCACAGGCAAGACAGATCCTGGGAAGTGCAGAGAGGTATTTCCCTCACTTTGAACCAAAAAAAGTCCCTTGCAGCTTTACTGCCAAATGCAGCAGCGGCATGGAGGGGTCAGGTGAGGAGAGAAAGGAGTGGAACCAGGGCAGCAGGCAAAGTGAAGGTGTAAGGTTGGTAGGGATTAGCACTTCTCACCAGCCATCCAGCTTGCTGTTTGCTTGTCACATTAGTTATGCTGCAGGCTAGACAGAGAGAGAACTGTATTGCCAGAGGCACACAGGCTCTTGCTTTTATCTTCTCACTTTCATCAGAAGATCTGGCTGGATTCCTCCGTCAGAGGGATGCACAGCAGTGGCCTGCACTTTTCTGAGCATAAGAAGGGACTCGGCATCTCCTGTTCTCTCTCATGCTGCTTTAGCCTTGCCCTGAGCTGGCCTCAGTCAGGAATTATTTGTCTGTGAAACAACCTGGGAAAGCATATGCAGAAATCACCTTGAAAAGGTGGAATGAGCTTTCCAGACCTTAAAAGCTATGAATGCCTATTTCTTGTTGTCTTCCAGTGTAGAAGTAAAAGGCAGGAGATTGCAGCATCTCAACATCTTGGATCTCTCATCCAACCTGCCACTTAGGGCAGGACTACTGCCAGCAATACATCAGGGCAGCCATGTCTTTGGGTAGACACTTATTGGTAATTCCCAAAGGCAGAGATCTCCCCATGTTTCCTGTGACTTGTCCCAGGGTTCCCTCTGGTCAGGGAGCTTTTCCCTATGTTCAACATGAACCTCCTGAGCTATGATTTATGGCCATTGCTCTTTGTTATACTAAGTCTCAAAGGTTCAAGCCAAGAGATGTTTTAGATCGATCTCATATGAATTACCCTCCCATTCAGTCCTGTCTTTGGCTAAAGCATCATTCAGAAAGGCAACCGGTTTTGACTTGGCACATGAAGGGATAGAGGGCCCATCAAGTCCTTGTGCACGAGTGTGTGTAACATTGGCTTTTTCCCAATGACATCAGTGATTTTTTCCTAAGGAAGTGCAGTAGACTTTGCCTGTCTGGGCACCAGTAAAACATTTGATTTGGAAAACTACTGGTAAAGCTGAAAGGCTGCCCAGGAACTGCCTAAATGGGAGAGTACTCCCACCCGCATGGGGAATCGGGAGGCTGGTCTGAGGTCAGTGAGAAGCAGTCTCATAGTTCTTGGTGGTTCAAAATCTGGTAGAGTATTTCTTGTGCAGAAAACGGACACAAACATTGTTAGGACAGAGGAGGACCGTGATACCATCAGGGAGATGCTGAGAGGTGGAAAAGCAGAGATGTTGAGCTGTGGAGCTGTCTCCCACATGGAGGGAGCCAGGCGAGCCTGTTTATCTGTGTGACAGAGCAAGGAACGTGTCTATTCCTGAGGTCCCTTAAATCATAGAATCATAGAATAGTTAGGGTTGGAAAGGACCTTAAGATCATCAAGTTCCAATCCCCCATGTTTCTTCTGTTGGGGACTTCACTGGATGTATTTCTGTGACTAGGCTCCAAAGCCTCCTGAGACATTGACATCCTCATGGCTGCGTCTGTTATCCAGCATTTACAGCTAGACCTTACCCTGCACGTGGACCCACATAACCATCCTGGCTCTGCAGCCCTTCTCCTCTCCCTTTTCGCTTTCCTTCAGCCACAGCTCCCATCACTGGAACCCGATGGCTGCAGCTTGACATTTGCTGCCCTTCTCCTGTTGCTTGGTGGCCCAGCCTCTTGCTTTCCCTGCATCTCCCTGGCTTGCAGCACTGCGGCGAGTGCCCAGGAGGGACCCAGCCATGTCCAAGTCCCTTCTCTGCTCACCGGAGACCATCTGCAGCCAGGGTTCCCAGATGGCAGGAGTTTTGCCAGCTGCTGGCTCTTTACCACTCCTCTTCATGCAGTTGGGGGATGTTGGCAGAGCAGGGTACGGGTTGCACTGCTAGAGCCTCTCTAGCAGATGCCCTTCTCTGCCTGCTGCTGGCTCCGTGGGCTTTTCCCCCTGCTGATTCCCAGGCTTCTCTGTTGCATAAATCACTCTGTGAGTTTGAGGATCATTTTTGCCACACCTGCCTGGAGCTTCAGAAACCTGTTCCAATTGATCTGGAGCTGACTTTGGGCAGAAAACAAAAGGGCATCTGTGATGAATGGGGTGGCAAGGTCCTTTTGGTGAACCCTTCCCTTCTCCCCACAGCGTGCTGCCGTCCCTGCTGCTGAGAGTTGATGGAGGGGCTCAAGGAGCTTACCTTCTGCTTACGTGTTCAAGAGGGGTGATTTCTCTTCCCTGCTGCACTTGGCACACTCAGCCTGCAGTGCTGATTGCTTTGCTTGCTCACAAGGCACCGAGTGCCAGCATCAGGCAGGTGGAGATGCTGGAGGCAGGTAGGCAAGGCTGCAGAGATAGGGGAAGCCAGCGTCAGGGTCACAGTGCTTGGACAGCTGAGCATACACCACTCAGTGATGTGTTTATGTGGGCCATAATAGATGATTGTAGCAAACCAGGTTTAACACAACCCAGGTTTAACACACCCACGGGGCTGGTTGTGCCTTGGTCCATCCAGGAGTCGCTGTGGTTTAGTAGTCCTGTCTATGTGTAAAATGATGTCTTCATCTGATGGGGTTCAGGCAGGAGTATCCTCAACATGCCTGTCTGGCTGCAGCCTGGTGCATGTTCATCACAGCCACTGGCAAGTGTGCAGGAGCCTGCTGCATTGGTAGGGCTGGGCAGTAAATGTTCTTTCCAGATACCCTCCGATGCTTCCAAACTTGCCCTCCACAAAAAGCAAGACCAGCCTGGTGGAGTCCTCTGTGAAAGATCAAAAGAACAAGTTCAGCCTTAGATTAGCCAGACTCAGTGGGTCCAAGGGGATGCTCTGCATTAGGTGTCGTTTTGCTGGTGACATTGCCTTGATCTGCAGCACATGAGGTTTCCATGGGGAGGGGGAAGCAGGAGGTGGGGAGGACCTCGGTGCTGAGTAACCCCAGACCCGCTCCAGTGGCAGGATGCTGGGATCCTTTGGAGCATCTCCTCTCAGTGCTGAGTAAAAAGCCCTGCCTCCTCCATGGGCAGGATGGCAGCATGCAGATGAAGGCTGCAAACTCAACTAAACAAAGAGCATAAAGACAGCCAAAAGCCTTCATCTGCCTGGCCCAAGTCACTGGGCTTGTGGCATGAGGACCTGCTTTAAAGGCTGTAATCTACAGCAAAGCCTTTGCTGATTCCAATGGGGCAGGAGCCAGGGCCAGCTTTGGACTGCATTGCCATGGGTTTAAGATTTTCCAGCCTTCGTCATCACAAACTCAAGGGGCTGGAGGCTGGGCCTGCTGGGAACTCTTCCAGACACTCGACGCACACAAGCGGATTGATGGGGCCACCTTGCCAGGAGCCTCGGAAGCAAAAACCTCACAGGCTGTGAGATCCCAGGGTTCTAGAGCTCTGTGAAGGCCAGTGCTTTTGCTGCTTTGAGGGTGAATGTGAAGGGCTCCAGTGCTGCCATCCCTGGGATGTTGGGTGGCTTTCCTCAGCTTCTGCCAGAGGTAATGATTTCAAAAGGCTGCAGCTCCTGAACAAGCCATCACAAGGGAGGGCATTGGGAAATAAATTGGGTGAGCAAATGTTTTAATAGTCCAAGCAATGGTGAACCCTTTTGGCAGGAGAGTCACACACACAGGAGTGCTGATGGAGGAGCCTCTGGAGGTCTCCAGCCCAACCTCCCATGCAGAGCACAGTCACGGGTGTTGCTGTTGAGGACAAAGGAAGAGCTTCCCTTCCTCGCTTCCTCATCCAGGTATTCCTTACTGTGATGCTTTCAGTGTTCATGGTCGAGGAAAGCATCTCCAGTTCAAACCCATTCCCCAGGAGGGCTTGTGGTGTGAAAGCCTGCGATGCTTAAACGGCAGGAGAGTGCTTAACCTGGAGAAGTCAAAAACGGAGGTTTAACCAAAGAAGTCAGTTTTCAGTTCAATATTAGATGCAGCTGGACTTTGAGCTGAGTAAGAGCAAGAAGAACTGGGGCTTTGAGTGATTGGACCTGGACTGGGGACAGCTAGACCATTGCACAGTGACAGTCACCTTCTGGGGCTTGTGTGGGACTGGGATGCCTTGGGACAAGGAGGGAGGGCTGATGTGGGTTATGGGGTCCTTGGGTAACCTCCTGGGACAAGGCACCCAGGTCTGTGGGGAAGGGCAGAGTGAGTTTTCCTGGCTTCCTACTCTGCCCATGCTTGAGAAACAGAGGCCATCTAAGCCCCATGTGCCTATTTCACCTGCCTGCAGCCTTGCATGGGGGCCCTGTGTGCTCCTGCCAGTTCAAACAATGGGGTTTGGGCTCTGCTGGAGCCTGGATTCCAGCCTAAATGTCTCCAGGCCCTGTGGCTTCAAGGTCAGGGAAGCCCTTGCTCCATGAGTGATCACAGCACTTATCCTTTAGTCTTTCTGGAGTGAGCTGCTGGGGTTGTGCAGAGCTTGATAGTGCAGAAGGAGCTCTGGGACCTGCTGGGTGCCCTGTTCTGAGGGATGCCCCACTCTGGTACCATGTGGGATGCTGTTCCCATGTTATTGCCATGCGTTGGAGCTACCTGAGTGACCAGTGAGGCTGCATCCCTGGAGGTGGGAGAGAAGTTTGCCCACTACCCTAAGGCTTCCCAAGTCCTTCTCTTCACCATGTTTGCAAGGCGCTTGCAACCATCCACTGCCAGATTCTCTGTCAGCAACTTTCTGCCCCACATCTCCCCATTTACTGCCCTGTCCCATGGCCTCTGGACTAGCTGGTGCCTTGCAACATCATGGTGCATTTCCCTGCCACTCTGTCTTCAGCTGGGGGTCATGCAGTTAATCCTGACCCCAGATCACAGCCGCTTCTGCATGTGGGTAATTGAAAATGCCAGAATTCCCTGCTGACTCCCCTATAATAATAAAAGCAGCTCCCGGTGCAGTAACCTGACACTCCGGGATCTGTCAGGAGGGCTCCGAGGAGATGCTGGAAAACTCCCAGCTGTTCACCTCTTTTTTTGTGTCCCCTGGGTAGTTTCAAAGTGTTGCTGGGGAGAGGCCCCAGGCCAGCTTGGCTTTGCTTTCTCTGTCCTGAGTGGTTTCCAGAGCAAATGTTGACTCTGTCTGACATGACATGGGTTAGTGGTATTAAAGTGATCAGAGATAGGGGGTTTGCTGCCTGTAACCTAACTCTTCCAGCTAAGCCAGCAGAGGAGTGGAGGCGCTTTGATTGTACCAGGATCTGACCCGCTGGTAGGCAAAGAGTGAAAGGCTGAGCCTTGCAAGACTGGCAGATGAAGGAGGCAGGAGGTTAGGGGCAAAACAGGGGATGGATTGCAGCTGGTAGCATTTCAAATGGTATAAAGACCATGAAAGAGAAGCAGCAGGAAGATCCTGGTGTCCCCCAGCAGGTGTCCCATGGAACAAGACAGGGATTGATGCAGAAGATGCTGCCTGGGGAGTCCCAACACCCTGGGCTGCTCCCTGTAGTGTTGCTCTGTCTGATGGTAGTGTCTTGTCCAGTTTTATCCCCTTTAGTCCAGCTTCCCAGCCTGAGCAGTGTGAGCTTCCACGGCTTCACAGCAGCACCAAGGGTATAGAGGTTCTGGAGTAGCCCTGAAGTGCTGTGGGCATTATCTGGTGTGTAGGTAGAGGGGGGCTTGTTTCAACAGCATCCCATCACTGGGAGTGAGACCTACTAAAAACCAGTGGCAGCAGTCCCTGGCAGTTGTGGTGGCCGAAGATCAGGACCTGACATGGAAAATTTGCCTCTAATATCAAAGCTTATTAGAAATAGGATGCTTGTAGCCCTGATAGGTCCCTTGGGATGGGATGACCCAGCATGCGTAAGGGACCAGACGATGTCACAGGATGTCAGATTATGTTGCTCGATGTCTGTGAGGAAGATGCCTGCTTGTTCTCCTGTTAAGTGATTCCTTATAGACTCTTACGTCTTTATTCTTGGTCTCTCTGTACGGAGGAGGTAGAAGTGGTATAGGAGGTCACCATAGGATATTGAAGAAACAGGGCTAGGAGAAAGGTAACAGCTCCCAGATGGATGCTCTTTCAATAGAAGAGGAAGGTGCCCCAGCAGATGTCCTGAGGGCTCCTGGTCTGGTTTGGCCAGATGGAGAAAACCTGGTGTCGTGGGTATAGGTTGGGGAGGGAAACACTCGATCTTCCAAAGAACACCTCTAAATGGTACAACTCGGGGAGGAAAATTGGCCTATTTATTTCCCATTCACCCAATACATTGTGTGATGCCCCCTTGCTGCTTTGTGTCAGCTTTATTGTAACGAATTGCCCTAAGCTTTACATAGCAATTTTACGAATTGCTCTGATTTCAGATGCATCCAGGGCCTCTCGCCCTGCTCCCAGCACGACGCAGGCTTATAGGGAATGCAGAGGTGTCCTGGGTCCTGAGGCATTTGTTCCAACCCTGCCTCAGCAGTGAAGTGCACAGAGTGAAGGAAGCAGCAGTTCCCTTGGCCCTTCACAGAGAGGGAACAGCAGCTCTGCACAAGCTGGCTGAGGACTGGGCTGAGTCAGAGAAGCATCCTGTTGGACACGGAGGAATAGCAAACCTGAGTGAGGAGGTGGATGCTGTCTCTGGAGCCGAAAGAGGTGGTTACTGCCATCAGTTTTGAGGTTTATACAGAAAACTGGGAGAGGTTCAGAAGAGAGTCATCAGGTTGATCTGTGGGCTGCTAAATCTGTGAAGCACACAAGAAACTCAGATAACAGAGGACAAGGAAATACTTTCATGATCTTCCAATTCTTCTATGAGGACAAAAGTCCGTTTCTAAACTTCCAGCGCTTGGAAGCTGAAGCCCGTCCGTTTCAACCTGAAAATAATAGGTGCATTTTAGAACAGGGCCAGTAACTGCAAGGCAAACCTCGCAAGAAGCACAGCGGGCTCATCGTAACATGAGGTGCTCAGAGAAATCAGGGTGTCTGTCTATAACGCATGCACAGGGTCACCCTGAGTGTTTCAGCTGTGGTTCCAATCACCTGCAGAATTGACCTGTCCTTGTGCTGTCTCATCAAGCTGCCCTGGGTCTTGCAGTCGCTGTGACCTTCTTGCAGGTATTGCCTGAAAGTGTCTTGTTTCTTTGGAAAACTCAGATTTCCTTCTTGTCTTCTCGCTTTTCCTTATTTCCCTTCATCTTTTCCACCATTTTCAACAGGCCCTGCTGTTAAGACCTGAAGGTGGGGTACATCTGGATCCCCATCCTTCCCAAGTGCTTCCAGTAGCTGAGTTCAGGCAGCTCCTTGCACTCTGTGTGGGCTGCAGAAAAGCCAGTTTGACACCCCCATGGATTCATCCCCATGAGCAGAGAAGTCTGCTCAGCTCCTGGTGCTTTAAGGTGAAGTGCTGAAGTCCCAAGCTCGAGCCTAGACAAGGCTCATTTTGAAATGATTCTGCAAGCAAGCTGGGCTGGAAACCTCCAGAGGTCAAATCTGACCTAAATCTTTCTGTGATTTTATTTATGGTGCATTTCCCCTATGTCTGTGATAGTGAGAGCAGTCACTGAGAAGATGCAATGGTGGAAGTTCCTGCCTATCCAGAGACACTCCTTTGCCCCAGGTAGAAGAGAAGTGCTGAAGTTGCTGTAGTCACTCATCCCATTTGCCTCCTCCCCAACAGGCCATGTATTTGCCTCATTAAGGCTCATCAGATGAGCCCCACCTCATCTATTTGGTTCTCTCTTTTCTAAGCCAGATGAGGGCAGGTTCCACAGCTACCTACGTGGGCCATGGCTGGTCACAAATGATTCACACGATGCTCTAGCTGTTATCTTCTGTAGCTTCCTCAGCATGGAGGAAGCAGGAGATGCCTTGCAGAAGCCTTGTGCTCCCAGGCTGGCACACAGTGCATGGAAGTGGCAGAAAAGCATCCCAGGGTCCTTGCTCCTACCCGGAGGGACCCAAAGCTGAGATGCTTCTCCAGCTGCAGGGCCAGCCATGGAACCTGTGTCTCAATCATGGAATGTTGCCGCATCCCACTTCTGTGGTGGGACAGGTCTGGGTGTATGCAGCCCTTGTCCTGGAGCAGCCTGTATGAGTGTGGGATGGGTTCCCAGAGCATGTGCAGCTCTGATGTGCCAGAGAGACCATGGGCTGTGTACTGAGTCCCCATCCTGTGCTGCAGGATGATCTGTATGTAGCTTGGTCACATCTTCCTTCCAAGGCCTTTCTCCACAGGGAGAAATACTTGTCTTGGAGATAGCAGATGTCCTATGAAATGTGTTGTCAAGGAAGCAGCAAGGTCTGGCAAGAGCTCACAGGCTCCAGAATTGTTACCTCTGTTTTATCTGAACACCAGTGTGAGAAACTAATCCCAGGAGTTTACAAGATGGGCCCTGTAGCAGTGGGACCAGGATATAAGGGATAAGGGGTGGTGTGCGATGATGGAGAGTTTCAGACTGGTGGGTAACAGGGTTTGGCTTAGCCAGAAGCGGATGGAAGGATTGGAGTTCAGGAGGAGGTAAGGCGCTGGTCTCAGGATCTGTTGGAATCAGAGGATGGTTTGGGTCAGAAGGTACCTGTAAAGATACCTTCCTGCCATGGACAGGGATGTTTTTCGTTACATCAGGTTGCTGCAAGGCCTGTCCATCCTGACCTTGGATACTTCCCGTGATGGAAGTTCTCTGCACTTACTTTTAATCAGTGCTGGACAAAAACTTTGCTGAGGCTAGCCTGCATTGCACCTTCCTTCAAGAGTGGGGCAACCCAAGGAGATGAGGGAAAGGGTGGAGCAGTGCTGTGGCAGATTTTGCTTTACCATATCCAGCCCTTACTCCCCTTGGCACACAGGCATTGAACATCCTGAGTGCTACAGTGCTCTGAATCCAGAAACCCAGTCGTGAAGAGGCAGATGGATGGCTTCTGTTGGTAGACTTTGAGAGCAGTTGCTCAGCTGTAATTCATTACAGCAATGTGCAAGAACATGCTGCAGCCACACTGGTCCAAGTAGCACAGTCCTACCGCTGCTGTGTCTGCAGCCCTCAGCTGGCACACTTTCTGTCGCTGCTCATAGTGCCAAAGGAAACCAGACTGGAGACGGGTAATTGATGCTTTGCTTTGTGTGCCGCTCTTCCAAACTGTTTCTCAGAGCTGTCAAATGAGTTGTTCTTCCATGAAATATTGAAAGGGTCGGACCTGGTAAGAGCCCTTCTGAGTGCAAGCCTCTCTGCATCCATTTATAACTAAGCCTGGCATGCAAGTGATGGGGAAACGTTCTTGCTACCGCGTTCCATTTCTGTCCCATCCCAGAGGCTTGCCCTCTGCCCCAAAGCTGCTGAAGCAGTGAGTCTGTGCTGGCAGATGTGCCAGGGCTAAGGCTGTGCTGGAGCTAGCACTCTCCAAGGCTGGGCTGGTGATGTGTGATGTCTGGGATGAGCTCTGGACTGACATCCGTGCAGGCTGCACTGGCTCTGCTGTCCGCAGGCTGGGCACGGGGTGGGCAAGGACCCATGCTGTGCTCTCAGAGTGAAGAGAGGGCAGCGCAGGCACCTCCGTGTTCCAACCCCTCCAGCAAAGGGGCTGTAGGCAGATACGTGCAGTGCTGAAGCATCTCTGCTGTCAATGGCTGAGCCAGCCCAGGTTAAAAGCAGCCCAGGCTGCTTGCTGACCTGCCGCAGTGCACAGCAGGCAGGAACAGAGCTGGTCAGAGCCTCCCAGGGAGCTGGCAGCCCCATGCTGAGGTCCTGCCACATGGGCTTGTCAGCACAGGTACCCTGGAGGAGCGTTTTCCCATGGCGTTGTCCCAGCCGAGGCTGCACTGCTGCTACCTGCATGAAGCCATGCAGGCAGCACAGGGCAGTGACGGGGTGGACGTCTGCCCGTGCTGCTGGAAGGTCTCGTTGTGCGCAGTGGGACGAGTGGCATGTGTGGGTGTGCTGTTTCCAGGGCAGGCTGGCGAGGCGGGTGGCTCACCATTGTCAGTGTGTCAGGTCAGGTTTGCGTTGCCTGCTCAGGCTGCTCTGTGCGCCTCCCCTGAGTGGCATGTGCAGCCTGCAGAGCCAGCACGCCCAGGCGGAGAGGAGCTGCTTGCTTCCTGCATTGCTTGCGCCTTAGAAAGCTTCTCTCTGCAAATGTCAGAGTACAAAACCCCTATTTCCCCAAGGCAAGCACGGAGGATTGCACGTTGCTGGGCTGGTAGTGCTTTTTCCAGGGGAATAAGGTCGTGTTTGCTCCAACCCTGGCCTCGCTTTGCCTGGGAATGGTGTGTTTTCCTGCCTGAAACACTGTCTGTGTGTTGTCTAATTGCAAACTCTTCCCATGCAGTAGAAGCATTTTGTCCTCCCCTAGTTGCTCTCTGCAAACAGCAGCAGCCAGGATCCCCTGACCAGCCCTGCCACTGCTGGAAGCAAATTGATTAGCTTCAAGCATCAGTAATACACCTGCCTTCCTCCAGCCAAGGGATGCAGCAGGCATCTGACTGAGGCCTCTCTCTTGATCTCTCTTCCAGCTCCTTCAGCTGTGTCCATCATGCACCAGGTCAGCCGCACCGTGGACAGCATTACCCTCTCATGGTCTCAGCCTGACCAACCCAATGGAGTCATCCTGGATTATGAGCTGCAATATTATGAGAAGGTACTGCGGGACCTTGGCTGGGGTCAGGGACACGTTTTTGGGTAGAGGAGGTGGTGCAAAGCTTCCTGTAAGGGTGTAGCACCGGCTACAGCAGTTGGTTGCTCAGTAGGTTACCTCTCTTGCTGCAGTTGGCCATGTAGGTGGCAGTGGCTGTCAAGCTTTTGGTGGTTCCAATGACTCTGTGGAGGTACTGCAGGTGTGGAAAAGCTGCTGGTCTTTAGGAGGAGTTTCCTCCGTCACCTCTCCAGTACTTGTGACCGGTGGACCCATTGCAGGGAGAGCTCAGTAGCCAGGGTCCAAGCTCTAATTTTAACCTTTCCCCTACTGGGGCATTAGTGGGGAATTGGGATGGTTGGTAGGGAGCATCAGGTCCCTGGCTGGACCACGTTAGCTGAGTGTCCAGTCTTCAAGGTGCAGTGTAATTCTGTCTTTCTGTGTATTTACACCAAAGGTAAGTTTGGCATCTGTGTGCAGCCTGAACCCAGATGTTGTACCAGGGAGAAGCCACCCCATGCCCCTATGGAGGGTACATAGTGCACTACAGAGTCAGGGGAGGCTGATGTGAAGGAGGTCTACAGCTGTGGCTCTTTCATCCCCAAGGAACATGCTCCTTCTGCATCCTCCTTGCCCATGCAAGCAGAGGGACTGTGAGCCAAGGCAGTGCCAGTGTGTCTGTCCCATGGGGCTGGAGTTGCATGGCTACTGAGAGACCTAATGGCCATGGTCCCAGGACCTGCCAAGCTCTGCCATGCTGGTGAGCTTCATCCCTGCTACCCAGGGGATGTGGGGAGCAGGTGATTTCTCCTTCCAGGAATCTGCCCCCTTACCCAAGAGCTTATAAACTACACATTAAAAATTGCAAACTAACTAATTAAAAAGCTGTATGATTAAATGGAACTGAAAATATTTTTCCCAGCAGTTGCCAGAAGAAATGATTAATCCCCCCCACTGCCTGCCTGTGACCTATTTTCTCGTCACCAAGAGCCAGAGGGAGAATGGGGAGGGGGGGGGGGGAGCTTCTTTGTAGGCTGTTAAATAGGTCCTGACCTATATCACACAAATCACAACCATTTATTTGACCCTTGGAAATGATCCCAGAATATGTGGCAAGGTAACAAGACAGATCTGGTCTTTTCCCCATGGACGCTCAGCGTAGGGACAGAAGATCTCAGGGAGTTCATTCTCCTCCTCTTACTTTCTCTTAATCTCTTCCCCGTTTTCTTTCTTTCCCCTCCCCTCTGTTTTCTGGGAGAGGCTGTAAATAAATGGAGCTTTTTTCTAAAGGGGAAGCTTCTGCTTGTGGCCAGTCTTCACAAGGGACCGCAAGGTGAGCATCTGCTTGCCCCATTGCCAGAGCTTAGGGCACAGCATGTCCCTGATGGCAGGGACAAGTGGCCCAAGCCACACTTGGGCAATGCTTTTCTTGGCATCAGGCTCTCAGGTGGAGCACTAGCCCCAGCGGAGAGGACAAGGCAAGCAACCCCATGTGCTGGTGCTGAGGCGCTCTGTCCCAGTATTCCATAGAATCATAGAATGGTTTGGGGTGGAAGGGACCTTTAAAGGTCACCCAGTTCCAACCCCACTGCAATGAGCAGGGGCATCAACTTGACCAGCTTGCTCAGAACCCTGTCCAGCCCAATCTTGAATGTTTCCAGGGATGGGACCAGACATCCACAACCTCTCTGGGCAAACTATACCAGTCTTTCACCACTCCCATTGTAAAGACTTCTTCCTTATATCTAGTCTGAATCTACCCTTCTTCAGTTTAAAACTGTTACTCCTTGTCCTATTGCTACAGGCCCTACTAAAAAGTCTGTCCCCATCTTTCTTTTAAGCCTCCTTTAAGTATTGAAAGGCTACAGTGAGGTCTCCGCATTCTCTTCTCCAGGCTGAAAAACCCCAGCTCACTCAGACTTTCCTCATAGAAGATGTTCACCAGCCTTCTCATGGCCTTATCATAGAATCATGATAGCTTTCCTGCAGTCCCAGGGGCCACAGTGCTTCTGTCAGGGGCTCAGTTTTCTTGTGAGAGGCATCCAGACACTCTTTAATGCAATGCAATTGATCAGATTCCTGGCTGGGAGAGCAAATGCTTTGGAGATCTCCACCCAAGTGGTGTTCTCCATCAGTCAGGAAACTGTGGACCCTGTGGATCTACCCCCAGAGCGGCTGGCAGTACCCTGTTACCACATCTGAGCATCCCTCTTGAATGCACACAGTCCCGTAGGGGCTGAAATTCAGATGTATGTGATGATTTGGCACGCAGCCTTGGACTAGCTTTGGTCGTGTGGCTCTGTTTGCTTCAGGAACCACAGCAAAGTGCTGCTGTGCAGATGCACAGAGGAGCTGCCTGCCAAATTCGGTCGGTTGACGTTTTCCTTTGGCTTCATGTATGGATGTATTGATTGATTTTGGATGATAAAGCATGACTTTTTAGAAACACTTTTTGCTGATTTCACAGACTGTGTTGCAAGGAACTCTATTGATCAGACTTCGGTTCCAGCTTAAATTTGGCTCAGGGGAAGGGGGAGCAGATGAGGACTCAAAAGCAAAGGAAATACGAGGGAATAAGAAGTGTGTTATTTTGAGTTAGGATTTCCGAATTAAAACCAAAATCAGGCAGGAAACACAAAAAGAAACCCCTCAGAAAGTCAACCCAACAAACCTGTGCAAAACCCAACAGCTTGGACTTGCACTCTAAACTGCCTGGGATGCCCTTGACCCACTGCAGAAGCCCTAGGGGTGGAAGGGGAAAAGTGTTTGAAGTGAATGCAGAGGTTGCTGGAGAGCTGATGGCTGAGCTGTATGCCAAGGGAAAAGAATAGGTTTGATGAGGGAAGGTGGAGAGCTGTAAATGCTTGTTTATTTGTGGTCTGGGATTAAAGGAGAGCAGAGTCACGAGCACACGTTCCTCAGACAGACAGACATCCATTTCCCAAGTGATAAACCATCTTGTAAGCATGCCCATTCATTGCATTCAATTTAAAGTCCTCCAGGAGCAGGGATGAGGTCCCCTCGAACAGTTGGACAAATGATTTTAAGACAGTTGTGTTGTTTGTGCCATCCAAGGGCCTGGGAGGATTCATGCAAGCCCCTGAGCACTAAAAGCTGTAAACATGTCCTGACCTATTTCCCTCTTAGCCTTCCTGGGAAAGGTCCAAAGGACTGCTGAGGCCTGATCAGGCACACAAGGCAATCAGTTTCCTGTGTTCATCTTTTCTTGATCTTTCTTGGTTTTTCTCTGCACTTGAGCTTTTCACTGCCATTAGTCTAATTCCCAAACACCCCAGTGATACCTGGGCACCTTCAGTGCCAGCTCCAGGTGGATAAAGCTGGCTTTTTTAGGTTTTTTTAGGAGAAAAAACTGTTCCTGAACCTGTTAATAGTGGAGGTTTCCGAGGTGCTCCTCATTACCGTGCAGAGTGATGTGCCATCAGCATTTCTGAGCCTCCAAGTTTGAGTGCACATTTGACTACACGTTGTGTTGGGATAAACGCATTCCTGGCAGACCACTCTCTTACCAGCCATCCACACCAGAGCCCTGCTCAATCAAAAGCTTAATACAAGAAGAAATTAACTCCATGAATGTTGCCTTTCAGCTGCTTTGCAGCTGTGAGGAGAATAGTCTGCTCGACCCCAGGTCATGGGTATAATCCATCTCACAAATGCCAGTGCATTTGCAGTTCTGTTCCAGCAGGATGTCTAATTGAGAAAGCACCGAGCTCTCCCAGGAACATAAGGAGAACATTGGTTCAACATGGTTTGCTGTATGGAGCCCCACAGTGAATGACTGTTCTTTGTGGGCCTCTTGTGTTGCTGGTACCACGGCTTCTGGCTGTGCAGATCCTCTGAGTGAAGGTACCAGTGCTGTTCTCACAAGGGAATGAACGTGAAAGC
This sequence comes from Pezoporus occidentalis, assembly GCF_034315485.1. Lineage (NCBI taxonomy): Eukaryota > Metazoa > Chordata > Aves > Psittaciformes > Psittacidae > Pezoporus > Pezoporus occidentalis. Next base: position 500,702 of record NW_026914830.1, read on the forward strand.
AAAATCTCCAGATGGCTAAGCAGAAAAGAAAGGAGACCAGCAGCCCCCAAAGGCAAACGCCACCATTTATGGGGGAGGAAGACAACTTCTGACTCACCCTGTGCTCCATCAGTTGAGGAGGCTGAGGACGCAGCCCAGGCAAAGGGTGTGCAAAGCTTGGTGCAGAGCCTCCACTGACTCCTCCTTCACTGTGTCTGCAGGCAGCCAAAGCAGCACAAGAGAGCAGCATCATGCGTGACTTGTACCATCGTGTGATGAAACCTTGGTTCATCACAAGGGGGGACCTTCTGCCTCGTCACCGCTTTGACACCCTTTGCTCCCCATGGGGAGTTTCATTCTGCTCTAACGTTAGCACAGGACAAGAAGAAATCCCCTGTGCCCCCCCCATGGAGTGTCACATCCTCAGTCCTACTTGATGCCATTGCACAAACTATGTGTCTGCCTCCTTTCTGCCAGTCCCTGCCTACTTCCCATGAGGTTACCTCACCTCACTAGTCACCCTGTATGGAGTGGCAGCTCTTGGGCTCGCTGAGCCCTTTGCAGTGCCTGAAGTGAGCAGATTTCAGAGATTTGCCTGTAACCTTGCCAGCGCAGATTCTGAGCTGTTAGCTGCTGAGCTCTTCCACCCAGTGATCCTGCCAAGGCAGCCTGACCTGCCAGATCGGAGGTGCTACCAGAGAGGTTGAGCGCTTTCAACATAGCTACACACGTTTGATTCGAAACCTGGTGCCTGTGCCTGTTCTATGGGAGCTCGTCCTCACAGCTTGGCTTTCCTAAGATGCCTCTGTTTCCCAGAAGCCATGCTGTTTGCATATATTGCTGCTTTGAGCTGGCTTTCGGGGCTTCATGGCTGCCAGGCATCTGCCCACCTAGCCCTGACCACATTCAGCACCCTCTTTCATCCTCTGTTGACCTGTTTCTCCATGTCCCCGGAGGGGCAGGGGCTGTCTGATCTCTTGTACCGTGGCTTGCCCAAGGAGACCCTCCCCATCCACTAGTGCTTCTGGATGTTCAGCTAAAAGGGCATAATTACTAAGGATCCATCATCTACATAAGTGCAATGCCATCTATACCGTTATGATGGGGCTGCTCAAATTTGGAGGTAGTTTCATTGTTGCTTTTAAATACGCTGTTTGGCTGCCCAGCTTTGGAAACCTGGCGTGGTCCCTGGTGAAGCAGTCACTGGGCAGGGGTACTGCAAACCAGTGAGTGAAGCAGGCTGTAACAGTTCTTTTTCTCCTTCTTAGTAGCTGGTGCAGGGCTGTGTTTGGCCTTTACTCTGAGAACAGTGCTGATAACACACCGATGCTGTAGCTGTTGCTCGGTAACGCTTACCCTGATCAAGGACTTTTCCAGCCTCATGCTCTGCCAGTGAGGAGGGACACAAGAAGCCAGGAGGAAGCAGAGCCAGGACACCAGACCCAAACTAGCCATAGGGGTATTCCATACCAGAGCACGTCATGCCCAGGATAGAAACTGAGGGCAGTCACCCAGAAGGCCCAGATCGCTGCTCGGGTCAGGCTGGGTATCGGTCGGTGGGTGGTGAGCAATTGTATTGTGCTTCGCTTGTGTTTGTTGAGGTTTTTTTCCTTTCCCCTTTTAGTTTTATATTCTCTCCCCTTGTTATTTCCTTTATCATTATTATTATTAGTAGTAGCAGTTTTATATTATGCTTTTTATATTATACTTTGGTTATTGGGCTGTTCTTATCTCAACCTGTGGGGTTTACATTCTTTCGATTCTCCTCCCCATCCCACCTGGGACATGGGGAAAAGGGGGGAACGAGTGAGTGTCTGCATAGTTCTGAGGTGGTGGCTGGGCTTAAACCATGACACAGGCCCAGGTAGCAGTACTTCTCTTGAGGTCCAAAACCCTATGTTCAGGTGGGCTTCAGCTCCAGCACAGGCAAAAGGAGGTGGAGAAGAGCGAATGGAGAGGCTACCAGAGCTGGATCAGTCACAGGAGGAGGAAGTGAGGAAGAAGGACAGTGCTAAGAGGAAGTGGGTACAGAAGAGGGAAGCAGTTGCCATCCCCATTGAGCTTAAGGCTCGGAGAAATGACCTGAGTTTTCTATCTAACATCTTCATCCAAGCCTTTCCTGAGAGCTGATAGCCCAGGGACATCCGTACTCACATTCCTCTTTCTATGTCTTCCTGACAGGATGCAGGCTTAGAGAAATAACCTGTTTGTTCAGGCCCATGCTCTCCTCATGGTTGTTTCTCCATCCATGCTGCCCTGGTCTCCTGCCCTTCCTCCTTCTAGAAGTGCAGGGTCTCATTCTCCACTTACTTTCCTGATGACAGATTTGTGTTTTCTTGGCAGGATCTGAGCGAGTTAAACTCAACAACAGTGAAGAGCCCCACCAACACTGTGGCAGTGCAAAACCTCAAAGCTGGCACCATCTACGTCTTCCAAGTGCGGGCACGTACTGTGGCTGGGTATGGCCGGTATAGTGGCAAGATGTATTTCCAGACTATGACTGAAGGTGAGCCTTCACATGCCTTTATATAAAGATGACACAGGGTTTAGAGAGACTTGAGGAAGGTGGAGGTGCACTGGTAGCAGTGCTGGTCCCCCTGCTGTTGCTTCAAGGGTGCATGGGGACATGTCGACTCAGTTGGATTTAGAGGAGACAAGGTTTGTGATCTTCACGTGCACAGCTGTCAATGACAAATGCAGACCCAAGTCTTTATTTTCGGAATTTCTGCTGCTAAATCAAGCAGGCCAAGCCAGTTTTCTGGCCCTGAGGCCAAGGAGCAAGGCACAGCTTGCATCCATGGGACTAAAATTGCCACTCAAAAGGGATAGCTCCATCCAGCCTTTGTACTGGGGCATTTCCCCAGTCACAGCCAACCTGAGCCATGCCTGGGATAGCACTACAGGTCCAGGACCAAAACCATGCCAGGAAACCCATTAGCGAGAGCCATGCAAATGTGGACAGGACATGGCTCAGGGATGGGCTCTGACCTTAGAATCATAGAATAGGTAGGGTTGGAAAGGACCTTAAGATCATCCAGTTCCAACCCCCCTGCCATGGGCAGGGACAGCTCACACTACACCATGTCACCCAAGACTCCATCCAGCCTTGCCCTGATTACTGCCAGAGATGGAGCATTTCTTTGGGCAACCTTTGCCAGTGCCTCACCACCCTCACAGTAAAGAACTTCTCCCTTATATCTAATTTGGACTGGGATTGCCCTGACCTTGCACTTGGCTTGGTGGAACTTCATGAGGTTGTCATTGGCCCACTTGTCAAGCATATCCAGGTCCCTCTGGATGGCATTCCTTCCCTCCAGCGTATCAACCGAACCACACAGCTCGGTGTCATCAGCAAACTTGATGAGGGTGCATCAGTCCCACTGTCCATGTCACTGACAAAGATGTTGAACAAGATTGGTCCCAACACCAATCTCTGAGGGACACCACTCGTTACTGGTCTCCAGTTGGACATTGATCCATTGACCACAACTCTTTTGCGTGTGGCCATCCAGCCAATTCTATATCCAAGTGGTCCATCCATCAGATTGATGTCTCTCCAGTTTAGGATGTCATTGAGACCTTGGTGAACTTGTTAGTGTAGACGTACCCTGTGCCCCAGTAACCCCTTCCTTCTTCCTTGCTTGCCAGCTGAATACCAGACCAGTGTTCAGGAGAAACTGCCACTCATCATCGGCTCCTCTGCGGCAGGACTGGTGTTCCTCATTGCTGTGGTCGTCATCATTATTGTATGCAACAGGTAGGTCAGTCTGAGCCCATGACTGGGGCTGGGGCTGTACAAGGGGGTGGCGACTGGAGGCAGGGAAGGGGGAAATGGGGATTGGAGGATGAAGAGGGAAAGATGCTCCTGCAGTGCATCTTCATCCCCAGTGGAGCCATGCTGGTGCTCAGGACTCCCTTTCTTTCCAGAAGACGGGGCTTTGAGCGTGCAGACTCTGAGTACACCGACAAGCTGCAGCACTATACCAGTGGCCACAGTACGTACTGCGGCCCCCCGCCAGGCCTGGGGGTCCGTTCTCTCTTCGGTTTGTGTTCCTGTTCACTCATCCCTTGCAGCATGTGGGGAGCGCTCAGGCCACCTAGCCAGGCTGGCGTGTGCATGGGTAGACGGGAGGACCTGTGCTATCTAGATCACCCACCAGCCCCCTATGATCTAGATCCCTCTCCAGACCTGGGTGTTGTTGTGTGCCATCCGTGCAGTGAACATGTGTGCATGCCCTGTGAATCCCTGTGACATCCAACACACACCCCTGCAGCTGCTGGCACCACACTTTGTCTTGCTATGATGACTCCTGAGCTTTGCCCAGCTTGTGGGCAGCAGTGAAGACCCCTTTCTCAACCTACTCACCTCCTGCAGAGCACTGTCCTATGCAGGAACCCACATACCTCATGGTGCTTTTGCCAGAGCCCACCCCAGTGCTTCCAGAATCCTAGTAGATACATCTCTATATAGGTATCTAGTGCAACACATAACATGGCCTCTCTTGCATCCTCCTTCCAACATCCCTGTGTACTGCAAGGCACATCTTCTTTCACACCCTGCCAGTGTATACACCACCCCAGTGCATACTTATTCCTCTTATTGCTGCATGCCCTCTGAAATGCCTTTCTCCTCCCTCATCTGTCACTGCAATCCTGCTTTGTCCCAATCTCAGTCGTCGTTTACATCGTGTTATACTTGCAGCTTCAGGATTTCTGAATGCCACGTTCCTGTACAGACCTGGGCCTTCTTTAGGGGATGGAAAACATCAGTAGTGTTTCAGCACAGGACTCACTGTTGCTTCTGCATTTACCTGAGGCAGAGCACTGAGGCTGCCAGAGCAGCGCCGTGCTGGCTGCATTGCTGTAACTTACCAGGAGAAATGACACTCAAGAAAGATGATGGAAATGCAGCTCTCAGTTGTTTGTGAGCCCGTGCTGCATGTGTAAACATACATTCACGCTTTCTCCTGGGGTCTGGTACGTAACATGACAACTTCAGGCTGTGATGGCATTAATAGCTGTGCCTTCACGACTGTTGGAACAGGCACAATGCCACCGGATGCAGATGAACTGATAATGGGCCTGGGGTGCCTTTTAGCCACATCCTCACTCAAGAAGGCAGTCCAAGGCACGGTGCCTGCTCGGCTCCCCAGCAGCGATTGCTGTGGAGAGGCTACAGCTTATGGTTAGCAAATTGCCAAGGTGCATGGAGCCTGTAAGCATTGCAGGAACTACCCTGAATCGTACGCATGGAGCCAGGAGTTGTGCCTCTGGTTGTGTTGGGCTCCTTATTTTAGTGAGCTGTGAGCTCTGCTCTCCAAATACCCCTAATTTTGGGGCAAGCCCGAGGCCAGGCAAAGAAGTAGAGAAAGGGGAGAACTGCAAGCAGGAGCGGTGTCATGGTGTAGGTAGTGTGCAACGTGGCATCAGCAGTCCAGCCTCACCAGATCCCATGGTTATTGCCTTTCACATAAGCATATCACTGTGTCTTCTGGTCTGCCTAGCAGGAAGAGCTTGGGTTTTGCAGTTTCCCTAGCATCCCCTACAGCTTGTCTTGGCAATTTTGAGGCTACAGAAGGGACCCAAACCTCAGGCAGGGTAAACTATCAGGAGAACAGGGACAGACTGTCCCTCCTGTCTTGAGTGCTAAGCCCAGGTCTTCTCCACTTTCCCATGCCTCCGATGGGATGATGTGATGAGGTGGAAGCAGCATGCAGAGGAGGCCAGTGGGGCAGAGCTGCAGTCTCTACAAATGGTGCTCTTGCAGTGCTGCAGCATGATGAGTGTGGTGTGGCATTGGTGTGCCTGTGCATCACCTCCTGAAAGCAAATGCTCCTCTTGCTTTTCCTCTGCGTCTGCTAAAGCCAGTTCCTGCTGCAGAGGATGTGTGGTTCTCTATGGTCAGTTTGAAGTCCTAGCTAATCACGTAGCCCTCCACTGCCCTACAATGACTTACAGGCCACTGTTCATTACAATCCAGCTTTAACAGTCCTGTGCAAACATGGCTCTGCATGTTTTCTCTCAAACTGCCTTGCTGTGTCTGCTTCATGCCCTTCATGATGTGATTTGCTGGGGTAAAAAAATCCCCCCACACCAATAGGTTTCTCTTTTCCTCGATGACAGCCGTCAGTCATTCCATTTGCATCTGTCTGTCTGACTCTCTCCCTCACCTTTATGCAGTGACTCCAGGGATGAAGATTTATATCGATCCGTTCACCTATGAAGATCCCAATGAGGCCGTCAGGGAATTTGCAAAAGAAATCGATATCTCTTGTGTCAAAATTGAGCAGGTGATTGGGGCAGGTAGGTGAACTGGGAATGGCTGCCTGGCCCTCAGCAGCAGTCTGCTTTGCGGTGTCAGGCTTTGGTGAGGATTTAGCCTTACATGTACTGGGAAGCCAATAATGTGTTGCACTTAGCCCCAGCCTGGACTAGCAGGAGTAAGGTGGTCCAGTACTGGAAGAGCAAGTACATCTCCTCACTAGAGACAAGGAGTTCCTGTGTGCATACAGTCCCACGTGCAGTGCTCCTCACCAGTGATGAATCCACCTGAAGGGAGGCCTTTGGTGTGGAGCGAGGGAGGAAGCACAGATGGGATGGTGGGTGGTGAGCTCAGGGGCATGCAGGGAGCACGGTCCCTCAGGGAGAAAGGCAGAGATGGGGAGGCTGCCAAGTCCAACCTGTTTCCCTCTCCGCAGGGGAGTTTGGTGAGGTGTGCAGTGGGCATCTCAAGCTTCCTGGTAAAAGAGAGATCTTTGTGGCCATCAAGACCCTGAAGTCTGGTTACACAGAGAAGCAGAGACGGGACTTCTTGAGCGAAGCCAGCATCATGGGGCAGTTTGACCACCCCAATGTCATCCACCTGGAGGGAGTAGTGACCAAGAGCTCCCCGGTCATGATCATTACTGAGTTCATGGAGAACGGCTCACTGGACTCCTTCTTACGGGTATGAGATCCCAGGTGCATGTAGCTCCAGAGATTATGTTGGACCAGAGGAGGACTGGAGGGGAAGGGTCCTTTCCTTGTGCCAATATAGCAGTGCCCTTCACTACCCAGCATTTGTTGTCACTGAGGCAGCTGCTGCGTAGTCCAGAGGTCTGTGTTTTGGCAACAGAAGTGGAGGTGGCACCAAGGCTGTCATCTGTTAAGTGTGTCTGCTCGTACCAGCAAAAGGCTGTGCCTACCTCTACACATGCCCACAGATGCCTGCACGAACTCTGCCTCTGTGGGCATGGAAAGACGGTCTGACATAGCTTTAACACAGCAGGACTTCACCTCCAGCTGCTCTGTCTAAATATTTACACGTCTGAGTTTGAAATGGAGAATTCACTGTGTTGAAGGGAGAAAACCTAGGAATAGGTAACCCCTTCCGAGCCCTCCTGTGCAAGGTCTGGCACGTCTGCCACCTTTGGATAACAGCAGCCAGCGCAGTGATGCCCATAGGGTGTGAGAGTGACTTCCAGCCCTCTTTCTTTGCGAAGGAGCTTTGGTACTTGTGGAATGGATGTGTATTGACATGCAGTGTAGAAAGAGGCTACCGGTTGTTTGCCTGACCATACCAGGCTGTGCATTTTCTCCTCTCATGTGGACTCTTTCCCTCTTTTCCCCTAAGCAAAACGATGGGCAGTTCACAGTGATCCAGCTGGTGGGCATGCTGCGGGGCATCGCCGCAGGCATGAAGTACCTGGCCGATATGAACTACGTGCACCGGGACCTGGCTGCCCGCAACATCCTGGTGAACAGCAACCTGGTCTGCAAAGTGTCTGACTTTGGGCTCTCTCGGTTTCTGGAGGATGACACCTCTGATCCTACCTACACCAGTGCACTGGTAAAGCTGCTCTTCGTGAGGGGGAGGGATGGGTGGTGAAGGAAGGAGTCAGGGAAAGGGGAAGATCCCTTCCCTTTGACATTTGTCAGCAATGGAAATGAGGTGCCAGATGGGAAAGACCAATGAAATGAATCAAGGAAGGTTTTCTCTTGCCAGGTCCTGTCCAGTTGTCCTGTGGCTGTTGGTGGGCCCTATTCCTGTGGATAACTGGGTCTTCTTCCAAGCATATCTGCAAACATCTACATGTCCTTGATAAGGCTTTTAGTTGGGATGGTGCATTATAACCACCCAGCGTGGCCCAGATGGGAGTCCTCCGATAGGTTTGCACAGGACTGTTAAGGCTGGAGTGTAATGAATATTGGCCCATAAGTCATTGTCAGGGCAGGGGAGAAATCCATGCCTTTCTTTTTAGCCATGTTTGAAATCTGCTGCTTGTCAGGAGCTCTGTTAATACTCTACCTGATGGGGAAGACAGCATGGTTGGTATGGAGTGCTTGGTCTCCCCTTCTTGTGAAAACCAAACGATTTTGTCTGAGGTTTGTGGCTTTGAGGAGATTAAGGAGCATTATCTTGTTCTAGCATGTACAGGGTCTGAGTCCTATTAAGTCCTAGAAGACCCTTAGTAAGGCATGGTAGTTATTCACTGAGAAAATACAATGTTCCTTAATCTTCTCAGAGCCACAGGACACAGGTTTGCTTATTTTTCAGCAGAGGGGAAGATTTTTTTCCCTTCAGAAAGTCTCTTGAATTGTGAATGCCTCAAGTCCAAAGTTCTTAGTGGAAAATCACAAGGCTACAAGGCCTTAAGCAGAGCGTTGTCCTGTGGCCCCATGCTGTGTGTGTCGCTCTTGAGCACTTCAGTGCGTAGCTCCTCTATGGGAGTGGAGAGTACTGATTTCTCCAGAGCTGCTGTTGCCCAGCAGGCAACAGAGACCCCACAGCCTACCCAGTCCATCTCATCTCCACCAGTGACCAAGCATGCCATGTTAAAGATGGTCAATTCACCCTTCGTTTTTGTCACTAAAGACCTTACCAGCACAGAGGGTATTCTGAAGACTGCTATAGGAGTAGGCAGGTGGAAGGAGCTGGGCTTGTTTAATGCTATGAAGAGGAGGTTGAGAGGGAGCCTGTACGTGACCTGCAGTACTTGAAGGGCAGTTACGATGGAGACAGAGCCAAACTCTTTGCAGTGGTACAAGATGGTGCAATAAGGAACAATTGACAAAACCATAGCTTGAGAGGTTCAAGGTGAGTAACAGAAAAAGCTTCTTCCCCAAGAGGCTGGTGCAGCCTTGAGACGGGTCACCAGACAAGTGAGGGGAATCATCATCCTTGATGGTTTTGTGGCCTTGGCTAGACAAACCACAGACACCCTGATGCAGTGTTAGGGTTAGTCCTGGGGCAGTTTTGGACAGTTGTCTTTTCCAATTACTCTTGCTCTTTCTGTTACTATCCTGTTCTTTTCTCCTGCAGGGTGGGAAGATCCCAATACGATGGACAGCACCTGAGGCAATTCAGTACCGAAAATTCACCTCGGCCAGCGATGTGTGGAGCTATGGAATAGTCATGTGGGAGGTGATGTCGTATGGCGAGCGGCCTTACTGGGATATGACCAATCAAGATGTGAGTTGTTAAGAAACAAGGAGCAGAAACACTGAAATTGGAAGCGATGCAAGGCCAAAGCGTGGCTACAGCTAGACCCAGCCTGTGGCATGTCCACAACCTTCTCTGTCATGGGAGATGTGTCCAAGGTCAACGCCTTTGGAAGAAGTAATGGGGATAACTTTGGCTTTTGTGCTGCTGTGGCAGAGGTTAGGGACTGTACAACACCCAGTGCAATAGGACAGGGTTAATGGGAGCACCCTCAGGGATGGTAGACATGCTCAGGAGGAAAGGGAGCAGGCAGGTGGAAAAGGAAATGCTACCACTGACCTGAGAGCTCCTGGAGCAGCAAGCACATCTTCATCTACAGGAGACCACAGGCATTTGGTAAAAGTTTGTTAGAGTCACAGAATGGTTTGGGTTGGAAACAACCTTTAAAGATAACTTAGTCCAACCCCCCCTGCCACGGTCAAGGTCGTCTTCCACTAGAGGGTCATTAAATTTCCCATGACAAGCTTGGATGTGATGTGTAAGAAGCCCCTGGAAAAAGCTGTGCAGCTCCATCCTCCTTGATTGTAGAGAGGATGGAGGGCTGCAGGAGGTTCCTCTTGAAGAAGAGCCTCTAGCCCTTGTGCATGTGCTTCTTCCATTGCACATTGCAAGACCAGACATTTTCCCATGTTGTGTGATGCAGTAAGGAGAGAGCAAACACGCAGCAGCCAAAGCCACCTTGTGTTTGGCCCGCAGAGCTGCAGCATGGCTTAGGCAAGGTGTGCTGCAACCCTTCTCTACGTGCTGTAGCGAAGTTGTCATGTGTCTGGTTCTGTTGCCCAAGGTCTTGGTGCTCCCCACTGCGTGCTCCAGTTTGCATGTGCACAGGGCTGTGGGGAGATCCAACATGTACTGCTGGCTCAGTGCACCCAGCCCTGTCTCGTGGCATGACTGTCACTGGGTTGTTGGCAGGAGTGAGTGGAAAGCACCACTGAAGAAAGGAAGACAC